>NC_081415.1:677997290-678316836 GCF_030272615.1 Cryptomeria japonica | reverse complement strand
ACAATCAAAGGATCTATTTCCAGTGGCTGCAGGAACAGTCCAGTTATGAACTTCTACTGAAACTAAGTAAAAACTAACTTCAATAATCATAAACATAGGATCACTCACCAAGTGGGCCTCCTTGGATGAGTGATATCAAACTCTCAGCAAAGAACTATTAGTAGATCAGAATAACATATTTTTATTCATTTTTCCTGAAAGACGTTTACATATTCTAAAAGAGAAAAATTTAGAATGCATGACAAAAACTCTGCTGAATCCCTTTCCATTCTGTCTAACTCTCAGAAAAGAAGGAAGAGCTTATTATAAAGAAAAGATAGACTCTAATGGATAACTCTAGTTATGCCTAGAAGAAGAGGCAGATAGCTGTCAGATGAAGGGAATAATCAGAGAGCTTGGCTGCAAGAACTGTGGATCTGAAACTGAACCACAGTCTTTGCACGCCAAAGAGATATTTTGAAAATTAAACATGCACCAAAGTTAAACTCCCATGGTGAAGTACAACTGCTCCGATTATGCCATAGATTGCGCTCACTTGAATCTCCTTCAGTTTGACCTCCAGCTATCTGAACGTGATTCTCCAGTCCTTAGGCACAAAAGAAAATTCTCCACCGCAACATCAATTATTATCTGCACTAAAATAGAAACAATATACAAGGACATGCATATGTATCTTACTTAACTAATACATTCATTAACTCATATATGAAATCATCCTAAATAATTTGCATATCACAGGGACAAACCATTTGGCTGCAGGAATAAATTGGCATAGTTGTAGGAATTAACAGACAAGGTTCAAACATGATTTCTTAAGTTTAGTTTTAAAACATGGATTACATATTGTCAATTCACAATATTTTACTATCACAATGCAATCCAAAAGATACCAAAAACCTAAGAGTCCTGATAAAAAACATGTCAATACACCGACTTATCAATTGGGATGAAATCATAATGGATAGGCTGACTATGTATGTCACCCCGACAAAGAAGAATGTGGAGGACATCGGTAAGAAATTCATTTGTCAGCCCGACCATATGAGTCAAGTCAAGAACAACAATGAAAGGATATCATTGTGACTCTCAACGATGGTCGTTAGGGAAGCAAAATCTAAGAGATACAAGGGATCAAAGAGAGTTTCCCTGATGAGAAAACCTTCCAAAGCACAATGTCATCGAGCCAATCAACATGATCACTTGTTGTCAGCCCAATGTGTATTTGTAGAGCTGACGGATAGAGATATTTTTTATGCCACATCTGCTGCCCAATTTACACAAAGATCTACGTGGCAGTTGACTAACATTGATTAAGAAATTTGGACACCGATTGTGAAGACATTTGGTTCCCTGATGGTCAAAAAGGAAATCAGATTCATAGATGTTGGTGATGAAGAGTTTGAATGAGGTTGCCATCAATCCAATCGGAGAAGGATGATGGAGAATGCATTAATGACAACCTGAGTGCAGTTATTGTTGCGGCTTGAGATGTTCCGCAGTGAGGAGATCATATCTTTTTAGACAGTGGATGTAGATGGATGAATGGTCTATGTGGGTGTCTATCAGAGCGTAATAACACAACATACACAGAACAATTCAATCTGGTTGTTGAGGCTAAAACTCCAAGGGAGAAACATTTGATGCCTGCAACTACAAAGCAAGTTGAAACTCACTTGCCAGATTCAAGAAGATCATCAAACAAGATCTTAAACCTAAGATTACCAAAAATAGGAATTCAAGAACAAAGGATAATCTGATCACATAATAATTCTATGAAGATGCATTTAATATGAATGGATCTCTAGCAAAAAGGAATGTTCAGAGAATCAAATCTTCCTGTACCACATGTTGCATATTCACTACAACTCCTGACAAGTTGGTGGAGTAGAATAAGGAAAAGGAAGAGGAGTTTACATGTAGTGTACTTGTATAAATAGAAGTGTGCTGGAATGAGAGGGGAGTTAGTGTGAGAAGGACAAAGAGATACTAAGTTCCCGAGATGATGTTTATGGAGAAAAATAGAGTGTGCTGATGAGCAGTGTTATTTTTGCAGAATAGAGTCAACAAAGGCAAAATATCTCATAGAAGAAGAGTATGTGTGATTCATAAGAGTTTGAAAACACATTTGCAACAAGTATTTCTATTGTATTGAATCTTAAATCATTGTATTTTTTTGAGTGGGTACTTAGAGAAGGGGTAGGTGCTCCTTTGAGTAGGTGCTCAAAATGAATTAAGGGTTGGTGCTCGTTGAGTTGGTGCTCAAAATCACTAGGGGTTGGTGCTCCTTGGGTTGGTTCCCTAAACATATTGTAAACAATTTTCTTATTGTGAGGTTGGATTGGAGCAGTAGACTCCAACAACTATTCTCACTGAGGTTTTTCCTACACTGGGTTTCCTCGTACATGTTGTGTTGTGGTTTGACTTGTGTGTGTGGTCTTAATTAGTTTACAATTTCAATATTTGCACACATAGTTAAAAAAATTTAAATACACTAATTTACCCTCCTCTTAGTGTCTTGTTGTGTTATTCAGATGGGTACTATCTTGCCTATGCTCAGAGTACTTGCTGGTTTACTAGGCACACTATACACATTAGTCATAAGCATATTCCTCATAGGGTATATAGGTAGTTGGGCTCAAGATAGGATGTCATAGGGTGAGACATGGTTCATGTTTAGATGACACAAGAGGTGGGGTCATGAGAGACACATAGATCCCCCATGGGCTAGATCTAACTTGTTAGCAATGGAGGCAATGCCATGGGTTCAAAGGCGAGAGGTATAGGATCTTAGAGTTATACTAGCATATACAATAGATTGGGCATGATGATGATGTATTTAATTGACCATTCTAGGAGTACTAGATGAAAATGAGAGAGGCCTTGAAGTGGATCAAATAACAGGAGGAGATGGGGATGAAGGGGACAATGGGGGTGATGATGGAGGAGTTAGAGCAACTCATGGATGAGTTGTGAGGTAGAGGATAAATGGTTGGGGGAGATAGATATAGGCTTGGAGAGTAGACACAATATAATAGGGAGATAGGTACCACATGGAGGGGGACAAGAACAAGTGTACCAGGAGGTACAAGCACATGTGTGACAAGATGTATAGGCATAGATACCACAAGATGAATATAGAGGAGGATATGAGGTAGGGTAGAGGGAGAGGCTAATAGAGGTACCTATTACTCGAGCATAGTATGATAAACTACTAGAGGAGAGAGATATTCTATCATGGGTGAGGGATGAGAAGAAAGCTAGGGAAGTGTCACTATAATTCTAGAGGGATTTAGAGAGAGATAGCAAAGATAGTCTATAGGTGGAACTTGATATGAGGGATATCCATAGAGCTCAAGAAGATACCCTACATGTAAGTCTTGACACAACTGTAACAAACAAGAACACCTATAGGTTGGAGAGAGACCTAGTTAAGAAGTAGGTACATTAGATGGGAGAGGAGAGATGATACATGAGCTAGAGGCTACAAGGAGGGAGGTATAGACAACACATGCTTTAAAGACTCATGTAGAGGAAAATGTGAGGAGAGGGATACAACTGGATAGATGTTGATAGGGAAAGGACTAGCCCATGTGTTTTTTAGATGCACTGGTAGTGCAAAGTCACGCAGAGTGGGTGCAATGGGAGGCATAGTATTACAAATATTTGTATGATCAGGTGGTACTAGTAGGGTAGCGAGCTCCTAGCTATGCAAAGCATACATACTTGGGGAGGAGTAGGTTGGGGGCATCAGGGGATAAATGAGTATGACGGCACCATGACCACCGCTAGTATCACTAGGTTTAGGAGGGACAATACTAGTTAGATATAGGACTTCTATGGACACAATCTTTTTGTGTGCTATGGAGTATACTGATGTACTATGACTTGACACATTTTTGATATATATATGAGATGAACATGTTTTGGTAGTGAGCATTTATTGTGGACATGTGTATGGACTTTATGATGGCTGATGATTATTATTATGATTATGCATCACGGTTTTGTGGATTATTATGATATGCATGTTTATGATTGACCTAACATGTGTTGAGGCAAGATGCGTCTATATGTGATGATTATGCATGTGCATTATGGATGTTATTGATGTGGTTCCATTAGTGTATGACACAATATGTATGTGGTTAGATGGCTTTTGGTGATGGATGTAACTTTTTGTGATGTAGGATAAAGTACTTATGCTTTATGTATGATGCATGATGGTTTTATGGATGCACATGTATGTATTGATGATATGATATGATGTGCCTAATACAATGAATGATAATGCCCCTAAAGGAATAAAAATTCACCTAAATGAATCTAAAGACATAAAAATGAAAGATGCATAATGTACTTAATGAGAATAAATGGTGGGTAGGATAAATGCACGCGATATTTTAATACTAAAAAAAATAATTAAGGGTCCTCAATGAAGGTGTCTAGGTGGGGAGGGGGGATCATTATGCAGGTAGTACCAAGATTATATTTGTTGACAAATCCTTGGCCATGATCTTTAAGCAAGATCTTTGATTAGTTTCATATTAAACACAAGGGTTTGAAGCATTTGGTACTTTACACAATGAATTGATTCCATTGACTAGACATTATAATGTGCCATGTAGACACCTAAAAATGTCTCATTAATCATGTACTAATTATTCACCTAATTGATTAAATAATTATTAAATTAAATTAATCTTATTCTTTTGAATTAATTTAAGTCATCACCTATCATCTTATTAATTATTCAATTTCTATTCTATCATCAATTTAATCATTGAATCTCTTCTAAATATTAATTAAATACTAATTATTTAATTAATTATGATTTAATACCTTTAATTAAATCATCTATATTATTTAATTAAATTAAATTTCTAAAATAGTTAAATAATTTCTTTAAATTATTTAATTAACTAATTAATTCTTCTAAATTCAAATTCTAAATCCCCAAATTCCAATTTCATCTAATTTCAATATTCTTCTAAATTTAAATTCTAAATCCCCAAATTCTAATTTCATCTAGTTTCAATATACTTCTAAATTCTAATTCTAATTTCCCCAAATTTCAGTACATGTGTATTTCAATTTCATGATTCGAAAATCAAATTCAATATCATGCAAAGTCAAAATTGAATGTCTAAATCAAGTTTTCATGAATTCAAAGATCAAATTGAATTTAAACTAATTAAACCAATATTATGCAAAAATCAAATTGAATTCCTAAATCAAGTTTAAATTACATGCAATTGGAATTGAATTGCAATAAAATATCCTACAACACATGCTAAATTTATAATTAATTGATTAAATAAACCATTTTTCTCAATTATCCTCCAATCATTCTTTTTCTATCTTCCAATTAGCTTTTTTTGTGAAAAAATTCAATCAGTTAACTCAATCATTCCTATTTCTATCTTTTAATCCACTTTTTCTCAATCAGTCATATCCCTAGTTAACTCAATTAACTATTCAGTCTACTCAATTATTTATTCAATCTATTAAATTAAAAATTGAATCTATTGAGTTCGATCTCCCAATCAACAATTCAACTATCAATCATCATGTGAGCTCACTTGAGTTCCACCTCTAATCCAATCTCACCCTAAAATCTATAAATATAGCATCAATTTTCCATTTTAAATAATCACGAACTTCAAATCTTTGTCCCATCTTTATGCAGGTTGGCATCACACTATCTGAGAGCCAACATCAATACTCAAGGAAGAGAAGGACAATGGAAGCGACATGCGATCATGGAATAGGGTGTTTTCATTGATTATTTTATAGCCCTATTGTCTTTAATTGCATACTTTCTTTGATTTATTTAGAATTCGTTAACTAGTTAAGGATTCATGATTTCCTTTTAATCTAGTTAGCCAAGATGAAATTTACTTTGGAACATTTGGTGAAACCGATGTGAATCTATAGCTGATTATCTTCTCTTTTTTTTTTGTAGATTTGTATGGAGTTTTGTAGGTTGCAGGTTCTATATGGATTTTTCTAGGCACAGATAACTATTTCACATTCATTTGATAGTCACATTATTTGTAAAAGAAATTTGAATCCGTATGCACAAAAAATCACATTTGTCATGAGTCCATGTCACATTCATTCTTATAGCAATTCACATTCGTCTAGATTAATTTTGCATTCATTTAGTTTAATCATCTAAGGTTGTAATTCTGATTTCTGTCTAACCCCTCAGTAATTTCTCAATTCTGAAATCCTTCCTTTCATATGCTTCTGAAAATACATGCAATCTTATGGCAAGCGAAGTAGGGTTTAAAGTTTCAGGTTCCAAAAGGACAAGAGAGCAGAGAAGACAAGTAAAATATTATCAGAGAATCGTGAGAGCAGAAAGGAAGATCCAAGATTTGGAAGACCTTATTGCCCTTGGTAAATTCGATAACCTTGTTTAATATTATATCATGAAATACGACATGATCAACATAGGAACACTAGTGATTGAACTGACGAGGGATTAACTTTCTATTTGCAGGTTTATTCATTTTTTTTAGGTTTTTTGTTTCGTATTTCACAATCATTTAGATAGTAATTCACAATTGTTTAGATAGTAATTCACAATCATTTAGACAATAATTCGCATTTGTATGCACAGTGTGTTGCATTCATTTAGACAGGTTTTCACATTCGTGTGTTTGGATAGGAGTTTCATTGTCTTTGGTTTTCTGTTCTGTTGAGGATTTTTGATATTACTGATAATCTATTTACAACCTGTCGTGAGGAAAACATGGAAGGATTTGATCAATCCAAGATTTTTTGTGAAACTACTAATGTGTTTAATTGAAGGATCTTCTAGATTTTAGTTCATTTTTGGATTTGGTGCTTAAAAATTGAAATGCATGATCTCACTTTTGGATTTGGTGCTTAAAATTGACATGAGATGTAAGTAAAATTGACATGCAATGTAGATCTCACATTTAGATTTTGGTGTTTAAAATTGACATGAACATGCGTATCTCACACCTCAGTTTAGGTTTTAAAATAGACGTGAATATGGAATATACTTAGTTTATCTCACATTGCAATATATCAAGAAAAAAAAACTTATTTGTGCCTAGGGTGAAGCCATTGTTGCATTGAGTACCTTTTCAGCCGCTTTCAAGATCTTGGGAGAGAGGGAAAGTTGATAACAACACCCACTTTTTCTTTTAAGTAGTAGAGGGATATCTTTGCCCAAAGATTTCACCACCCCGTAGAGGTATTTTGAATTGGGATGTGTTGGGGATATCATCTCTCCCAGCGTACTCTCGAGCGGGTTTTTTGAGCCACTATATAAATATACTGGTCAGGCGACTAGAGTGTTGAGTAAATTCAATGTATGTGGAGGCCCTCTTTGTACTGATACGCTCAACTAAATCCTTAAGTGGCTTGCTCTGAGAATCCGTCGTTGGATCTGGATCCCTCAAAATTACACTAAGAACCAAACTAGTAGCCTAAATCCTGCATTTGATGATTCAGGGAGTGTAGATCGTACCCCATAGATACCCTTCATGTACCTTGCATTATGAGATATAAGTCCCTTGGTAATAAGATCTTCAGATCTTTGGGGTAAGAGAAACTGGCATGCCAAAGAAGTGTGTGTTGTGGAGTGGAGCCAGTGCTACCTGATTCTCTATTTGTTCGTCTTGTCTCGGTATTTTATAAGGGCTCTCATTGGATGGTTTCAAATTTCTATCCTAAGCTTGGTTTACTATTTTTTTCTGTGTATCGCTCATGTTGAACTAGTATTGAGTCAGTTTTAGGGATAATTTAGGCCCTACACCTTGCATTACTCTGATTCATAGTCTGTCAGAACAAAATTCAATTGGTCAATACTTATTTGTACACAATGTTCAGAAAATCAACAAAACTAGTTAGTCCAAACAACGTTACCTTAGCACAGAGTCTATTCAAAACAAACAAACATTTCAAAGAAAGGTACCCAGTTACAAGACAAACATTTTAATCTTTGTGATCATAGGTCCATAGTCTTTGCATAAAGTCCTTGCATAGTCCTTATTTATGTCCTCAATATCATCTCCATTATAGTCCTCATTTACATCCAATCCTTGCATAGTCCTTATTTATGTCCTCATTTACATCCAAGTCCTTGCATAGTCCTTATTTACATCGTCATTATCATCCCCATTATAGTCCTCATCTACGTCCAAGTGCTTGCATAGTCCTTATTTACATCCTTATTATCATCCCCATTATAGTTGTCATTTATGTCTAAGTCCTTATGTAGTCCTTATTTACAACCTTATTATCATCCTCATTATAGTCCTCATTATCGTCCTCATTACCATCCTCATTACCATCCCCATTTTGTACTTAGCCTAAAAGTTTGAAGTTAACAAGGTTTGCACTAAGCATAGTCCTCATATCATTCCTTGCATAGTTTGTTACATATACCTCATAACATCATTTTAGTATTGTAGACACCCAAAATTGTCCAGTCTAATTAAATAAATATTTTATTTATTTAATTATCTAAGCTTAATTCTTCTATTAATTAAATAAATCTTTATTTATTTAATTAATTCATTTATCCCTTCTAGCCTTATTTCTCATTTAAATAAATGCATTTATTTATTTAAATTATTCTTTTTCTAAATTAAATAAATATCTTATTTATTTAATTATCCCACTTCTTCTATTAATTAAATAAATCTTTATTTATTTAATTAATTCATTAACCTTTTCTACCCATGACACATGTCGTTCATCTCTTAATTCATACACTACCTACCCCTTTCATTATTTTATTATTTCTTTTACCTACCCTTTAATCATAGCCGACCTCCTTTTACACCTCTCAATCTTATCCCTCCATTTCATATTGTGTCTTCTATATAAGGAGATATAACTACTTGATCAATTGACTACTTGGCATATGTGATTCTACTTGCAACCACATTCCGTTCTTTGTTGAACTCTTATGCACATAAAATCTGAGAGCAAATATATCAAGCAAGATCAATGGAGATAGGAAGAATGGAGATCCAAACCCTATTGGACATGTGATGGTATAATCTTTGTGATTTTGTTTGATTTTCATTGTCTTAGGTAATCTTCATATGCTATGGTGGATCTTTGTTCTTGTTGGGCTAGGGTTTTGTGGTTGAATTCATTTAGCCTTTCAATATCGTTATTATTGTTATCCATTTTCACCATATACATTTTGGCACACCCGGTGGGACTCTTGTCCCTTTTTGCATTTAACATCCTTGTTGTAGATTTTATGGTTTGAAGTTGCAGATCTAAGATTTTCGACAACATTTTGATATTTTTGCATCTGCGTACTTTAGGATTGCGTTTTTGATTTTCTGGTGCGTCTGCAGTGTTTTTAGACACGTCTGTGTCCAAGAGTCGCGTCTGGGTTCTAGAGCTGCGTCTGTGTCCCATAGAACTGCATCTGAGTCAGGAAGTCATGTCTGTTTCGAAGGTAACTGCGTCCGTGTGCATCGGTTTCAATTTTTTTTTTTTTTTTTGGGTTTATTGATTTCGTTTTGGGTTTTGCATTTAAGGTTTCAGATCCGGTTTATTTTGAGCTAACATTTTCAGATCTAGCTAACGAAATTGGTGTAGCTTGTCTTGAAAGCAAAATCATTTTGTTGAAGGCCCCTATTTTCACAAAGTCTTTTGGATTTAAAATTTACCTAACTTGTGTGCTTGCAGGAAGGGGTGATTATTTGAAACAATCCAAACTACTAACAACTCTTTGTTGTAGGTCCTTGGCAAGGGTTTTTGGATTTTTTATTGTGTGCCTTGTTTTCATAGACTAGCAAACACTTCGATTGGTGCACTAAAATTGAATCATTGTGTTTTGAGTCTTGATCAATAGGCTTTTTTTTTTTAATCTTTAGAGGGCCTGTCTTCCCCTGTGGTCATTAGGACTACTAGTGAGAAGAGAATGACCCAAGTGGTAGCAAAAGAAAAGCCATCTTCTTCCAAACCACTATAAATAACTGTATTCATGGTGAAAACTATGAATAATGTGTGCTGATTAGTTCATACCGACACTATGTCTCCCCATAAACCCGTTTGATCAAATTTATTTGATCATTTGTAGGGCGTAACCCCTACTGGCTGGGAGCCTTCTGTATTTATAGAGCTGAAAGTGCCACATGTATGACCACATGAGCGGATGCCCTTAATAGCACCTTTTTGTTTTAGAAGCCCAAATCCTTCTAGTTGTTGAGGTAGGAGGTCGGACCTCTGGTAGCGGCCCACACACATACGATTCTTAGTAGAGATGCAAAGTTCACCACGGGGAGTTTTCATGGGGACTGATGCTTGGCTTACCCGAGAAGTGAGTGCCGAGGGTAGAGCCAGTGAGGTCGAACATCTAAGTATCTTCTCTAAATAGCGTAGCCTCGGGGGTAAAACCCCATGTGGGATCAACAACTATTGTCTTGGCCAGCAATAAGAATTGTGCTTGACTTATTTTAAACATTCAAAACATTCAAGACCAAATAACAAAACATTGTGTCTTTTGTGTCTTCAAGTGTATGCAAAACATTTTTACATCAAACAACACACTTTTTTTTGAATCATTTTGGAGTGTAGACACTTACAAACATTGGGTCTTCATCAACACTGTGTCCTCTTGTCACGAAAAATAGTCAAACAGTCAGATTTGGTCACAACAAAACAACTTCACAGATTGGAAAAAATTGCACAAATTTTGCAGAAACGCGTCTGTGTCTGACATAATAACATCTGTGAAGGGAACAAATGCATCTATGTTTCCAGAATCAACATTGCAATTTGCACAAAAATCTCAGAAACACGTCTGTGTTGAACAAAACCACTTCTGTGTCAGGAAATCGCGTCTGTGAAGTATACAGGCGCGTCTGTGTTCAGAATTGAAAAACTTGTACAGTCCAGCAAACAAACATAGTCAGTTTCAGAATTCTTGAGCTTCCTAGGTTGTTTCTCTAGGTTTTCATCTAGCATTCAACTTGTCTTTGTGTCTCACAAAGTCCATCATTGCTTCACACCTCACATTACATTCACATTTGTCTAAACTTGAGTCAAAAGGTCACTTGCTTGTCCTCATCATACTTTGTCAACACACTACATACAACAACACTTTGCTAAGTGGTCCCTCATCAAGGTCTCTCACCTTTGGGTCTTATTTGGTCTTACTTAGAGTCAAGGTCAACTTACCTCATCAAGAGAAACTATCCTCTCTTTGGAAGCCACACCTACTCTACTACATACATACTTGGTCTTACACTTTGGACATTGCAAGTACACTTTAGATAGATTCATTTACATTCCATCCATTTCTTGGTCTTCCATACTTTTTTCCATTTTCATCTAGTCCAACACATCTTGGTCAATACCTAGTTCATGGTTGAAACCCATCTTCAAAAATCTAGGAGAGAAACTAAAGAGGCTCAAGAGTCCCCAAACATGAGTGTCTATGAGTATGACAATGATGTCTTTTTCAATACTGATTGTAACACATTACCTGACATGGATGCCTATAGAAACATTCCAAATGTTGAGAACATGGACACTACAAACAACAATGATACACACAATAACAATATGGACAACTTTTCTATACATTCAGTAGATGTGGAAGAATCCATTATGGATCCCCGTTTCAATCGATTGGTTGAGGAAATAATGAGGAGGGATAGACAATACTTCTTACAAATGATGGCACAAAGTGGAGCCAAGATACCTCATGATTTTGACATGTCTCAAATAATGGAAAATCGACCTTTGCAACAACCTCACCTCAACATAGATCAAAGGAGGCCTAATAGTGGAGGCAATAGAAGACCACATCTTGTGCCTGAATCACCATCATCTTTGTTTCAAAACCCAGAGGTCCCACATACACATGGTCAAGCATATGATACTCACCTTCGCAGACCATTATGGAAGTCTTATGCAGAGAAATATGGTTAATCACATATCAATGCTAAGGATCAACCACCAAAGCAATTGGATATTCAAAGGCATGCTCAAAATTTGGACACAAGGAAACCCCGTGTCAAATTTGGGGGCAACACATTAGAACATGACATGCCTGTAGAGTATGGTATACATGGACAAAATAGATATTTCGTTCCTCAACATGAATCTATACCAAGTGGTCCATATATGCAGCATCACTATAGACCTCCTCCATATGAACATGTGTATGATCAATATCATCCATATATAAAACATGCTTCTCCTCCAATTGGTGCCTTAAGCATGGGGTATGGTCCAGGAAGTCAATCTCCACCTAAGAGCAATTTGGAGCAACAAATCAGGGACTTACAAAATAAAATGGAGGACATAAATACACCAAAGCCAACATACACAATGAGAGACATATGTCCTTATCCATTTGAGAAGAGTATTCCAATGCCTCCTTTTCCTACACACTTTGTGACACCTAAGTTTGATAAGTATAGAGGAAAAGGGGATCCTAAGGCACACATAAGACAATTTTTCATAGCTTGCATTGAGGTAGCAGCAGAAGAGACATATTTAATGAGATTATTCCCACATAGCCTAGGTGATCAAGCTATGGAATGGTTCTCCCAACTTCCACCTGGAATTAAGTCATGGGGTGACTTAGCAGAGGCATTTATTCAACATTTCTCCTACAACATAGAGACAGACATATCAGTCACTACTTTGTGCAACACCAAGCAAAAAGAGGGAGAGTCTTTTGCATCATTTTTAGAAAGATGGAGGAATCTAGCTAGCAGATGCTCTTGTGAAATTCCACAAAAACAAATGGTAGAGATGTTCACCCAAAATGTTAACAAAGATATTGGCTATGATCTGAAGAAAGCTTGTTTGTCCACCTTCAAGGATGTCATTGAAAAAGGCTTAGCGATAGAGAATGTCCTAATTGAACAAGGAGTCATTAGGATATTCAAGGAAAACAAAGATGACTTTAAAGGAAAAGACAAGCCAGGATTTTGGAATAAAAACAAGAACACAGTCAATGATGGTGTTGTTGATGCAAATACAGTGCGACCCAAAATTTTTTTTTCTGGATCAAGCTCTACAAACAATCAAGTGAATACTCAAACAAATTCAAAGTCATGAAGGAAGTACACTCCATTGGGAGAACCACTTGAGTCAGTTTTCAAGAAGCTAGTGGCAAACAAAGTAATCACAATTCCAGATTTTCCTCCATATGAACCAAAGGTTAAACCAAATTGGTGGAATGATGATGAATATTGTGAATTTCATAAGAGCAAGGGTCATAAGACAGGAAATTGTCATCGACTGAAGAACATCATACAAGATCTCATTGATAGAGGTGACATTGAGATTGAGGGACACTCATCCAATCAAGAACATGAGATGTTTAAGGAACGATTCCCAAAACATGACAAGGGAAAAGCTAAAGCCACAGATGATCGAACCAACTATACCAGAGCATCCTACAACTATGATTCAACTATCAATCACATTTCAATGGACAATTGCGTCTCTACCATTATCATCAAGGACAAAAACCCTGAGAATTCTACCCAGAGACCCAAGATTGTCTTAAAAGGCGTTGGATCTTCTTCCAAACCTACCTCTGAATGTCATGTTACAACCCGTCGAGGTAAAATCACTTTGCAAGGTGCTCTAGCCAAGAACACCACTTCCTCATCAACCAAACCTGAGTATGACCTTGTAGAACAATTAGGGAAAACATTCACGGTCATCTCCATTCTTGAGCTCCTACGCATATCTCCCACCCATAAATCCATTCTTGACCAAACTTTGAGAGACATTGTCATTCCTACTGATCTAAATGTGGGCCATTTTCAAGCCATGGTGGGATACCTTTCCATTCCACACTCTCTTACATTCACAGAAGCCAATGACGCCTCCATAAGTCAGCCACATAATGCACCATTACACATTGAAGCCTTCATACACAAACATAGAATCAAATGAGTCTTGATAGATGGAGGAGTAGGTCTAAACATTTGTACATTGAGCACTATTAAACAATTGGGATATTCTGATAAAGCTGTGAATTCTACAAACAAAATTACCATCAAGGCATATGATGATGAAGAGCGCTCATCCAAGGGCACAATCACTTTACCTCTCAGAGTTGGGCCAATTACAAAGGATGTGGTTTGTCAAGTCCTAGACCTAGATCTCACATACAATATATTACTAGGACGTCCTTGGATTCATGAACTGAGGGCAGTACCATCAACATATCATCGATGCATCAAGTTTCCACACAATGGAGTTGAAGTGAGCATCAAAGCTGACCCAAATCCATTCATATATTGCAATAATCTACAACCTAAATCAGAAATAACAATTCCAGCTAATCGAGAGGCTATTCCTTCATCAGCCTATGTGGATCCAGAATCATTGAAAGCTTCTACATCCAAACAAGCAGAGCTCAAAGAAAAATTCAAGATTAAAGACCCGGGATGTGGTGAGTATATCTTTCATGTTGATTAACTCCCACTATCGCCTAAGATATTTTGTCAACAAGAACAATCTATAAATAATTTGCAAGGAATTGGGTATGAACCACCTAGTGTTGTGGCTACTAAGTCTGAATGCAAAACTCCTCTAGTGGTGCAAGCATCTCTTGATATCAATAGTCATAAGAGTGGTTCCAACAAAGAATCTATTGAGTGTATCACCAACCCTCTTGAGAACTCACATAGCTTTACCATTTCATCCACTCATTCCATTTCCACTCCACTTCCAGACTTGGATCAACAAGTATCACAAAAACCCTTACTCATTAGGGATGAAAAATCAAGATTTGAAAAGAAAAATCTAAAAGTAAAAAATAAAGAGAAGTTCTTTAGTCCAAATCAAAATCAAAATCTATTGGACTCTGCAAAAATAAAGTTCAAGGACAAAAATCCTATGAAGCAAAAAGAACAAGAGTTGATCTCCCCTAATATCAAAATAACTGGGGGCAAAAGCTCTAAAATTTCAAGTCAAAACACACACTTGTTGATCCTAAGTCTCCATCATATCATGATACTTTCACTTTTTTTCACAATCATAAGCGTTCATAACTCATCCACTTGTTCCACACATCCATTCCCTTCTAGTGATACATCATGGACCTTTAATGGAGCTTCCTTGAAGGACTTTGCTATCAGTGATGCCCAAACTTCTTCAGGTGACACGCATATGGGCCTATGTAGTCCACACACTAGTAATTCTATCTCAGTTTCTTCATCAAGGAAGATAGTCACTCAAGATACACATCATTTAGTCAAGGAACATTGTAGTTATAATCATAAGGTTAAGCCTCACACATTTGAGGTGGGTGCCTTGGTTCTCAGAGAAAATCCTAAAAATCAGCAAGACAAAGAGAAGAAGGGCAAGTTTGAACCAAATTGGCTTGGTCCTTACATCATTACAACAACATATGGATCTGGGGCATATCAGCTCTCAACTACAGAAGGTGAACCTTTGGAGGATCCTATCAACAACATTCACCTTCGCAGGTTCTACACATAGCTCTTTGGAATATCCTAATTCAAAAAATACAAAAAAATAAAAAATTTCAAAAATACAAAAAAAAAAAAAAAATTCAAAAATACAAAAAAAAATTATAAAACAAAAAAAATCGTTACTTGGTGAAAACTTGACAAATAGGCGCCTTGTGACACAAAAAAACATTGAAAAATAAAAAAAAGTAAAGAGAAATAATTTCGTCCAACGGTGAAAACCACTTCGGTGGCGCCCTGGGCAAGTACCATGGTGAAAACTGGGTCACCGGGGCCATGTGTAGAGACATTGCTCCTCCCTCCCTCAGGATTCACTTTCATCCTTTCACTTTGCACACACTCACGACCAATTCATCCATAATAAACTTACCCATTCCCATCATGGCTTGTTATTGATCTACCCAAGATTGGTTAGCCATTCCTAATAAACCTCCCTTTCCATCCATAATAAATCAGATCCTATCTATGGCTAAGGCAAAATCCTACGTCTAGTGATGGGTGTGGAACTGAGAACATCACATGTTTCAAGGAGTACAGTTTCTTCCAGCTTCCTTCAGTCTATCTGCGCATAATTCACAATAAAGCAATATTTGCATCACTGGTCCGCAATAAAGTTTCATCTTCTTCGCAATAAAGTATCAGTTTCATGGATTCAGTTAGTTTCAGATGAGACATAGCAGCAACAATGGGCTTCAACAAATCAAATCTTTCAGTAGACTCAGACAACATATGGTTCAGTGTGATCTGTCCTTTTGTGAAAGTAAACATTGTGACCACAATCAAATAAGACTTATACAAGTGACAAGAGACACTAAACTTGAGGACTACAGTGGATGTTGGTGTCGAGTCTTGGTTTTCTTTTGATTTCATCTTTTTTGGTGACATGTCTTTTATCTTTTTCGAGATGTCTCTAACTAGAGATTCTATCTCCAGGATGTCTTTGACTAGAAAGGCGAGGATGGGGTATCATCACCTATTTGTATTTGCTATCTGTGGATTGTCTTTTAGTAATGCTATGACTTGTCCAAGGATATGAGGACACTGCGAGTCTAGTATGAACTGGGGCATTCCTTGTTTGAGACTGTTTTATCTCCATGCAAATAGGTACAATGACTTTTTGGGTCAAACATATGCCTCGATTGTCATAACCTACTTGCCATAATAAAAGCTCAATGATGATAATGCACAAGAAGCTCTTTCACTTTCATATCTTCTATCTTCCATCCCCCTTTCTTGATTGACTTCCATTGTCCTTCTTGAGTTCGCGTAGCCTGCTATCACATGATTGAGTATAATGACATGCCAAAAATATTTGCATCTCATGTAGTTGCACTTGCATTACCACATATACACATTGCATACATACATATAGATATCACAATTGCATCACATCCTGCACACAACACATGTTAGAACATTTTATATTCTCATCATATAAATAATCATTTGCATTGTCATGTTCATTTGCATTACATACATTCACATTTACATTTGCATACACATATAAAACATAAAAGAACACAAAAATATTGCATTTCATCATGTACATATTTGCATCCATATCATAAGCATCACATAAAACATACATCACATAGGTATGCATGCATATAGCTGCCGCAAAGAAGAATCATCTCATATATATATAAAGTGTCATGATACAATGATGTCAAAATGATATGGCTACAATCACCCGAAGCTGTCTACATCATCATACAAAAATGATACAATAATGATACATAGGGAGCCCTCTACGGCTATGATGAACTCCCTCCCTTGGAGCCGCCTGGCCTCGATGGAATTTGAGCCCCCGAAAGACCCACCCGAGGATCATCCCTCCTGTCCCCTCTATCTGGTGGTGGTGGAGGACCCATAACCCCACCACTAGATGCCTGTCTCCTCCGGCTCCCTCTCGTATTTATCGCTGTCCGCGATGGTCTATGGAAGCTCCTCGCCCACTGATCAGTTGGTACTGCACCATAATAGAGATCCCGTTAGTAGGCAATCTCCTCCCCTGCCTGCAGAACGTAGGCATATCTAGCCCCTGTTTCCTCTGCCGCCTGCCTCCCAGCCCTCAGTTCTATCTCAGCCTCTGTGTAGTAGTGAATGGATTGATCCCACTCCCACTCAGTATCTCTGAGCCACCTCCTGAGCCTATCCCTCTCCCTCTCCAGGTCCTGGATCTCATCTTCCTATCCCTGGCAGATCTCCCTCAGCTCTGTCAGCTCATCCTCCTCTGCCTCAGCCCCGTGTGGCTCTGCCTGTGGCTCCCCCTGTAAGGGTGCCTGCCCCTATGCCTGTGCATGTACTAGTGCCTGTCCCTGTATCTATCCCTGTACTTGTCCCTGTACCTGCACCTTTCTAGGACCTTATGCTGCTGGCACCTATAGCGGTAATCCACCGCGACCCCTCACTACCCGAGCCTGCCTGTCCTCTCCACCCTCCCTTCGTGGTGCCACCCTCCTCTCTCCAACTGCCCCCCTCCTCCTCCATCGGCCTCTACCCCCATCATCTCCATCATCATCCCCATCCCCACCACCATCTCCATCTAGTAGCTTTCCTGGATCTATCAGGCGTGGGAATGGATGCTCGACCCAGTATGCTGTGTACTCAGCATCCATGCTGGCATCCTTGATCTCTGGCCACATGTTCTAGGGTAGGGGCATCATCTCCACTAGCTATGTAACAGCTTGATCATATGATAGTAAGGTCCCAAACTGTGCCCGATCCCTGACAGTCTGTGCATACATGCCTGAACCCCGTGGCATCCACTGGATCCTACCGAACTGCCTGCCCACCCTGTCCACTAGCTGCCTCTCTAGTACATAGGGCATCCGCCCAATCAGATACCTACTTCGGAAGGTGTAGGGCAGCTCTACCGCATCATCCTCCCACTACTCACATCCTAGGTATGACCTCCATATAACCATGTGAATGTCATCAATCACCCGCCGCTAATGCTCTAAGCTGCCAATCCGTGGCTGCGAAGTGATCATGTCGTACAAGTGTACAAAACTGCGTCCATGACCTCTACCCCTGAAATGTATCAGTCTCAGCACTGGCAGATGCTCATAGGCCCACACTTGTAACAATGTGACCCCGCAGCCCAATCCCACTGACCCATGGTACACAAACTGATGCAACTCGTAATACAGGTGTGCTAGCACACATGGTCCCTAGGCATATCTGGTGTGTTGTGTCACCAGTGTCTCCAATGCACCTCCCCAGCCCACAACCAACCCTCGTGTCGCCCTATCCAGACAAAAGAACCCACTGATCACTCCTGCCAATACTATTGGTAGTGTTAATCCTGTCCATGTCATGGTATCCCATGCCACATGTCCCACCCTCATCTCCAGTCCTAGATCCTAGAACACTCCTCTAAGGGCATCCCTGTCTCCGTCTCGATCGTACGAAATCAGCTCCCCATCAATCGGTATCCGCATAATCCTGTATACATCCTCCAAGGTGACTGTCATCTCACCCATCGGCAAATGAAATGTACACGTCTCTGAGTGCCATCTCTCAGCTAGCGCAGTCAGCAAACCCATGTTCACCTGAAACTCAAGCACATACAAAATGTGGCATAAACCCATACCCTCAATGGCGGCTCTATCCTCAAATGTCAGCTCTGGTCGCAAACTCTGAGTCGATGAGAATCTCTCCCGTGACTCTAACATAGGCAAATACTCCTACAGTCAGGCAAATCAATCATGTCAGTCATAGTGGCATTCACTGTTCATCACAAAATGCTACTTTTTATCTAAGTGCATATGGTACTCTATCCTAGTGACACTCACTGTTCATCACAAAGTGTTGCTTCTATCCTAATGGTACTCCCTGTTCATCACAAAGTACTATGTGTTTGGCACTCCCTGTTCATCACAAAGTGCTGCTCACATTTGCATTCACTGTTCATCACAAAGTGCTGCTCATATTTTAGGACTCCCTGTTCATCACAAAGTACTATATCTTGGTACTCACTGTTCATCACAAAGTGCCTTGATCTATCTTATCCTAGGGCCTATGCTTGAGTGAATCCTCTTGAGTAGTTTCCTAATTGGCAACGTATGTTCTATCACAGAATTATCAATCCTATCCCTATTTGTTATCCTAGTCTTCCCTAGAGGACCTGCTTGAGTGTATCCTCTTAGGAGCTTATCCAATCGACAGTTTATATTCATCACAGAACTATTGATTTGGCCTTGAAGACATATTGCACTACTTGACATGCATTTATGACAACAATAAATGCAACAAAGTACGAGGAGGTTTTGTGGTACTTACCAACTCTCCTGCCTCTGTTGGCCTCTAGAATCGGTGAACGTGGTCGAATCTATGAACAAAGGCCATTGCTGCTGACTGTTGCTGCTCTATTTTTGCTCTGCACTTTGCTCTTGTGGATGTGTAGATGACAATGAGGATGTATTTCCCTCATGGTCTATCTTATAGACTGCCCTAGCCCTCGTTTCCCAAGTCAGTCTTCATTATCCCGTGACTCTGTCACTTTATCCGATTAGTCCATTCTAGCCTCTCTTTCTTATCGAGAGATTGTCTGCAATCTTTTCAGACATTTTCATCCAATCTCTTGAGGGGGCACATCATTCCCATCTTGGGGCAACTCTGTATCAGTTCATCGTATCTTCTTTGAAACAACGCGACAAGCCGCATTGTCTCAAAGAGGGGCAAAATGTAGACACCCAAAATTGTCCAGTCTAATTAAATAAATATTTTATTTATTTAATTATCTAAGCTTAATTCTTCTATTAATTAAATAAATCTTTATTTATTTAATTAATTCATTTATCCTCTTCTAGCCTTATTTCTCATTTAAATAAATACATTTATTTATTTAAATTATCCCTTTTCTAAATTAAATAAATATCTTATTTATTTAATTATCCCACTTCTTCTATTAATTAAATAAATCTTTATTTATTTAATTAATTCATTAACCTTTTCTACCCATGACACATGTCGTTCATCTCTTAATTCATACACTACCTACCCCTTTCATTATTTTATTATTTCTTTTACCTACCCTCTAATCATAGCCGACCTCCTTTTACACCTCTCAATTTTATCCCTCCATTTCATATTGTGTCTTCTATATAAGGAGATACTTCCTTCATTATCAAACCCTAATCAATCATTCCTACTACTTGATCAATTGACTACTTGGCATATGTAATCCTACTAAAAACCACATTCCGTTCTTTGTTGAGCTCTTGTGCACATAAAATCTGAGAGCAAATATATCAAGCAAGATCAATGGAGATAGGAAGAATGGAGATCCAAACCCTATTGGACATGTGATGGTATAATCTTTGTGATTTCGTTTGATTTGCATTGTCTTAGGTAATCTTCATATGTTATGGTGGATCTTTGTTGTTGTTGGGCTAGGGTTTTGTGGTTGAATTCATTTAGCCTTTCAATATCGTTATTATTGTTATCCATTTTCACCATATACATTTTGGCATGCCTGGTGGGACTCTTGTCCCTTTTTGCATTTAACATCCTTGTTGCAGATTTTGTGTTTTGAAATTGCAGATCTGACATTTTCGACAGCATTTTGATATTTTCGTGTCTGCGTACTTTCGGATCGCGTTTTGGATTTTCTGGTGCGTCAGTGACATCTGGAATCGCATCTATGTTATCGATAGTATTTTATTTTGCAGATTCCAGAAACTACATTTGTGTTCCTTAGTCGTGTCTTCGGTGTTTTTAGACACGTTTGTGTCCAAGAGTCGCGTCTGGGTTCTAGAGCTGCGTCTGTGTCCCATAGAACTGCATCTGAGTCAGGAAGTCATGTCTGTTTCGAAGGTAACTGCGTCCGTGTGCATCGGTTTCAATTTTTTTTTTTTTTTTTGGGTTTATTGATTTCGTTTTGGGTTTTGCATTTAAGGTTTCAGATCCGGTTTATTTTGAGCTAACATTTTCAGATCTAGCTAACGAAATTGGTGTAGCTTGTCTTGAAAGCAAAATCATTTTGTTGAAGGCCCCTATTTTCACAAAGTCTTTTGGATTTAAAATTTACCTAACTTGTGTGCTTGCAGGAAGGGGTGATTATTTGAAACAATCCAAACTACTAACAACTCTTTGTTGTAGGTCCTTGGCAAGGGTTTTTGGATTTTTTATTGTGTGCCTTGTTTTCATAGACTAGCAAACACTTCGATTGGTGCACTAAAATTGAATCATTGTGTTTTGAGTCTTGATCAATAGGCTTTTTTTTTTTAATCTTTAGAGGGCCTGTCTTCCCCTGTGGTCATTAGGACTACTAGTGAGAAGAGAATGACCCAAGTGGTAGCAAAAGAAAAGCCATCTTCTTCCAAACCACTATAAATAACTGTATTCATGGTGAAAACTATGAATAATGTGTGCTGATTAGTTCATACCGACACTATGTCTCCCCATAAACCCGTTTGATCAAATTTATTTGATCATTTGTAGGGCGTAACCCCTACTGGCTGGGAGCCTTCTGTATTTACAGAGCTAAAAGTGCCACATGTATGGCCACACGAGCGGATGCTCTTACTAGTACCTTTTTGTTTTAGAAGCCCAAATCCTTCTAGTTGTTGAGGCAGGAGGTCGGACCTTTGGTAGCAGCCCACACACATACGGGAGATACAAAGTTCACCACGGGGAGTTTTCATGGGGACTGATGCTTGGCTGACCCGAAAAGTGAGTTCCGAGGGTGGAGCCAACGAGGTCAAGAATCTAAGTATCCGCTCTTAATAGCATAGCCTCAGGGGTAAAACCCCATGTGGGATCAACAACTATTGTCTTGGCCAGCCATAAAAATTGTGCTTGACTTATTTTAAACATTCAAAACATTCAAGACCAAACAGCAAAACATTGTGTCTTTTGTGTCTTCAAGTGTATGCAAAATATTTTTACATCAAACAACACACTTTTTTTTGAGTCATTTTGGAGTGTAGACACTTACAAACATTGGGTCTTCATCAACACTGTGTCCTCTTGTCACGAAAAATAGTCAAACAGTCAGATTTGGTCACAACAAAACAACTTCACAGATTGGAAAAAATTGCACAAATTTTGCAGAAACGCGTCTATGTCTGACATAATAGCGTCTGTGTTGTATAACCACATCTGTGAAGGGCAGAAACGCGTCTATGTTTCCAGAATCAACATTGCAATTTGCACAAAAATCTCAGAAACACGTTTGTGTTGAACAGAACCACGTTATGGTTTATTCCCATTTGAACAACCTAATTTATGGCCAAATGATAGGCAAAGAGAAATCCTTGATGACTTGGCTAATTTGGCTTAGGAATTAAAAACTACTGCACCCCAGTATATGGGAGTTGAGTATGAAATAAATCAAGAATATAAGAGGGCCCATAATTGATAGAGAAATTGTACAAGAACTCCTTCGAGAAAGGCTTGAAAGGCTCACACTACAACACTATTCTCAACAAGTTTCCCAACAAATTCCCTATCCTCATCCTCAATAAGGTCATTATAGTCTACATACATTGCAATCCTTCAGTCTTAAGTCTCACATTTACAACCTAGGTGCATCACAATCTTGCATAATTCTTAGCATCATCATTAACATCATTAATACCCATAACTAGGTCACAGAAAGAAAAGAATAAAATGTATCCAAATAGTTTTTGGGATCCAAGAAAACTGAGAGGGGGGGGGGATAATCAGTTTTCTATCAGAATGGAGAAATTTAACCTTATTAATACAACAAATCAACAACCGGTAAACACAAAATCATATAACAATAAGCAATAATGCAACCAAAAAGATAAACACCATAAAACCACAAATTTATACGTGGAAAACCTCAATGAGGAAAAACCACGGTGGGATTCGAGACCCATAATATCTATCCACTGATCAGATGAATAAATATTACAATAAGGGTCCTTCACATGCAGGAAGGCCAATAACCTAGAGTACACTGCTCATCACAAAAGGAGTCTCACTGACTACAAAAAACATCAGAAAACAATCTAGAATGAAGATTGAACTGCAAGTATAACATCTCCCATGCCTGAGTACAGTTCTGGTTAAGCTCAATACTAGAGGCCTTAAACCTCTTCCACAAACCCAATTCGATCACCTATGACTGACCAAAACCTCTGCATATTATTACAACTTTGTTCACATACATATAATCCCATAACCCATACCATACATGATCTACTAAGAGATCTTACATCACATTTATACCAACCCAGGACCTAAACAATTAGGTTAGCCACCTAAAAGATAATACAATAAATTCATAACTTAAACCCACAATCTAACGATCAACCAAGTCAGACTAAGATCGAAACAACATAATCCAATCAATGCATCCAACTGGTAACACATTGGGAGCATCAATCCACACGTTACATAAACCGGTCCATAACCTAGCAGAATAACCACCAGACCTATAATAGGTCACCATAAGCCAAATAAAACACCACGAACAACTGGAACATGAACATGATAACCATCAGCATCTGGATAACCTTATAGAAGCTACACCAACACCACTTATCAAATTCATCAAAAGATCTTCAACAAAGCATTGTCGGTAAAACCCTTACTGGTAACCAAAAGGATTTGTAGAACAAATGATAGTATTTAAGTCATCAAATCCCAAACCAACTGAATGTGATACACATAGGAACACATGAATAACCAATCAAAACCAATTCCACTGACCAAAGCATACCAAAGCATACCAGTTCAATATCATAATCAAACCATTCTACCGGAACCAACCAGAAATCGGTAAAGAACCAAAGAAGCCGATGTTGCCATCAATGACAAAACATCAATGCAACACATAATCAATTCCTCCAAATTGCCAACAACAGTGACCCTCTTGGAATCAAGGAACATTAGGAGTGGGGGAGGGTGAATCAGTGTTCTACCAGTAAATAAACTTTCAAACTTATTCGTAGACCACATGAAGCAAATACAAGAAAGTAAAATGCAATAACACAAGATAATCAACCACAGAATAATAACACCAAGATTTTTAAAAGGAAACCCAGAAAGGGAAAAAAAATGGTTGGATTGGAACCCACAATATTCATATACTGTGATTAGGAATACATAAATATTACAAAGGGGGATTGCACATGCATTAAGGATCACTTCCTAGAGCTTACTGATCAGATTACAATATGGAAGTCTCACTGACTTACAAATCATTTACAATGAGAACTACAATGATTGAACTCTCAAGTAGCATCAAACAATTCCTAGATGAGTTCCGGTTAAGTGCAAAAAGTCTTACCCTAACATCTATGCAACTCTGTTCTATTCAGCTTCTTAGTCAACTACAAGATCAAGAATGTGCACATGAAACTGCACCAAATAGGTTTCTCGATCACTACTCACTCATATCATAGGTCAAAATGATCTTCTACAATGGTCATATATATCCGCAATAAAAAATAAAACATTCAACAAGTTGTCCAACCATAATATGCAATGTAACGTCTAACCGGGTGTCGGTTTAGACTAGATGTTGGTAATTGACACTCATTTGATTGGTTTCAATATGTTTTCATTGATGTTAACATGTTTCAGATTTTACTCCTTGGTTTGGTTGTTCATCAACAGACACTTCACCGACACCAACATTGACACCAAAAGGTATCTTCACCAGTAGGAAGGATTCTTTGGGTACCAACATTGCAAGGCAACATGACTCACATTCAGGATACTGGTATAGGAAGCCAACATCATTTGGGAGATCGATCAATCAACAATTGATTTTGATATTTATGTATATATGTAATTGAGCCATCATGTATATTCATTTTGTATTTATCTATGTAGGCCGACATTTGGCATGAAAGATTGTAAGGGTATATATGTCAGTTGATTAGATAATTTTTTCATATGAGAGAGAGATATAGGTTATGATGGTAATGATTGTAATTGAGGATCAGTAATGTAAAAGTTATTTCAGTAAGGGTTTAGGGTTTCGGAACCGAAACAAACAGAGCTTGAACCGGAACTCAATTACGCATAGAAGATTCATTATATGAGTTCAGTTTTATGTTTTCTTATTCAGAGTAATTGTAGTTAGTGACTCTTTTGTGATGAGTAATGTGCTCTAGGCTATAAGCCTTCCTACAAGTGCATTCCCCCATATTATGTAATATCTTTTCATATGGCCAGTGGATTGATATTATGGGTCACAGATCCCACCATGGTTTTTCTTCTTTGAGGTTTTCCACGCATAATTCTATATGTTATGGTATTCATTTGTGTGATTGGATTATTGATTGCTTTGCTTCTTTAAGTTATATGTGTACCAGTTTATTGGTTGGTGAATGCATGGTTTAATAAGGTTAAAATTGCATATTCTGGTAGAACACTGATTCAACCCCCCTCTCAGTGTTCTTAGATTCCAACAATCGGTATCAGAGCCTTGTGCCTCAAAAGAAGTTTAACAGCTTGAGGAAGATCTTGAATTTGGAATCCATGGATATGAGTATGGAGAGACAAACTGAGGTAGCGCTTGAAGATTATGATGCTGAAAGGATGAAGAACTTTAAGTTTCAAGATGAATTGAATTTTGCCAAGGAATTCATTCTCATCCTATAGGAGAGGCTATCATCTGTTCAAGCTAGGAGGAAGGAACTACTACAAAATCAGGATAATGAAGAGAAAGATGCCCTTAATGAAAGATGTCAGAAGATGAGTCAGGAGAATATGGTCATGAGGAATGAAATGCAAGAGCTAACTATGAGGATGTCAAAGGAGATTGAAGACTAGAATATGAATGAAGAAAACCTTGGGAGATCTATGAAAGATAGATCTAAAGAACGCATCTGGCTGGTTCGTCCATGAAAATGATATGTTGAGAACTAAATTAGTGTAATCCTAAAGCAATGAAAAAGAAATTGAGAGATAAATTATAATTATGAGAGATGATGTGACTATTGCAAGTGAGCACAAGGACAAATTCAAGGTTAGTTCAGCACAACTTGATGAATATTGAAAAGACAAAGACAAAATGGAGATTCTAGTGGACTTGGATTTGAACAAGGTCAAAGCTCCGATACTGCAAATGAAGATCAGAACTAGAAGGCACTGGTAAGGCATCTTAATGCTTACAAATTTAATGGTAGATGCTTTGTTTGTAATAAATTTGGTCACATGGCTAGGCAATATAGAAATAGAGAAAATTAGAACTATAATTTTGCTCTTAGTCAATGTTCTAAATGCAATAAGAATGGTCATAAGACAAAAGATTGTAGAATGGATGTTAAATGTCATGCGTGTGGAAAATTTGGACATATGGATAATAGGTGCAGGTCAAAAAATTATACTGGTTTTAGCAAAAAAATTCAAAAGAACAATGTTACATGTTATGCATGAAACAAGATTCGACACATATCTAAGTTTTGTAGAAGCCAAAATCCACTGGTTAACAAGGATGGATAAAATGATAAAGGGAAAGAAAAGATCAATAAAATCCAACAAGATCATACCAAGAGATGGGTCAGGAAGTAAGATGATCAATCAGTAGATGGGAATGCTTTGGTTACTCAACCGATAGAGGAGGTTGCTCTTGCAGCAGAATGAATCTCATCCAGTAACTAAGGCAGATGCCTTAGGGGTAGGCAAAATCTTATAAATATTGCTTAAGCTCCGGGAAGGAGTTCTGGAAGATGTTCTAGATATTGGAAAGGTTTATCCGACATGGATATGTTCGAATGAGATCTGATATATTTCACCGGAAGTCATTCATATCAATGATGGATTAGGGTTTCTTGAAGGTTAAAAGGTTGAATCCACTTCATTTCTAATCACCTTGCATTCAAAGTGATTCAGAGAGAGTCTAAGGCAATTTAGTGCGATCAGATATCCTCTTCAACGATTCCACCAACAATCGGAAGAGTTCTTTAGGGTTTTCACCGGCAACCATTTCTTAGATACTTATCAAATTCATATTTCATTATGGAAGTGGGATCATCCTCTGCACCTACTTTTATTACAAATCCTACTATTGTCAAGGTTAAGGATCATCCTAGGCCAATGTTCAAGCAATGTTCGCATATTGCCACCTTGGATGATTCAGTTGGCACATTTTCCCGTGTTCCATAAGGAGTTGTTTATGTGGAAGACATTAGAGCATACATTCACTACCACATTAAGGATCTAGGTACCAGTGACATCAACAACATGTACATGAGGAAGTTGATGGGAGACTCCAAAAAGATAAGGCTCGAGTACAAGTACATTGAGGATCTAGGGTTTACAAATGTTATGGATATTCCTAAATTTGAAGATGAGATTATCAGATATGTATTAAGTAGAGTGCATGGAGAATTCATTTGGTTGGACAAACCTTACAAGATCATGAAGGAGGCCATTAGGGCCATCACCGATTTGCCACAGATTGGTCAACATCCAGAGAAAAAGATTTCTAATGATCGGGTTAACAAACTCACCAATACAACTTCAGACCAGCGATCGATGAGGGTTAGAACCATCACTGATAGAGATATCAGTTTTGGCAACATGATTATTGGATACAAGGTAACTCAATCTAATCATCTCAATTCTGTTTCTAGCTCCTGCATTTATGTTGCACATAAGATCATGATGGAAAATGAGAAGTTAGATCTCTATGGATGGATGTTAGATGAGTTGTTAATCAACCCAAGGAAGATCAAAGGAGAGAAGAAGGGGAAATTCTGGTATGGGAATGTTATTGTCTGTGTGATGTTGTTTTTCATTAATGAAACTCCCAGTTTTGGGAAGAGACAATGGGCATTTGATATCCTGGTAGGAAGACAACTGAAACAATGTATTGCTACTCTGGGTAGTCAGCGAGATGATAAGGTTTGGGGTTACTTCAAGGTATTCCAAAAGACAATGAAATCTAGAGAGAGGGTTCCAAAGTAAATTGTTGAGAAATAATCAACCAAGATCTACCTTGTTTAAAAAGGATGAGACCTTGATGGAAGCAGTCAAGCCCCGAAATATCTAGATAGAAGAAATGAGATATGAGGTTGATGCTCAAATTTTGGATGCTTATGCAAAGATGTTAATTGATGCACCTATTGATGAAACAGAGAAATCCTTTGAAACTAAAAAAAATAAGAAACAAGAGGTTCAAATTGAATTTAACAAGAAGAAGAGGGAGAAACAATAGGGCAAAGCCAACAAATTTGTTGAATAGGTATCTCAGGACATCAAGGCATTAATGGATGTTGTTCTAGAAAAAGGAAGGAAGAGGAAAGAGCTTGAAGTCTTCATTGAGCCTATTCCATCAGACTCTGGAACTGAAGATGACACACGCTTAGCATTCAAGAGGGTATTGAAGAAGAAAGGCGACTAGTCTAAGGAGGAAGAAAGGAAGCAACCAGTGAGGGTTGCAATCAAGGTACCGACAAAGAAAAGAGCTCCAAAGTAAAAACCTTCTGCACTATCTGATACTGGAAGAAGAAAGAAGATGGATGACACATATATTGCAATTGTATCTAGTAGTGTAATTATTATTCCACCTAAGACTTGTGCAAAATTGGTAAATGAAATAACTAAGGATGGTATGTTGAAAAATGTACAATTCTATTATGAGCATTTAGATAATGATAAACAAAGAGAAGTTGAGGAAGCAATTTTATTATATTGGGATATATATAAGAAAGATTTTTTGGAAATTAAGAATCAAATACTAACACAACTATATGACAACTTACATGCTAGAATATTATCAACTATGGAGGAGGATGAGCACATAAAGATTCAAGAATTATTAACTACTTGTGGATCCATTACTCGAAGTGAGTTGGATATGACACTTGCGGTTGGAGACAAAAAAATCTTTCACAACAAGCACATGATAGTTAGCCTTATGTTAGGAAGGGCTAATGAGATAATCACTAAGACCCACAAGGCATGGGTTCAATTCTTTGCTATAAATCCTGGTTTCTATACTTCACGGAAGGCTAAGAAAAACACTACAGACATCCTGGTTGAAGGGAAAGGCAAAGGTATAATGGGTACCTCATCTACAATTTTGAAAGATAATAAGGAATTGGATGAAGAGCCCCCGGTAGAATCTAATGTAAAGGAAACAAAGGAGATACAGGCAGATGTACATATACTGACAAATACTCAAAATGTACAGGTTGGGGACAGAGTTCATAAGGAGGAACCGATAGTAACTGATATTGCAATAAGTGACAAAGCCACTGGTGCAAAAGAGGAAGCTATTAAAGTTATTAAACCATCAGAGGAGAAGGAAGAGGAATCCGACAGGGAATTGATAGTGAGAACATCATTGTTGTCGATTGACACCTCACAAGTAGAGTAGAAGAGCTTAACTAAGGTGAGTTCTCCTGAGCTCATGATGATGGCTACACAAAAGATGATGAAGGAAGGATCTATGGACAAAATAATTATTGATTAGTCAATCCCAATTTTGCATAGACTTGTCCTAGAGTTCCATTTTGATAAAGGAGAAAGCCCATTCAGTAAACTCAAAATAATCATAGAGCACATTTATAAGGGATTTCAATCTTTATGACATATATCTAACCAACAGGCATTGGAGAGGTTCACACAAGCTAAGAGAGCAACATTTGATCAGATGATTGAATCAGAGAAGAAAGAGATTAATGATAAGTTGAAGTTGATTGATAATGCTTTAAGGCAATGTACTAATATTTGCAGAGTATGTTGTAACATCGGTTTACTTACAACGGATATAGATAAAGGGATTAAGCATTTTCAGGAGAAAATTATAGGTATAGTCAATTCTTTTGATGACTCAAATTCTTTGAATACATCTATTGATGGTCAGAATTTGGTATTGGAAGCTTAAGTTTCAGCTCTTGAGAGGGAAAAAATCAAAATCATCAGGAGAGCTAAAGGGCTTAGAGGATTGGTGAGTCCCTGGTTGGACCCATTGAGTGTACTTAAGAAGGAGTGCATTAATTTGGTTGATAAGCCCACATTGAGAGAGCTTAAGGATAAATAGTCATATGCTCACATGATTAATGACTTGTATCTATTTCTGACACACTCAAATCAGGTTGGGATACCTATCTAGAGATTTTGGAGAAAGAGTGTCCAAAATTTTTCAAGTATATTCAGCTTCGGTAAGGTACTTTGGGACATTCTTTGTACAAACATTCATTCTTCATCCCGATTTTTGGTATTTTTTTGGCAATGATGTCAAAGGGGGAGGTATAGGTGAAAAATATATTCTTGACATCAGGAGATATGGAGATATGGATTATTTTGTTCAGATCATGATCACATATAGATATTCACCTCAGGGGGAGCGGTCCTAGGGTGAAACTGGCAGATGGATACCATTATCATTTTTCACATGAGTGTTGCCATCAATACCAAAGGTGAGATTGTTGGCAATTGAAACTCATTTGATTAGTTTCAATATGTTGTCATTGATGGAAACATGTTCCAACTTTCATTCCTTGGTTTGGTTATTCACTAGTAGACACTTCACCGACACCACCACTGACACTGAGAGGTATCCTCACCGGTAGGAAGGATTCTTTGGGTACCGGCATTGCAGGCCGACATGACTCACATTCAGGATATTGGTATAGGAAGCCAACATCATTTGGGAGATCCAAAAATCAACAACTGATTTTGATATTTATGTATATATGTAATTGAGGCGACATGTATATTCATTTTGTAATTATCTATGTAAGTCGACATTAGGCATGAAGATTGTAAGGGTATATAGGTCAGTTGATTAGATCATTTTGTAATATAAGAGAGAGATATAGTTTATGATGGTAATGATTGTAATTGAGGATCAGTAATGTGAAGGTTATTCCAGTAAGGGTTTAAGGTTTCAGAACTGAAACATACAGAGCTTGAACCGAAACTCAATTAGGCATAGCAAATGCATTATATGAGTTCAGTTTTATGTTTTCTTATTTAGAGTAACTATAGTTAGTGAGACTCTACTCTAGGCTGTAAGCATTCCTGCAAGTGCAGGCCCCCATATTGTGTAATATCTTTTCATATGGCTAGTGGGTTAATATTGTGGGTCTCAGATCCCACTGTGGTTTTTCCTCTTTGAGGTTTTCCATGTATAATTATCTATGTTATGGTATTAATCAGTGTGATTGGCTTATTGATTTATTTACTTCTTTCAATTATATGTGTATCGATTTACCGGTTGGTGAATGCATGGTTTCATAAGGTTAAAATTGCATATTCCAGTAGAACATTGATTCACCCCCCCCTCTCAGTGTTCTTGGATTCTAACACCAGATCACAAAAATATATATGGATCAATCAAATAAAGTCTAAATGATTTTTACATGTCGGCCCTATCATCCCATGCACGAATCTCACCACCACAATCACTGCAAATATTCTAGACCAAAAGTGCTATGCATATCTTGAAATACCGATGATAGATTACCAGACCACTTCCTCTACCGGTTACCAAAAACCATAACTACCGGATAGAATTTTTGAGGAGATTTACCATCAATGACAACCCTAAACCATTATCCATGCACTAGAATCCACTGGATGAGTGTAAATTTCCAACAATCTCCCCCTTTGGCATTGATGAGAACACTCGAGAATAATGACTAAGTGTGAACCTACAAATTGGATCAAAATTTCTAAGGCTCCCCCTTAGACCAAAAACTCAAATTCGTATCATCTCGGTACATTTTTCACTCTACTCTCCACCTTTGATAGCAATTCCAAAGATGGGGTGCTACACAAAAGCTAATATATAGGGGTATATACTGTTTATTCTATACATATTTGAAGATATTTGCAAAAATAGTCTTCAAAAATCCTAAGTGTGTACCCCACCCATTATTCAAGTTGTCCAAAACTATGACGAAGGAACTGAAAACATAGGCATATATCTCTACAACCTTCAATTCAGTCAAAACTCGTTGTGCCATTTTCTTCAAGCAATCAACTTTGTTGCTTAGCATGGTGTCCATCCGGGGAGCAATAAGGTTCCGGAGTTCACCAACCCACCTCAGAATCCTGTCCTTTTTCTAATTTGAGGCTCAAGATTTGATCAGTTAGATCCATCACCTAATCTTCTATACTGCTGGTAAGTGCTACATTGGAGTCAAATGATTGAGATATATTATCAAGCTTTCCCTGGCAAATAGTGATCTGCTTATCTATGCCTGCTAGGAATTTGGGCAGTATAAGGCATGAATTGTATATCTTTCCTCCTTCACTCAATGCCTCAGACATAGTCTGTATTCCTTTATTCAATCTATCTCTTTCATCTTCAATCATCTTCCAAAAAGTCTACATACGCATCTCCATAAATCTATCCAATACTTTCTTGGTGGTTACCTTCTCCAATGACTCAAAATTGGTACTGATATTGTTGATTAATTGTAAGAGATTTCTGAAGGGGTTAGAATTTGGATCTAATTGCAATTTCGATACAAATTTTTCCAAAAGACCTACATACATCTCAATAAGATTTTTGTCCTCAGTCTCTAATTCAACCAAGTCTTGACTAGCTTGAGCCTGGACTGCTACAACAATCATCAGTCTTTCAGCTAGAGACATCTGACCAATGTCAAGAGGTATATCAAAGTTGATGGAGATCTGTGGGAGAATTATTTTCCCTTTGTCCTTTATAGTGTCAATTTCCATGATTATCGGGACATCATCAGATTTATGCTTTCCCATATTGACCTCTTCTTTCTTGTCTTGTACCTTGTCCTTCTCTATTTTACCTTTACCTGCATCCTTTTCTTGTTCTCCAACTGGTGTACCGGTGTCACCATTTGGTGTAGTATCATCTTTTGGTGTGTCTTGGGCCTTGGTAACTTTCCTTTCTATTATTTCTGGGTGGTGAACTGGAGGATTTTGTCTGTCTATTGTATCCTATACTTTTGGATTAGTCTCTGTCTGAATTTCATCCTTTTGAGTACCTGCCTATACTTCCGAATGGGAAGTATCTTTCTTTTGATATTCATCATCATACTTAGGATTGACTGGAACCCGGTTGTTCTTTAGAAACCTTTTCCATATCTCTTTAGTTTCTTCTCTTACTTCCTCAACCCTGCTAACCATAAGACCGTTTACTCTATTTTTGCTTTTGAATTCCTTTTTGTTGGCTAGCTCCATGAGTCTATCAACTTCTTCTTGAGAAATGCAAGCACTTATATTTATCAATTTACGCTCTTTCATTTTATTATCTAATCTACTTGTAGTTAGCCTTCTAGCATCAAGAATTTTATATAAATATTTTGGAATGCTACGTTCTAACTCATTAAAGATTTGCTAAAGCTATATAAATGCAACATAACAACTTCCTCAATTTTCCTCTGAGCATTTTGATCAAAATTTTCATAATGTGCACTGATATTCTTGAGATTTCCATCATTAACTATTTCATCAGTCAATTATTTTGTAGTTGATGGGGGAATAAAGGTATATTTACCTTCCACCTTGTTGGATTCAAGATCCTTATCAAACTCTATCCTTAGCCTTCTTCCTCTTTTAGGCCTGATGGTTAGAGAAGGTTCTTATGTTGTCGTTTTACTCTATTAGGAACCATTGGACTGGGGTTTCTTAATTACTCTGACAAATTCTCCTTTTCTTTTTTCTTTCTCTGCTTCCTCATCTGAATTATTCTCAAATGTAACAAGAGATACAACTACATAGGTTCTTTTTGGTTTCTCCTTCTGCTTCAATGCTCATTTTCCGGATGAGCTTTGAGTTGTTGATGACTTCATCAGAGTAGGGGAAGACTTAGTCTCCTTAGGCCTTGACTTGGAGGGAACCAGTTCAGTCTTAGGCTTCTTTGATTCCATCTTTGCCTCCTTTTGAGTCTTCTTCTCCTTAGCTTTCTTGATAGCTTCTTTGGTAAAGCCCATCTGTTCAACTACAACTTTGACCATTTTTGTTACTTTCCGCTTCCTTTCAGGTTGAGTGAACTTCTTATGCAATTCCATATCTTTTTCCTTGAATGTACCAAATTTTTCTTCTTGAGGGTCAATCGGTTTTCTCAAGAGCTATTGAGCATAGCTTTCAAGAGTTTGAGCATCAACCTCATAACCCATTGGCATTATCCATACTGTTCTTGGTTCTACAGCCTCCACATGGCACTTGTCCTTGTCCAACTTGAAATGGATAGTATTTGCAAATTTGTTCACCACTTCTTTAGGGATCCTTAGTCTATTCTTCATTTTGCCTTGGAAGGTTTTGAAGAAAGTCCATAGGGAAGCTATCTAATTTTCTCTATTTCCCAATATTTGCAAAGCTTGTTTGATATGAGTGGCTACCGGTAAGTCGTATGCCCATTAGACTCTTCCTGTGCCGGGAATTTCATTCATGAAGTACAATGCAAGACAAACAATTAGAGAACTAAATTTGAAAACATTCTTCTTGTCTGTTTTGATTTTCTTCAGATTGTTGAGGAGCTCTTCAAGAAGAATTGTGCACAAGTCATACTACATGTCCTCTTTCACCATCTGATAAGTTGTATATATTGTATTACCAGTGATCGAATTCAATCTACGAGACTGACAAAATTTGTATCCAATAATCATTGATGCCAATCTGATATCATTCTCTAAGATATCATCAATTATCATTGACCTGCAGTCAAATTGAGCACCTGTTAGCTTTGAGACAGTTGGATTTTTTACCTTCCTCAAATTAGGTTTTCCATCGGTTTGATTCAAGCATGTGACCACATAGATTGCTTGCTTGGTTATCTTGTAGGATCTGTCCAACGATATGAATTCATCGTGGACACGACTCAAAATATACTTCACCCATTCATCCTCATTGACTGCCAGAAAATGAAAAAAATGCATGAAAACCTTCCTCTATAACTATGCATATTCTAGTTTGGGGTTTCCAACTTCATCCATTATCTGCTCAGTATACAAGGTCAGGATATCCTTGTTTCCAGTTTCCTCAATTGTGCAGTGAATGTATGCCCTAACACCATCGACGTACAAAAATTTTTATGGAACAAACAAAAATGCACCATTGGGATTGTCCTCAATATAATTAAAAGGATGTCTTTTAAATTGAGGCCTTGCTCACTCATAAATTTCTACTACCAGAGGATTATCAATGAAAGAATACACCATTTGTAGAAATTTAGGATTTAAAGGATGAATGTGCTTTGATAAATACCTTATTATTCTATCAGATGCGCAAGAAATTCTTGTCAGATCACCTAAATCCTTTTGATCACCTTGAAAATTGGTGCTCCTCACCCTGTAGCTTCAACTCTTCACTCACAATGTGAGAAATGATTCATATTTTGCCCCTTTAAACTTTGCAAACCCTAATTTTAAGCTGAAATAAATGTAATTGTAAACATCAACCAGATGTTAGGATCGACATGATTAATTCTAGATAATCATCTCAAGGCATCTCCAATCAACCTTGATCAATCACATGTCTCTTAAAAGGGGGGTTTTTCAATATCTTGCATGCAGATGCCACCCCTTGAGGCCAGATGCCTTAGTTACTAGATGAAGATCATGCATCAGATTCAAGTGCAGATCCACTATCTATTTTGGATTCATCTTTAATAACCCACATCTTCTCATTCTTGTTCTTAATCTCTTCTACCTTCTTGCCCTTTTCATCAACTTGGTTCTTGTCTACCAGAGCATTCTTGCTTCTAAATTTTTTTGCAATGTGATTGGTTTTGTTGCATGCACGACAAACAACATTTCTCTAAATAGGTCTGAAATTCATCTAATTTGGTCTCATCCTTCATTGGTTAGAAATATGTCCAAACATCCCACAAGCATAACATCTCTTGTTCTAAAAAGTATTCATTATTGCTCTGCACCTGTTTTACTTGTGACCAAAGTTATTGCATATGAAACACTCACCGGTAAAGGTAGGACCATTGTTCATATTATTCATTCCATTGTTCATCCTACTTCTGCATTGATTCGCCATATGCCCAAATTTATTGCAAGTGAAACATCTACCATTGAATTTATAGGCATTAGGCTATCTTACTGGATGATTCTTTCTCTTCTTATGATTAGGGTTTGTATTTCTATGTCAAGAACCAAAGGATTCTCCTTTCTCAAATCCAAGTCCTCTCATGTCTTTTCCATGTCTCTGACTTTCCAACATCTCATCAAGCCTTGCTGAGATAGCATTGAATTTTTCTTCATATTCTTTTGTAGTAGCAAGTTCATATATTAGGCAAACAATATGTCTTTCAAGTTCTTGACCATCATTCCTTGATTGTGTCAACTCAAGCTTCAACTAATCATTCTCATAGGTATGCCTAAAGCTTTCATCTGATCTTTCAATGATTTAGTCAAACTGTTTTCATTCTTTTTCCGGTCTTCAATCTCTTTAGTCATCTTCATCACAATGGATTGCATCTCATTCTTTAATCCAACATTCACTCTAGCAAGTTTATCACATTCATCAACTTTGTCCTGATTTTCCATGCTTTGATCTTCTTTTTCCTTCAACTTGTCCATCATCTCTTTCCTCTTGTCTCTTGAAGTGTTCACTTGATCTTTTAAATCTTAAATGAAGTCTTCTGTTGCATTCAAGTTTCTTTTTAAGGAACTTATTTCTTTTTTTGCTACATCAAGATCCTTTAGTGCCACACAAAGCTATCTCTACAAACTAGAATCCATTGATTCAATCTCTCGGACCTTCCTCAAGCAGTTAGGATTCCTTAGAGGAACTAGGCTTTGATACCAATTTTTGAAATCAAGGAACACTGAGAGAGGGGGGGGTGTAAATTAGTGTTCTACCAGTAAACTTTCAAACTTATTCTTAAACCATAGGAAGCAAATGCAAGAAAGTAAAATGTAGAAACACAAGATAATCAACCAAAAAATCATAACACCAAGATTTTTGCATGGAAACCCAGTAAGAGAAAAACCATGGTGGGATTGGAACACACAATATTCATATATTATGATTAGGAGTACATAAATATTACAAAGGAGGAATGCACATGCATTTAGACTCATTGTTCATATTACAATATGAAAGTCTCACTAACTTACAGATCATTTACAATGAGAACTACAATGATTGAAATCTAAAGTAGCATCAAATAATTCATGGATGAGTTTCAATTAAGTGCAAAAAGTTTGACTATAACACCTCTGTAACTCTGCTATGTTCTGCTTCTCACTGAGCTATCAGATCAAGAATGTGCACATAAAATTGCGCCAAATAGGTTTCTCGATAACTACTTGCTCATACCATACCTCAAAATGATCTTATACATCTATCATATATATCCACAATTAAAATAAAAACATTCATCAAGTCAGCCAACCATAATATGCAATGTAATGTGTAACCGAGTGTCAGCCTAGACAGGATCACCAAAACAAATGTGGATCAACCAAATAGAGTCTAAATGATTTTTACATGTCGGCCCTATCATCCCATGCATGAATCTCACCACCTTAATCACTGCAAAGATTCTATACCAAAAGTGCTCTGCATATCCTAAAATACCAGAGATAAATTATTGGACCACTTCCTCTATCAGTTACCAAAAACCATAACTATTAGATAGAATTTATGAGGAGAGTTTCCATAAATGACAATCATAAACCACTATCCATGCGCTAGAATCCATCGGATGAGTGTCAATTGACAACATACATTCAATCCCACTTGGAACATAGACGTGTCAAACAATAAAACCCATTGAAATACAACAATACTTGGAAACATTTGCACCATGCCTTTGATAGTGTAAGTTCAACAAAACTTAACACATGAGGAAATTGAGGCTACCTAGCAAGATCCGAAGGTCCTCATGATTCTAAATGCACTTATTAACAATGAGAGGGATAGATATCTTACCTTACTATTACAAAATAGTGCCAAGTTACCTCAAAATTTTGACATCACAATGATCTTACAACTAGGTGCTACCTTAAGTCAAAATGTCAGTCAAACACAAGTCACAACTTTGAGCACAACCCAAAACGCTACTCAAAGTACACACGTCTCGTCAACCCAAGCAACAATGGTTTCAAGTAAAAGTTCATAGTCTGGCATGGTATCATCTAATATAAATGTTACTATTCAAGCACTTGCTAGTGTCAATGCACAAACTACACCAACTATAACAAATGCCCTTACACAGAGTTAGACACAAGTACCTTAGATATCGCATCCTAGAAGTATGACTCAACCTCTAGTTTTCATATCACTGGGATCAACATATAGTCACCAGAATATGAACCCAAGTCTCACTAGCTCATTTGGCGTAACAACCAAATGTTAACACCTAATTTGCTTATTTTACTCCGCCTAGTAGGATTGAACACAAAAAATTATAACAATGGTACATTTCAACAACCCCCTATATACACAAGAACAATTTTGTTTGTTGGCAATACATACATACCAAGTGTACCATTAAATCAAACAAAAATCCTATCTCAACAAATGCTAAATCTTCAATAGTAGATGAAGAACATGAAATTAACAAAATGACAAAAAAAATTATACGATGCAAGACTTACGATTGTATCCTTTTCATCATACAATATATATGCCGAAGTTTCCTCCCCACTTTGAAACACCAAAATTCAATAGATACAAAGGAAAAGGGGATCCTAGAGATCACATCAGAGATGTTTTCATTTCTTGTATTGAGGTTACAAATGAAGATACATACTTAATGAGACTGTTTCCCAAGAGTCTTGGAGGTTCAACTTTAGAATGGTTCTCACATCTCCCACCAAAGAATATGTCATGGGGTGAGCTAGTTGAACAGTTTATAGAAAACTTTTCACACAATACTGATACTTCGATCACTTTGATGGATCTATGTGCTACATGAAAAAAGGAAAATGAAACCATAACATCCTTTCTACAATGTTGGATCTCTATACCATAGATGCTCAAGTCATGCTCCTGAAATTGAACAAGTTGACATTATCACAGAAAACTTAATGCCTTGGATCAAGTATCCAATACAAATGCAATGTCTTACCTCATTTAAACAAATCATGGAAAAGACCCTAAAATGTGAGAAGGGACTTATAGAACAAGGCATTTTGAAATACGGTGGTACAGTTAACAATTCAAATAATGAAAAACCAAGGTTTTGGTACAAAAACAAGAATGCAACAAAATGATGGTGTTGTGGATGCTCACATAGTAAATAGAGCTCATTCAATACCCCAAGAAGAAATTATATATCACTCGGAGAACCGATTGAGTCTGCATTAAAGAAATTGATACAAACTAATGTGATCACATTAATAGAAATCAGGGTATATGAACCAAGTCCATTCAATCGAATTGGTGGAATGACAATGACTTCTGTGATTACCATCATACAAAGGGCCATAAGACAACAAGTTGCTACAAATTCAAAAAATTGATTCAAGATCTTATAGACCAGGGAGACATCATTGTGGACACCAACAAATGATCAACAAATACAAATCATACTATCTTTAAGGATCCTTTTGTTAAGCATGACAAGGGCAAGGCTTTCGACTTAGGAACACAAGACAATAATGCAAATTATACCAAGGTTGCATATGACTATACCATTAATGCTATCAGTGCAGGAGATGAGATATTTGCTACCATCACTATAAACCCAAGGGATAGAAATTGTGCAGTAATCACACAACGGTCAAAAGTTACCTTACAAGGAGTACCTTCTAACCCTCCTCCAACAACAAGAAGTTATAATGTGGTTGATCAGATAAAGAAAATCCATGCTTAGATATCACTTTTTGAGCTGCTATGGATATCATCAAATCACATGGCTATTATAGATAAGGTGCTGGACATTATTGTTGCTAGGATATGTTGTTGTCATTGATGTCAACATATTTCTATGATTCATTGCTCCCGTGATTGGAGATTGGTTTACTAGGATCATGGTTTGGTGTATGGAGTATTTCTAGTATCATTGCATTTTGTTGTATTGGTTTCAGTGATCTAGAAAGCTTAACTAATCATATCATATGATCCAGTTTGCAATTTGGTTTGCTGATTAGTGCTTTGCAGAGTTCAGTATTTCCTCCGGTATATTCTGATGTGATTAGATCTTGAGATGAGTTTTTGGGAGATTATTTGGGATGTTCTTGTGTATCTTCATTTCAGATGGTTCATGATTTGGTTCTCTGCAAGTTATTTTTCTTTGTGATATTTGTTGTTGTTTGAGTATTCCTGAGGTTTAGATGTTGATCGATGAAGATTTGATAAGTGGTGTTGGTGTAGGTGTTGCTGATGATTATAACGTGCTTGTTGGTATTTCCTAATTGTGTCCTATTTGTTTTGATGATCTGCATTGATCGTTGTGTGCATTTTTGGTGATTTTCATGATCTGGTGGTGTTCTTCATGTTATTCGGTATTCCTGGTGGTGTAGCGTGTTGTGGTTGATCTTGGTGTGATTTCTGGTGGTGTTGTGTATTTGGAGATTTGATTTAGGTCTATGTTATATCATGTATATCATTATATTGGTCCATTGGTTGATCTTTGTATCGAATTATATAAATTTATAATTTGGTATTGAGGGTTTAGCCGACCTTGTTGTCAAGGTTGATGAATTGTATAAATAGGTGATAAAGTCATGCAATTTAGATATAGAGGGCATGTCTGCATTATCAAAGAGTGGTGTATGTGGAAACAAAGGAATTAATCTTTTAGTGTGATTGAGAAGAGTTTTGGAGGATTGCAGAGCAAACATATGTTCTTAACTGGAACTATCATTAGGCATTTGGAGATGCTATTCTTTCAGTTCATTCCTTCCAGATTGTAGTCCAAATCTTGTTGTATGTCAGTCAAACTTCCATGAGGGTTGTATCCTTCTGGGTTATTATATCTTGAGTTGTAATCTCTAAGTAGTGTGCTTGATTGTTGGTGCATTCCCCATTGTAATATTTACACATACTACTATAGAGTATCATCTTATTGTGTGTAGGTTCCCACCATGGTTTTTCACTTAACGGGGTTTTTCACGTCAAAATCTTGGTGTTGTGTGTTGGCTATATATTTTCTTATATTTGTTGTTGCTGTAGTTTATCAGATTTATGATTGTGGTTGAGTTTGTTAATCTGGTGAAAACTGATTCATCCCCCCTCTCAGTTTTCCTCATTGTTGTTGCCAATAATTGGTATCAAAGATAGATCCTTTGGAAGAAGCTTAACCGCTTGAGGAAATCTGCAATGGCAACTTGAAGTGGAAGTTTTATCTTTAAGGAGAGTCCAAAATTTAATGAAAGTAATTATGCTATATGGAAGAACCAGATGGAGGTGCACTTGAGATGTCTTGGAGAGGATTATTGGAAGATTACTAAGAATGTCTAATATGTTCCTCTGAATGGACCAGTTACTGCTGATGAGATCAAGGAAGCTAAAAAATAACATTAGAGAAAAGGAAGAAGTGTTGAGTGCCTTGATTGATTTATAGGTGACTAATGTATTGGGACTTCAAACTGCACATGAGACCTGGAAGAAGCTTGAGACCTTGTATGAAGGAGATAAAAAATTGAAAGTTGCTAAGTTGCAGAGTTTGAAAGAGAAGTATGAGATGTTGAAAATGAAAGAAGATGAGAACATAAATTCCTTTATGGATAAGGTGAATGAACTTGTCCTAGGTATCAGATGTGCTGGTGGAACCCTTGAAGAAGATGAAATTGTTGCTAAGGTGTTGAGATCATTGTCTCCTTCTTACAAGCATAAGGTAGCTTCTATTGATGAGACCTAAAGTGTAACTAACATGACAAGAGATATGCTAGTTGTAAAGATTGTTGCATTTGAATTGGGAGAGTTTGGTGAATCACATGGAAAGTCTATGTTAGGATTTCCAAAGATACAGAGAGGAGGGGGTGAATCAATATCTAACCAGTTAACAAATTTTCTGACCTTAATACATAAATTACAATCCAAAACATTGTACCGGTAAACAAGAATTAATACAATAAATATGAACTATAAACACAACATAGAAAGCACACCATAACACAATATTTTTGGTGAGAAAACCTAGTGTGGGAAAAAGCTCGGTGGGATTTGTGACCCACAATATTCACTCACTGGCCAATGAATGGATATTACTTACAATAGTGGTGCCTGCACATGCAGCAAGGCCAAATGCCTAGAGCTCACTGCTCAATTACAAAAGGAAGTCTCACTGACTGACAAAATGGATTATGGAAATCCAATGTGATGTACTGCTTCAGTTTAGCATTTGCTATGCCAGGTTTAGTACTGGTTTAAGCTCATACAATAACCTTAGACCCTTGAACAAAATCTTCCTTAATATTCGCATATTACTTCTCCAATATTCACTTCTACTATAATCTAACCATGTCCACACCTTAAATGATCTACAAGATCTCATACTTATATACGAGTCTTATTACAATACGCCTTGTCGGCCTACAAAAATATATTACAATTAAATACAAAATATAATAAGAAAAATCCTATCGGCTGGGGTGCTTGTAATCATCTTTGTCGCTGCCGGTGAACTATCTGCCAGTGTAGAGTCTTCTGGTGTCAGTGCCATAAGATTGTAAGGTTGTCATTAATGACACTACCTTCAATCATCTATAATTCTCATTGGAGTGTGCAATGCCAACAATCTAAGACAACATTTAGAGCATCTGTATTCAGAAAGAAGAAGTGTGATCCTAAAGAATGTATGATATCTAGATTTGAAAGAGAGAGAAGAGAGATGGAAGAGAAATAAAGAGATCTAGAGGATCTTGAAGCATTGATTGCCTAAGGGAGCTGGTAAGTATGATGGAAAATTGCCTCCAAAATGTTTCTCTTGCAATAATATAGGATATTTTGCTTCTAGATGCATGAAGAGAATGTCTAAGTATGATAGGCATGATAAATTTGATAAGCATGATAGGAATGATAGATATGAGAAGCATGAGAAGTATGATAAGCATTACAAGCCTAATCAGAAGTATAAGGATTAGAAGAACTATTATTATGCTACTGATGAAGGTGTTATAGATGAAGAATCTAAAGGAGATGAAGTGTTTATTTGTATCAAAGAAGATGGACCGGTACCTATTGATTCCACAAGTTGCACTATTGAAGAGAGATATTTAGCTACTAAAGTTGAAGAGAAAGATGAATGGGTGGTTGAAAATGGCTGTTCACATCATATGATCGGTGAAATAAGAAAAATTGTCAATATGGAAAGATATGATGGTGGAATAGTAAGATTTGGAGATGTCGACAAATCCTGTGTAATCCATGGTAGAGGTTCTATTTCCTTTGATGGTAAGCATAACACTGATGATGTCTTGTTTGTTGAAGGTTCAAAGAATAATATTTTAAGTGTTGGACAGATGGTGGACAAAGGTTATGATTTACAATTCAAGAATGGAAAATGCAGAATCCTAAATGGCTCTGGTATAGAGATTGCATTAGGAACTAATACTGAAGGTAATATCTTTCATTTGAATGCTAGTGAGAAAAGTTGGTTGTGTCATACGAGAATGTGTCATGTTAACTTTGATTCAATGATTAAGATCAGTTCTACACAAGCTATTAGAAATTTTCTTAAATTTGTTAAGCATGCTAATCCGGTATGTAAGGAATATCAAATGGGTAAGCAAACATGAATTTCTTTCAAGAGTAAGCAGTATACATTTCATGGATTGCTAGATCTTGTGCATACTAACCTATGTGGACCTACAAATGTTAGAAGTGTGCAAGGTGACATATATTTTATGTTACTTATTGATGACTATTCTAGAATGATGTGGGTTGTCTTTTTGAAGGAGAAATCCGAAGCATTAGATAAATTCAATATATTCAAAGAAAAGGTTGATACTAAGATAGGATTGAAGGTGAAATTTCAGAGATTTAATAGAGGAGAAACTATTGGCATGATTGGCATAATTGATACAAATGAGGTGATGCAGTTAAAGACTGATGACTGAATCAGTAGAGGATAGAAGACTATTTGTGATGAAGAGATTGAGATTTTGTGATTAGATGACTTGATTAGTTATTTGTGTTGTCATTGATGGAAACTGATGTTAAATGATGTTAACTGATGTTTCCCGATGTTTGGTTTGTCATCTAAGTGATTTAGTCTACCAGAGTGAGGGTTTACCAACAATATACAAAAGACTATGAAATAGGACTTTAACTGGTATATGTAGAGATGTTTTACTTCAAGCAGATGATTGGTAATTTGCGGTTCGGAATATAAGATTTTATCATGGTAATGAGTATCTGACCAGAACTGTATCTTTTGATGACTATCGAAAGGCATGTTTCTTATTTATGACGTTGTTTTGCGAGGGTTTTAAAACCGGTGTAGAAATCATAAAACTAGTAATAATTTTTGGTATGGCAGTGATCAACATCAAGTTCATGTGTTGATGATAACGTGACACAAACCACATGAAATTTTTGAAAGATGTTTTTGCGCATTTGGAGAGAAAATTTCTTGGGAACTTGCAAAGTGCTTAGCAGAGTGAGCTAAGTGTTTGACTTTGTACTAGATCAACTTGACATGATGACTTATGATCATTCAATGACTAATATTGATTTTAATGATGCATGTGATGATCTATGATGTAACTTAAGGTTTAGTTGCCGACCTAGTTGAAAGCATTATTTATGTTGGCTTAGTTGATGTTTATTGTGTCGATGATCTTAGAGAAGAGTGTGAAGCCATATCAGAGAAGAGTGAGATCTGCTTGAGAGTTGCAAATAGTGAAGCATAACTAGATCTGATTTTGCAAGCTGAGAAGTACAAGTAATAAATTACTTTTTCACTATTGTTCTCTAACAATTACAGTAGATTAAATCTCTTAACTGGGTAGGTCCTGACAAGCCTTAATCTTGTAAATTCCCTAACAGGGTAGCTCTCAAAAAGAGTGGTAAATCCTCTCATGAGGTTGATCCTAATAGGTCATTAAGCTCCTAACTGGGCTGCACATCCAAATCCCTTAACCGGGTGACTCCTAACAGGGCCTGCTTCAAATAGGGTGTATTGTAAGCTCCTAACAGGGTGCACTTCAAAAGAGTACAAGTATTTGTGGGTACTAACTCTCACCGTGGTTTTTACCTATTTGGGTTTCCATGTCAAAAATATGGTATTCATGTGTGGAATGATTTTCATGTGTTGTTATTGATTATCTTTCATTTATTCATTATTTCTGAATACATCGGTTATAGCAGTTTATCAAATATTTATCAGTGACTACCGGAACTATTTAATGAATTGGCATATGTGGTAAATGAAGTTGGAGTTTTTGTAAGTTTGATTTTGATTTAAAGTTTGAAATTGGTTTTAAGACTGATTCATCCCCCCTCTCTGTATTAACTGGATCCTCATATAATTAACAATTGGTATCAGAGCTTTGGTCCTCTGTGTGCCTAGCCACTTGAGGGAAAGATTTTGAGGAAATCAAGATGATGAAGAAAGAGGGTCCTAAGTTCAACAAGGATAACTACAAGATCTGGAAAGATAGAATGAATATCTACATCAAAGGTCTTGGTGTACAATATTGGAAGCAAGTTGAAACAAAATGTGTGGCTCCTACTACTACTACCTTGACACTGGATGAACTCAAAGAGAAGGAAGAGAACATGCAAGCCTTAGAAGGTATTGTTAGTACTTTATCTGATTTAGAATATATTGATGTTCAAGGATTGGAAACTACAGGTAAGGTTTGGGAAAAGTTAGATATAATCTATGGAGGAGATGAGCATATACAAAGAGCCAAAGAGGAAAGCTTGAGAGGAAAGTTTGATGACATGAGAATATTGGATAGTATGGTCAAAGAATCAAAGAAGTTGTTGGTGGCATAAAGAGTGTTGGAGGTAAAATAGATGATGATGCAATAGTAAGCAAAATGCTTAGAACTCTTCAACCTGAGTATGATATAAGAAAATCTGCAATCCAAGAGCTTAGATCTATTTCAAAGGATAAGGTAACTGTTGATTCATTGATTGGTAAGCTTACAACTTTTGAGTTAAATAGTTTTGACAATAGTATGAAAAAATATACTAAATCTACCTTTAAAGCTTCTATTACTGGTTCATCTACTAGAAATGGAAAAGATAAATGTTAAAATCATGAGTGCAGGTCAAGTCATGGAAGTAACTGGGGAAATGAAGACAATGAAGATCAAGTGATGGAACTTGAAGCACTATTAGCAAGAAGATTTCCAAGAGGCATCAATAAGTATAAAGGAAAGCTACCTTTGAAGTGTTTCTCTAGTAGTAAAATTGGACACATTGCTGCTAATTGCCCTAACACTGATAAGAAAGAGAAGTTTAGTCGATTCAAAGGGAAGGGCCAGAAACATTGTTATGTTGCAGTAGATGAAGGTGTGACTGATGAGGAGTCTGGAGATGAAGATGAAAATGAGCAAATTGCGTTTGTATCCGTGAAGGAGAAGCTGGTAGATGAAAAGGCACTCGTATCTCACATAGAGACCAATGATAAATGGATTATAGATAGTGGCTACTCACACCACATGACCAGAGACAAAAGTAAGTTCTTAACCCTTGATGAATTTGATGGTGGTGTTGTTAGATTTGGAAACAACTCTCCCTGCATGGTGAAAGGTAAAGGTTCAATCTCTCTAAATGGGAAGAGTAATGCTGATGATGTGTTTTGGGTTGATGGCCTAAAGCATAATCTTTTAAGTGTTGGTCAACTCAATGATAAAGGTTATTTTCTTGAGTTTAAAAGTGGAGTCTACAAAATTCTTGGAGGTAATGGTGAACTGATTGCTATCGGGAAGCAAACTAGAGGTAGCTTACTCCATTTGAATAGTAATGTTAATAATTGTCTGGTTGCAAGAATGGAAGACAATTTGTTGTGGCATAAAAGATGTCATGTTAATTTTGATAATATGGTTAAGATAAGAAAGTCAAGTGTTTTAAGAGGATTGCCCCAACTTGTTAAACCGGATAGTGTGATATGCAAAGATTGTCAAATTGGTAAGAAGACCTCTATTTCTTTCAAGAGAAAGAATTGTACTTCTGAGAATATTTTAGATTTGGTACATACTGATCTCTGTGGCTCTATGAGAACAAAGAGTTATTATGGTGATAGGTATTTCACGATTTTCATCGATGACTATTCTAAAATGATGTGTGTGACATTTTTGAAGGAGAAATCATAAGCATTTAGTAAATTTAAATATTTTAAAGCTCTGGTTGAAAATGAAACTGGTAAGAACATGAAGTGTTTAAGATCAGACTGAGGAGGAGAATTCACATCTGATGAATTTGTTAAGTATTGTGGTGAACAGGGTATCAAGAGACAGATGTCAGCTTTGAGGATACCATAATAGAATGGCATAGTAGAAAGGATGAACATAACAATAGTTGAAGCTGCTAGAACCATGCTATTGTAGGGTAATGTATCTAAAATGTTTTGGAGAGAAGTAGTCAGCACTGTTGTATACACTTTAAACTAGGTATTAGTAAAAAGAGGAAACAAAAAAATACTCTATGAGCTATGGTATCGAAAAATCCTTGTGTAAGTTATTTCAAAATTTTTGGGAGTCAATGTTTTATTAAGAAAGATATTTACATTGAGAAATTTGATGGAAAATCTGATGAAGGAATCTTTCTTAGTTACTCTACTAAGAGTAAGGCATATAAATGTTACAATAAGAAAACTAAGAAGATTATTGAAAGTGCTAATGTAAAGGTAGATGATCTCTTTGGAAAGTTAGAAGGTACCAACAAATCTAAGATTAAAAAAGATGATGAAAAACTTGTGATTATTGAACTGGAAGCACAAAACAATGAAGAACCAACAAATAGAGAATTAGGTACTCAACAGGTAAGTGATGATAGCGATGACGAAAATGAACAACAAGAAGCAGAAGATACAAAATGAGTACCAGTATTGCCTAGGTATGTCAGATTAAACCATTCACAAGAGAAGATAATTGGTGATAAGAATGTTGGTGTGCAGACAAGGAGGAATATTAGAGAAAACTCTTTCTTGATATCTACAATTGAACCCAAAATAGTAAAGGAAGCACTAAAAGATGATGATTGGGTTAATGAAATGAATGAAGAATTAGATCAAATTGAGAAGAATCAGACATGGTCACTTGTTCCTAGACCGGAGGATAAGAAAGTAATTGGAACAAAATGGGTCTTTAGGAATAAATTGGATGAAGAAAGAAAAAATGTAAGAAATAAGGTGAGGTTAGTCTGCAAAGGGTATGCACAAGAAGAAGGTGAGGATTATGGAGAGACCTTTGCACAGGTTGTTAGATTAGAAGGAGTGAGAATGCTGCTAGAATTTGATGCATATAAGGGATTCAAAGTTTATCAAATGGATCTCAAATCAGTCTTTCTAAATGGGATTCTAGAAGAAGTCTACATTGAATACCCGGATGGATTTTCTCTATCTGATGATAAAGACATGGTATGTAAACTGTATAAAGCACTATATGGTCTAAAGTAGGTATCAAGAGCATGTTATGAGAAATTACATCCACACCTGATCAAAATTGGATTCCAACGTACCAGTGAGGACAACATTTATTTGAAGACTAATAGAGACAAGATGTTGATAGCAAAAGTGTTTGTAGATGACATAATTTTTGGAGGAAGCAATGATATGCGTATGGATTTTGTTGACGTAATGAAAAAGGAATTTGAAATGTCTCTAAACGGTGAAATAAAGTTCTTTATTGGGCTACAAGTCTAGCAACTGGATGGTGGTATCTTTATTTGTCAGAGAAAGTATGTCAAAGATGTGTTGAAGATATTCAGCATGGAAGACTGCAAACCGGTAGGAACACTGATGGTGATAGGCTGCAAGTTGTCCAAACAAGATGATTCTCCTACTATTTGTGAAAAATAGTATAGGTCTACGATTGGTAAGTTGCACTATGTTGTTCATATTAGGCTAGATATTGCTCATGTTGTTGGATTAGTTGCCAAATTTTAGAAAGAGCCTAAGGAGACACATTTGGTGGCAGTGAAGAGAATTTTTTGGTATCTTAAAGGCATAGTAGACTATGGTTTATGGTATCCTTATAAAGGATATTTTTATTTGGATGTCTTTATTGATGTAGATTGGGCAGGTAATGTGTATGACCGGAAAAAGCACAACCGATGGAGCTTTTCTTCTTGGTGAAAGATTAGTGGTATTTCTATGCTTGAATTTCATATGTTATTAAGCTAATTAGCAAGTAAGAATGAATCACCAATTCCTAACTAATTAACAAATAAACAAACATAATCAATTAAAATTAATATGAAATAAGGAATGAATTCAAATAAGAATTCCCTCATTCTGCATCTTTGCTTCCATTGTGCTTCTCCAATTTTAGTGGTTGGTGGCTCTCAGGTATTGCACCAATTTCTTGCATACAAATACTTTGAATACTGTGATTATGAAAAAGCTAGATACTAGATTCAATTGATGAAAATGATGCTTAATTTATAGATTTTCAACACAAAGTGGGTGAGTAATAGAACTCAAGTGTTGATTAATAGATAACTAAAATTGATTGATCAATAAACTAGTCACGATTGATTTGTTAACTCATTTGACTGATCTGTTAACATGATTGATTGGAGAGTGAACTCAATAGATTGGCTAGTAAACTCATTTGATTGATCAGTAGACTGAATAGACTAGGGAGATGACTGAATTGATAGATTAGTCATAAAAAGCTGATTTTGAGTTAAAAAGGATGATTGATGAGTTAACTGATTAGACAAGTGATTTGATAAATCAGTTCTGATTTTAGCATGTGTTGTAGGAATTTGAAATTGAATTAGATTTTCATTTTCAATTTGGATTTGAATTTGGTCATTCGAATGCTGAAATGCACATGAAATTATCTGAAATTCAAATTTGGTGAAATGTGAAATTAAGTGGAATTATAATTTGGGGAATTGGAGGAATTTAATTAATTAATTTAAATAATTTAAATAAAATTATTTAAACTTAGGACATTGAATTAATTAAATAATAAAGATTATTTAGCTAAGGAATAAATCATAATTAATTAAATAAATAATATTTAATTAATAATTGAGATATGGTTAAATGATTAGAATGATTTGAGAATAGAAATAGAATAATTAGAAGTGTTGAAGGGCGATGATTAGAAGAAATAGTTAGTTTAATCAAATAATTATAGAATTACTTAATTAAATAGATGAATAATTAGTGTAGAATTAACGAGACATTTTTAGGTGTCTACATTTTCCCCTCTTTGAGATAATGTCTAAACGACATTGTTTCAAAGAAAACAAAAATTTTCCACCCCAGTATGCCCCGATGACACTTAGGGTATAAATATGGCCCCTCAGAAAAAGTGGTCAGAAAATTGTGGAATGAAGACCATGTTTTCAGAAATATTCTAGATAGTGATAATATGAAGTTTGAAATGGTTTCGATCTCATTTGATATGTCTACAACTGTGTTGAAGTTGGAGGGGTCCACGGGCATTATGTTGAAAAAAAAACCCTAATTTTTGAGCTTATAAATTTAAAATTGATATTGATTTGAGCTCATTTGCACTATTTTGTTTTGGAAGAAGTTCTTAAAGATATTAGTGCTTTCAACATGCTTGGAGCAAAATGGCAGGTCACAAAGTGAGGCTGCATTTATCCGAGTGAGTGTGGTCTTATCAAAGACCTCCTAGCACTAGTGGCATGGTGAGTTACATGATTTATTGCTTGTTTATGCCTATTTTTTCTAAATTTTCAATCATTTGATGATATGAACTTTTTTGTGAATTTTGGTTTTGACTGTCGATTTTGCCGCAATTGATATTATTATTGTGCAATTGATTTGAATGTACCACATTTGATGTTTTAGATCACACTTGGTTATCCTGATTCACATTTGCAAGTTTTGCTTCACATTTGATAATTGTGTTTCACATTTGTTAAAAGTAATTCTCATTTGATAAAATCATTATGCAATTGATAATTTTACTTTGTAGTTGATATATATAAGTATACCGCATTTGATAGTAAAGGCAATTTTTTCTTATGCATCCTGACAATTTGATGATATAATTGACTCATTAGTATGTTTTCCAAATGTAGGCACATTATCTAGTACTGCTTGCTAGACAGACGAGGTTAGATGGTCTTGATCGAGGTCATGAGTTGGATCCTGAGGATACCACTTTGTTACAACATGTTGGATTGTATTACATAGCGCATTTGCATGAGGTTACGACCAACTGGGCCATGATTAATACTTTGATTGAGCGGTGGCATTCAGAGACATGTTCTTTTCATCTTCCGACAGGCGATGTGTCCATCACACTTGAGGATGTGTGGTGTATCATACACATTCCAATATTTGGTAGATGAGTTACTTTTGATCGTCATGATGGTGTTTTTGCTTTGTGTACATTGTTCGAGTGTGAGGAGCAGGATCTACATATCCATGGTCATTACGAGATTCGTTGGGATGATTTTGATTATGATGATCTCATCGTTGTTCTTGCTTGCACTATTGTTGGATTATTGATTCCTGATAGACATACCCATGGTTTTCCTGTTAGATAGGGATGAGTCATACATGATATGATTATTGCTAGATGTGTGTTTTCTTGGGGTCCTTGTCTTCTTGCCACTTTGTATCATCAGATGCATGGGATTGTTTACTTGCAACATAAATCAGTTGGATGTGGCATTACTTTACTTCAGACATGGGCTTGGGAGCACATAGCTATCTTTCATCCTACATTACATATTAATTTAGAGCCAGATCAAGAATATCATTTCAGGTACACTCTTGGTGTGAGACATAGGGCATCGGGTAATATCTTGTATTGGCGTCATCAGATTGATATCTTGCAGTATTTCTCATGGAGACCTTATCTTACTTGCCCCGATTAGACTGATGCTGCTCAACATCTTCCTTTTTATCGACAACAGAGATATCTTATTGGTCGAGACGTGGGTGGTCACAGGGTTATTGACATGCATATTCCTGTTCGTGTACTCAAATAGTTCTGAGGTACAGGGTATTTCGGATGTGACAAGTTATTTTGCTTGCACTTCTCGAGAGGTTGGTGATTGGGGTGCTTGCATGCAGCCTCACATCTCTATTGCTGAGTTTGGTGCTCTTGCTCTTGTTTTGTGGGGATGGCATGTTGGGGTAGCAGATCCAGGGTCTACAACATAGTATAGTGTATGGTGGATACAACACAGGCCTATACCTTTGATAGATCCGACAATTCCTATTGGTTCTCAACAGATTAGACATGGCAAGGTCCCAGGGGGAGAGGAAGAGATGGAGGAGGTAGAGATGGAGGAGGTAGAGGTGGAGGTGGTATATATTTGATAGTAGTGGGTGAAAAGCAGGTGGATATTGGAGAGGAAGATGTGAATATTAGCGGAGAGACTGCATCTATGAGTGGATTTGTTGAGGGCGATGAGTCAAGATCAGGCTCATTGAGCAGTAATGGGGATGATGGTGGAGATGATGAACATGATGTGTAGATGCCCTAGGCTATGGAGTTTGGAGGTGCAGAGAGAGGAGATGAGGAGGGATTGAGAGATCAAGTTAGGTGTTTAGAGGACCTGGTCGCTACTTTGCGGCAGCGATGAATGAAGGATAGAGAATAGTATCGATAGGCGATGGAGGAGTTGACTGCAGAGAGGGATCAGATAGCTTCTTAGAGAGATCAACTATAGAGGGAGATGAATGAGGTAGTTAGGAGAGCTCAGATCACATTGAATGCATACGATCAGTTATTTGGGCTGGTGACAAAGGCACGTAGCTAGATAAATTGATATTTTGTTGCTACACAGGAGGCTATTTATTATCGGCAGGCTTATGAGAGACCTATTCCTGAGGGTTAGAGGGAGCCTAGTTTTAGTGCTTTTATGGGGAGGAGATCAAGTTGGTCTACCTCTCGACAGACTAGTAGTGGAGGAGTGATGGGTCCACCTAGAGCACTGTTGGGACAAACTGGAGTTAGGTGAGATGTACCTACTGATAGAGGCAACATAGGTTGAGAGATTGGATATTGATGTTGATGTTTTAGATAGGATGTATTTTGACACATTTCTATATGATATATGATATGCATTCTTGATTAGCTATTTGATGATGAACTTCATGGTATAATGTTTCTTTATTGTGTTTTATGATATTGTGATGATGAATGCAATGTGAATGTGGTATCATCCAGTGATGTGATGTACCTTTATTATGAAATGTATAATGGTTAGTGAAATTCTTATTATAATGCAATGGACTAACATTATGAAATGATATATGAAAAAGTAATGTGATGATGTTTATTTTTGTGTCAAAATAGGTGTTCAAAATTGTGAATTTGGAAGAATTGTTAGTTGTTAGATGTAGAATAGATATGATGAGAAAGTCTTCATTGCTTTATTCATAGTGCAATACATTATCATCATTGAGCCTTATTATGTAACAATGGAGCTTATTATACCAGGGTATGAGGAACCAAGATGTATAGATATCTCATTGCACAGAAACAAACACGTAGTAGACAAGGAATGAACCCTCCATTCTGGGAATTACACTAGGGGTCGAGGTATGTGTGGCATTCACAAGCTGAATGCTCCTATCATAGAAATCCACTAGAGAAATTGCCCTAGAACTTCATTGGTTCAAACCAAAAACAACAAACAAAGAAAAGGATCATGCTCATCAAGGCTCATCTAGTCACTTTTTGGACATCCATGAGTAGCTAAAAGCAATGATCTTCACCAATTTGATAAAAAGAGTAAACCAAAATAGACAAAACTTAGCAGTTAGACTGACTGTGCCTTTTCTTTGATATGTTTGATGTGATTTTGGCAATGTCTAGTTTCAGAAGTTTTGGACCCTGTTTAAGAATGACCTGTCTGGTTTTGAGTGTACCGATTCTATTTAAGACAAGATGTTGATCACGTTGGTAGTTTGATAGTGATTTAATAGATTAGACATTTTATCAGCTTGATTGCAGATGTTTTGACAAGATAGTTGTATCCTTTGCTTAACTTCATGCGAAGTGTTTGTTGGATATCTACTAGGGTGTTTGATTCTTGGAAGACAATTTATTGCAAGTGTTTTGATGGTTTTGGATTTTTAATTTGTTTTGGATTGATTTTTTTTAGGTCTTTTTCTGAATGTTTTTGTTTGATTTTTAAATTTTTGATGTTTTTCAGGACTTTATCTGATTTTTAGAATTTTTTCAGTTATGCCCCCAAGTGTAGATGTATGATCATGATATGCAACATGTATGTGGAGACAATGAATTTTTGATATGAGTTATGCTAATGCAGGATGCATGCCAAGAATGCAGTTCCTATTCGAACACGGATGCTTGTGTATTTCCTTCATTTTGACATGAACTAATAGGATTAAAGGTGCAAAATATTTCAGAGATAGGAGTTCAATCCATTCTCAAATGACTTGGACCATCCAATCTAACACACTAGGTAACCAAGATTTATGAATGGAGGCGTGGAAAAATTATCCATGAATTCTTGACACGTTGATCTTCTTTTTCTCATTTGTGTGCAATTGAGTTTATTCTGACTCTTATAACCATCAAAGGCCCTTAGAACCCTATGTGTCTAGCTACGTGAGTTATTGATGTAGAGGTATGGTTCAAACAACTTGAAAATGTTCCAAGTTACTCACTTGCTCAACTAAGCAACAAACCCTCCTTTTTAAGGATTCACTCAAACCAAACCTCACACCTTTAAAAGAATAAATTCAACATCCCATATCACCTATTTCCATCCCCATAACCCCACAATGGGACAATGTGCAAAGCTATCAATATTTGGTTTCAAACCCCACAGGCAAAAGTGCTCAAAATGGTTCAAATTGCTCACAACCCCTCCAAATGGTTTTATAGGCCAAAAAAGGTTCAAGATAGGTTCTATAGGTTCTTACAAACTCAAATGATGCCAAACAACCCTCTGATTTGGTTTTTCAAGTCCCAAAAGTCACAAAGTGCAAATTGGCTCCTTAGACCTATTAGCTTTCAAAACTCACTTTTTGGCTTCCCACCAAAAACTTCAAAGGATAGGAAAAGATTGTTTGATTTTATTGAACATCAACTTAGGGAAGCACTTTCTACCAAAGGAAAAGTTCTGGAACCTCTTGCAAGTACCATTACTAATGAACCCTCATATATGGCTAGAAGGGCTAATTTAAGCACTTAACAAAGGAACTACCCTCAAAAAATACAATTTATGAAAGGAAAAAAATAGAACACTTTGGGGTATCCAAATAATCACCAAATACCAAGTTATAGCTTCTGGTTTGCATTAAAACTAAAGTTATGGGGATTGTTCATGAATTCTATTCAATTCCCACAACGAGTCACATAGAGATGCTTGGCCAAATTTAATAAAATCTCACCCAAACTGCATCCTTTAGATCTGAAACCTTTTGGATATTAAAATAAACTCCCAAATCCTCCATTTCGCCAAGTTTTAGAATTTTCCCATGGTGGATTTGGAAGAAATGGGAAAGTGAAGTTGAAGCCCTAGGAAAGGGCACTTTTCCAGGTTGTTTGGATCTGTTACAACTTTTCTCCCTCAATACTCCACCTCCAGACCTCTAGTTGGATTAAAAAGAAATTTATTTCACTCCTATAACTCCCCATGAAATAATTTTTCAGTTTAGAGGTCGTGAAATTCCGTACCAACCAAAAGAACAGCAAATTTTTTGGAAAATACAGTTTTTTTATTGATTTCAAATATCAAGTTTTAAAAATTTCAACCACAACCACCCTCACACGAGTTTGTTGAGGAATTTTATAGTTTTAAAAACATGTTCAAAATGATTTTAGATGGTTATGAACATTGGGAAACCAATTACAACTTTTTGAAAAGTTGCTTTACAAATTGACAACTTTGTCAATTTTTGAAATTTTTTGACAATTTTGGCATTTTGCCACTCAAACTAATTTTATCATCAACCTAGGGACCTAAACATATTGAAATGGATATAAATAGACCAAAACAACCTTGACTCCCTAAATCTACTCATCCTAAGTCCCTTTCACCATAGTTGACCATAGGGTTTATAATGCACCTTAGGCCACTAGGCCTTACAAAATGGACAATTAGGACCTTATTACAAAAAAAAACATAAACAAAGGATTCTTTGATCCTTCCCAACACCTTGATATAAAAAACATTAAGTTTTCAATCAATAAATTATGAAATTGAGGCTTGTACCCCTGCACCATACTCTTGGGGTGGGCTGATCTCATTTCCACATGAGATAAGTTGGTCCAATGAAGTGTCATGCTTCAGAATTTCTGCCTCATCCATCCATACTGCCTCTTCAACAGGTTGTCCTACCTCTTTCACAAGGTATTGTTTGTATTCTTTATTTCTAGTCTTCTTAATGACCCTTTCATCAATAATCTTTTCAGGCTTCTTTGGTGCATGAGGAGGTATATTAGCAATGTCCTCTTGAATCTCCTCCACATGGAAGTTTGTACCTATAGCAACATGCCCTTTATAGGGTGGGTGTTAGATCACATACATTAAAGATAGAAGAAATACCAAGGTTAGAGGGAAGAGATATCTCATAGGAATTCAATCCATGTTTCTTCAAAACCTTGCAAGGACCCACTTTCTTCATGAGTAACTTTGTATGCTTCCCATTTGGTAATCTTTCTTTCCTCAGGTACACCCACACCATATCACCAATCTAAAATTGTACATCCCTCCTCTTCTTATCAGCAAGTTCTGTGTACCTTTGTGAACTCTTTTGGAGGGCTATCCTTACTTGATCATGCACTTCCTTCATGCTATCAACAAATTGTTCACCATGAGCACTTGTTTGCCCATCATGTGGAAGGTCTCTCAACTCCAAGATGCCTCTTGGATTCTGCCCATACACAATCTGAAATGGACTCCTTCCTGTACTCCTATTCATAGAATCATTGAATGCAAATTCAGCTTGTGGAAGTACAACATCCCACTTCTCTCCATATTTCTTTGTCAAGCATCTCAATAGGTTTCACAAGGACCTATTCACAACTTCAGTTTGCCCATCTATTTGTGGCTGGTAGGCTGAACTAAAGTTCAACTTTGTTCCCAACCTCTTCCATAAGGTTCTCCAAAAATGGCCAATGAATTTCACATCCCTATCAAACACAATTGTTAGAGAAAGTCCATGTATCCTTACAATCTCTTTGAAAAACAAATTTTCTACATAGGTTGCCTCACTTGTACTCTTACATGGCAAGAAATGTGCCATCTTGCTGAACCTATCTACAACAACAAAGATTCTATCAAATCCTTTTTGAGTCCTAGGCAATCCCATTACAAAATCCATACTACAACTTTCCCAAGGCCTTGTAGGTATGGGTAATGGTTGATACAAACCTACATTGGTGGAAGTACCTTTGGCCTTTTGACAAATAGTGCATGTTTCAACAAATTTCCTCAGATCAGTTTGCATCTTGGGCCAAAAATAATGTATTCTTACCTCCTCAAGGGTTTTATCGAACCCAAAATGTCCACTCATGCTTCCACAATGCTTTTCTTTCACAATATTCTCCCTCATTGAACACCTAGGAATGCATAGTTGATGTGCTTTGAACAATAAACCATCTTGGATCAAGTAATCAACATATTCAACATGGTATGCTTTAGAAAAATCAAAACAAACTTTATAAATTTCATGAAAGTCTTCATCACCTTCATACATACCTTTCAAGGAGTCAATCCCCACACTTTGCAACTTCACCTCTTGCACTATCAAGGGTCTCCTACTCAAGGCATCTACCACCTTTTTTGCAACTCCCTTTTTGTGTTTGATTGTAAAGGTATATGCTTGGATAGATTCTACCCATTTCATATGCTTGTGACTCAACTTCTCCTGGTTATTCAAGAAGCTAAGTGCCTGATTGTCAGTAAAAACAACAAATTCTTTTAGAAGGAGATAATGCCTCCACTTTTTAAGGCTTTAACTAAGGCATACATTTCCAAATCATATGAGGAATACTTCCTCTTTTCCTCATTGAGTTTCTCACTAAAAAATGCAATGGGCCTACCCTCTTGGCTCAAAATAGCCCCTATAGCAACATTAGATGCATCACACTCAATTGTAAAAACCTTTTTGAAATCTAGAAAAGCAAGTACAGGTTGCTTTGCTACCTTTTGTTTGAGACTTTGAAAAGCCTCCTCAGCCTCCTTGGTCCATACAAACTTGCACTTCTGCCCCCCTTTGATTATTTCTAGGATAGGTGCACAAACTTGGCTAAAACCTCTTATAAACTTCCTGTAAAAGGAAGCCAAGCCATGGAAGCTTCTAACTTTAGTCATTGACCTTGGAGAAGGCCAATTCAATATGCTCTCCACCTTCTCAGGATCCATCTTGATCCTCCCACTTGAAACTATGAAACCAAGATACACCAATTCTTCCTGCATAAAAAGATACTTGTCCACATTGATTAGGAGCTTTTCTTCTTGCAATCTCTTAAGGAACAAATTCAAATGCTGCATATGTTCATCTCTATTCTTATTGAAAATAAGAATATCATCCAAGTAAACAATAAAAAAATTACCAAGGAAAGGTTTTAGAACTTCATTCATGAGTCCCATGAATGTACTAGGTGCATTGGACAAGCTAAATGGCATCACTCTCCACTCATAAAAGGCCTTCATTAGTCTTAAATGTTGTCTTCCATTCATCTGCAGCCCTTATTCTGATTTGATGGTACCCACTCTTCAAATCCACCTTTGAATACCACCTTGCACCCCTAGATGATCCAACAAGTCCTCAATCCTAGGCATAGGGAACCTATACCTGATAGTGATCCTGTTAATGGCCGTTGAGTCTGTACATAACCTCCATGTACCTTCTTTCTTAGGTGCTAGCATGACTGGAACAACACATGGACTCATACTTTTAGAAATCAAACCCTTATCTAAGAGTTCCTAGATTTGTCTTGCCATTTCCTCATTCTGTTGGGGTGTTAACTTATAGGCAGCCTTATTTGGGAGTGTAGTTCTTGGGATTAGATCAATATTATGTCTAATGTCTCTGATTGGAGGTAGGGTATCAGGCAACTCTCTGGTTACAATGTCCTTATAGGTCTCAAGCAAATCTGCCACCTCTTTTGGTCCTACCCTCCTAGATTCTTCCTTCTTTTTGTGCACCTTCTTTTCTTGCTGTTTTGGCAACACAACCAAAGCATAACAAGGAGTATCCTCCTCTTTCAAGCATTCTAAAAACTCTTTCTCACCTACAAACATGATTTTAGAGTCTTTTTCTTCTTCATGATTATCAGGTAGGGGTAGTAAAGTTACCTTCTCACCTTTATACTAGATGGTGTATGTGTTCTTCTCACCATCATGCCTTGACTTCATGTCATATTTCCATGCCCTTCCAAGCAGTAAATGACATGCATCCATGGGTACAATGTCACAAAGTATCTTGTCCTTTGTACGTGCCAATAGAAATCTCCACCCATGCTTATTCTTCAATGATGGCTTGCTGCCCCTTTGTGAGCCATGATACCTTGTAGGGTCTTGGATGTTTAATCCTCTTCAATTTCAATTTCTCTACTACCTCAATGGACAGAAAGTTATCAATAGAACCCGAATCAATCACCACACTACATACCTTATCACCACTTCTACAAGTAGTTCTAAAAAGTGCCTTCCTTTGGGGTGCCTCTGGTGGACTAGGTGCTTTGATCAATGTCCTTCTCATAATCATGAGCTCTCCTTGTTTAGACTACACAAAGGATCCATGAGAGTGAAAAATATGTGTGTCCTCATCTCTCATCAAATTTTCTCTCCTTTCACCTTGTTTGTTTTCCTTCTTTGGACATTTGGATGCAACATGCCCCATTTGATGACACCTATAGCATTTTATGCCTTCTAGGTCTCTTCCTCCACCTCTTCCTCTAAAGTTTCCTCTCTTTCCTTTGAAAGATCCTCTAGAACTTCCTTCCCCTTATTCATTCCCTTGACTTGATTCACTAAGGTCTTTGGAACCTTGTCCTCTTCCTTGAGACATATTTCTGCCCCTATTTCCAAAGTCTTTTTGTCCTCTCCCTCTACCACTCTGATCACTCTTCCTCTTGAGTTTCTCCTCAACCTTAAAAGAAAGTTGAAAGCTTTTTTGGATTGTGGGAGGGCTGCTTAGATTGAGTTCATCTTGAATGGTAATTCTCAACCCTTGCAAATATCTTGCAAGCTTCACACATTCAGGCTCCACCACATTGGACTTCATCACCAATTTATGGAACTCTTGAGTATAATCTGAGACGCTCATCTCCTTTTGCCTCAAACTCATTCTCCTCTTATGAAGTTGGACTTTAGAATCATCAGGAACATATGCATCCCTGATCAATGCAACCATCTTCTTCCAAGTGGTCACTGGATTCTTCTTCTCCTTCACCCTATCATCTTGAGTGAACTTCCACCATGTAAGGGCTGATCCTTTCAACTTGGACTTAGCAATCTTAACCCTCTCACTTTCAAGTATGTCCTCACATTCAAAGAAACTTGTGAGGGCATCAATCCATTCCACAACAACATCTGGGTTCAAGTTCCCATCATAGGAAGGTAGGTCCAACCTAACATCCATGGTCCTTCTCTCCATGGCCTTCAGGGTGTTCACAAGTAGGCTCTGATTAGCAAGCAATTCTTCTTCCTCATCCTGCTCAAGGGGTTCCTCATCACTCCCCTCTTCAACAACACCAGAGTTTCCACCACTTTTCTTACGAAGTTCCCCATTAAGTCTATCAACCTCCTTCTGCAAGGAATCAATCTTGTGAACCAAGTTTTGATCTTTCAAAAAATTCACTATCTGTGCATTAGTCATCCTTGAGGACAACTCACCCTCTTCTTATTCCCCTAACATGGCTAAACTGAAAAAATCCTTTTCCTAAGGATCACACTTTCTCTGATACCAATTGATGTAGAGGTATGGTTCAAACAACTTGAAAATGTTCCAAGTTACTCACTTGCTCAACCAAGCAACAAACCCTCATTTTTAAGGATTCACTCCAACCAAGACTCAAACCTTTAAGAGCATAAAATCAACATCCCATCTCACCTATTTCCATCCCCATAACCCCACAATGAGACAGTGTGCAAAGTTATCAATATTTGGTTTCAAACCCCACAGGCAAAAGTGCTCAAAATGGCTCAAATTGCTCACAACCCCTCCAAATGGTTTTATAGGCCAGAAGAGGCTCAAGATAGGTTTTATAGGTTCCTAAAAACTCAAATGATTCCAAACAACCCTCTGATTTGGTTTTTCAAGTCCCCAAAGTCACAAAGTGCAAATTGGCTCCCTAGACCTATTAGCCTTCAAAACTCACTTTTTGGCTTCCCACCAAATACTTCAAAGGATAGGCCAATATTGTTTGATTTTATTGAACACCAAATTGGGGCAGCACTTTCTACTAAAGGACAAGTTCTAGAACCTCTTGCAAGTACCATTAGTAATGAACCCTCATCTATAGCTAGAAGGGCTAATTTAAGCACTTAACAAAGGAACTACCCTCAAAACCTACAATTTAAAAAGGGAAGGAATTGGAACACCTTTGGGTACCAAAATAATCACCAAATACCAAGTTATAGCTTCTGGTTTGCATTAAAACTAAAGTTATGGGGACTGTTCATGAATTCTATTCAATTCCCACAACCAGTCACATAGAGATGCCTGGCCAAATTTAATAAAATCTCACCCAAAATGCATCCTTTCTATCTGAAAACTTTTGGATATTAAAATAAACTCCCAAATCCTCCATTTCACCAAGTTTTAGAATTTTCCCATGGTAGATTTGGAAGAAATGGGAAATTGAAGTTGAAGCCCTAGGAAAGGGCACTTTTCCGGGCTGTTTGGATCTGTTACAACTTTTCTCCCTCAATAATCCACCTCCAGACCTATGGTTGGATTAAAAAGAAAGGTACTTCACCCCTCTAACTCCCCATGTAATAATTTTTCAGTTTGGAGGTCGTTAAATTCAGTACCAACCAAAAGAACTAGAAATTTTCTGGAAAATACAATTTTTTTATTGATTTCAAATATCAAGTTTTACAAATTTCAACCACAACCACCCTCACACGAGTTTTTTGAGGAATTTTATAGTTTTCCCAACATGTTAAAACTGATTTTAGATGGTTATGAACATTGGGAAACCAATTACAACAACTTTTTGAAAAGTTGCTTTACAAATTGACAACTTTGTCAATTTTTGACAATTTTGGCATTTTGCCACTCAAACTAATTTTATCATCAACCTAGGGACCTAAACACATTGAAATGGATATAAATAGACCAAAAAAACCTTGAATCCCTAAATCTAATCATTCTAAGTCCCTTTCACCATAGTTGACCATAGGGTTTATAATGCACCGTAGGCCACTAGGCCTTACAAAATGGACAATTAGGACCTTATTACAAAACAAAACATAAACAAAGGATTCTTTGATCCTTCCCAACACCGTGCTATTAAAAACCTTAAGTTTTCAATCAATAAATTATGAAATTGAGGCTTGTGCCCCTGCACTTATTATTATGACTTCAAAAGAAACCCGGATAGAGTCTCGCTGCCAGCAGAATTTTAGGGCTCCGATGAGGTTATGCACTATAGTCTCTCAAACATTGCTCTATTTCCAGTAGGCATCCATAGCCTTGATGGAGTTACTTGCATGTTCCCGTAGTTAATCTTTTATTGCACATGATATTTTAGTTATATATCATCGTTTATGTTGCCTTGAGATGGATATTGGCATAACACTTTTTTATTTTATTTTCTTGCTTTGACTCGTAAGTAATGAAACGTACTTGGGTATGACAATTATAGTGGCGCTAAAGAAGAATATTGGATTTTTCACTAGCCACATGACAAACTAGGTATCTGTAATGACTTAGAGCTTATGATTAATGTGCGAGATATAGCAATTGATAGATTTTGGTTAACAAGACTTGATAATGAAACTTCTACTCAAGCATGGATAAAGCTTAATCATAATGTGACGTTGAAGATAAATGACTAAAGACCTCTTAAAAACTTCATGAACAAGTATCTATGAAATGAGATAACCTTCCTTCCTTTCAGTGCAGATAGGTGAATGACTTAGACAATCATCTTTGATTCATTGATGCAACTATATGAGAAAGGAATAATGATATGCAATGTCGTAAAGAAATATGCACATGCAGTACTGAAAATTGAAATGAACCCACCCTTAGATGTAATATCTTTTTAGGTGCATGTTATTATTGAGTTGGTATGAAATTTGTGTAGATAATTCCTTAGTTTTATTTTGAAGAGTTGGATGAACCTGTCTTTTTTAATAGGATATTCAGCTGGGAGTCTTTCATGTACAGTGTCTGCTATAGTCTCCTTATTTTCAAACCAATCTAGTTGTGGTGGACCTTCTTGTCCCTTATCTTTCGAGTGTGGGTGTATGAGGCAAATAGATTTGGGTTTCAAAGTTGTGACATAAGCATGTGTTATGCCTATTTTTATTGATGCACTTGAAGAGTATGATGAAGCCAACCAGGTGTTGATCTCATTTTTTGGTGTTATACCTATTTTTGTCACTACATTGGCATTTGATGATGGTGCACATACCATTGTTGATAAATTATTCTCTGCAGTATGATTTGGATTGGTGATTTCATTGATGAGGGGTTCATAAAAAACTTGTATAGAGACATTGAGATCATGATGGAGAGGAGGAGGTATGGTAGATTCATTTGGTGAGATGGAATCTTGTGCGAGACATGGAGGATTATGGCATGGAAATGTTGGGATGGAGGGATCTTGAGACAAATATAGAGAAATAATGAGATCTTGTTTAGGACATCAAAGTGAAGGGATACTTCAATCTTGACTTGGAAAGATATTATTAGGAAGGATGGAAGGGATGTCCTGATCTTGCTTAGGAGGTGGATGTTGGATGGAACTTGAAAGAACATCTTTCTCTTGAGAAACAAGGGTGTTATTATGAGTGGAATAGAAAATAATGAGGGGATCATCATAAGATTCTTGATAGGTGGAGTTTTCATCAAAAAATGGGTAGGATGAAAAGGTTTGTTCTTGATCTTGATTTATTTCATGACGGATTTCTTCTGATTTTGGATTGTCCTCTTGACATGGGGAAGGAGTTTAGATATTCATGGGAGATTTTTGAAAGGTTTCAACATTTTGACTTGATGAGAAAGGATTTTGAATCAGACTATCTGAATCATGACCTGGATTAAATTGGATTTGTGCTATGGATAGCCCTTGGGATATTGTGTTATTGGATAGAGATGGCATGGATTGGTCTTCTGTGACTTCAGAGGATGATGAAATCATGGATAGATATGGTTGATTTGAACTTTGGTTGAAATGGATTTAGTTTGGGTTGAAAGAGGTTTGAATGTTGGGTTGGTGTGAATTTTGATTTGGACTTTGGTTGAAAGGATTTTGATTTTGGTTGAAAGGAGTTTGAATGATGGGTTGATGTGATTTTTGATTTGGACTTTCGTTGAAAGGGGTTTGATTTTTGCTGAAGAGGTTTGAATGTTAAGTGGTGTGAATTTTGATTTGGACTTTGATTGAATGGGGTTTGATTTTGGTTGAAAGAGGTTTGATTTGGGTTGAAAGAGGTTTGATTTTGGTTGAAAAAGGTTTGGTTTTGGTTGAAAGAGGTACTTTGAATGTTGGGTTGATATGATTGGTATTATAGATATGTTGGGTTTAAAAAAGGTTGACATGAATCTAATGTTGGTTGAACTGAGGTAGAAATGATTTTGTTTAAGAATGAAGGTTGGAATGTTTGAATGGTCTCACAATAAAAAGAAGGTTGACCTAATAATGATTCCCTTGTGGTTATCACCTCCCTCATCATATTTTCTAACAAGCTCCTATGGTTGCTAGGACTAGTCATGTCTATCAGGTGTTGTTGCAAAGTATTGATTTGTTGAGCTAAGATTTCTGTGGATGGTGATGGAATAGGAATGGAAGGGATGAATTCTTCACCTTCCTTATGAAATTAATAACGCCAATCCATGATGTTTACTTGATTGGTTTGGACATAGGATCACAACTTGTAATATGTTTTATCCATTTCTAGAATGTTTCAATGTTTGATTGATTTGTTGATCTTGACAAGATTGTTTGCTGTGATGTTTTGATCTTGTTGATATTGAAACTTGACTTTCATGAGGGGTTTGATCTTGTTGATGTTAAAACTAGACTTTGTTGAGGGATTTTATCTTGTTGATGTTGTTGACTAAACCTAGTTGAGATTCCACTTTGTTTTTGGTATTTTCTAAAATGTTTGAATTTGGTGAAATGTAGCAAAGGACACAACAGACACATCAAAAAGAATAATAAGATAGAAAGAATACTTGTTTAAAGAACTTTTTCAAATTCTCATGAATGTTGGAGTCTTTTTCAAAACCCCATTTTGTTTTCGTTGTAATTGGTCAATTGATAGCACATAAAACAAAATATCCTAATGGTCAAAAGGTCACAAGTATTACCAAAACCCATAGCTTGATACTCCGTCAGCTTAAGCAACCATGTCACACCCTAGGGTGCGCCTGCTTTTTTACCTTTTTCCAGAATTGCTCCTCAATCGAATCGTTATCTTGGGAGATATATGGTGAGTGTCTTGGGGGTGGATTCTTCCCCACCCTTGCAGTATGATAAAATAAGTGTCTGGTTACTGACTCAATTTGGCTTTGAATTTCTAAGTTATTTAGAAAGGGTTCCGTTCGAGTGGTCACAATCAGTAGCATTTTACACTCCATTGAGGGAGGTCTCCCAGTTTGTAGAGGTTACGTTGTATAGATTGTAATGTACCGTATAGGCATTGGGAGGGCATAACACCGTTGTGACAATATTTAACACTCGTTGCATATGATTTTCATCACATACATATTTATTTAGTACTTGGCTTTAGTCGTTGCTACTTGGGTCGTTCCCCTCTCACTGGCCTTAATGGTGCCTTAAGGGTAACTTGGGAGGGCAGGCCCTCTAAAGGATTTAATTGAAAGAAATAAAAAAAAGCATGAAAGAAGAGAGTTTTGTTTTTTGATCACCCATTGAAGGGGAGAGCATAATACCTATCCCTTCAAAAACACAGAAAACAAGATTTATTTTTATCCTTCCATTGTATTGATTTTCTATCCTAAGTGGAGATGTTGCTCCACACAGACATGGTGTTCATTTTTAACCTTCATAGCAATTTGTGAAAAAAAACATGTTGTTTGTGGTTTATTTTATTTGTACCAAATTGAAGTGTTTCTAAGATACCCCTGCAGAAAATGATGTTAGTAAGCACACAGTGGGCTATCTAGCCTAATTTTCCAATTACAGAGTTTTGTCTTTTTACAGACAAAAAGATGTTCTGATAAAAACTAGAATTGAAACAAAATAGAAAAAGAAAAACTTAATCTAACAATTGCGAATTACCAATAGAGTAAATGTGAGTTGATGTCAGATCAACTGCGAATTGATGTATCATCAATTACAAATTATTGTTTAATTGCAATGTGATGACTTCTCAATTGTGAATTGATATAAGATCAAGTGCTCATAGTAAAAAAAAATTAATTTTTTTTTAAAAAACATCAGAAAATGTCAGAAGATAGAAGGGTTATTCAGAAATGATATTGTCCCACACCACATGAGCCATCACATCAATCTCATCGTAAAAATTAATCTTGGTTAAGAAACAGTGGATATTTCTATGATATTGAGCAATCTCCTCCTTTTCTTTGATTTCACAAAGCTCTCTTTCTTCTTTTAAGAGTCTTTGATATGTCCTTTGTTGTCTCCTATGCTTTTTGCCCTTCCTTGCACCTGAAATTTTGAAAGTCACCATTCCTACCAATAGATTAAATACATCTTATTTGCATTAATTGAAATTTTCAGAATTTGATGAAATTTTTGGGTTATATGCACAAGACTAGATAATGAAGAAACAACACAAGACAATTTGATTTTGTAACCCTTTATGGAAATTGCGAGACACTTTTGTAATTGCGGTGTATCATACTAGCAATTGAAACTTTATGCATGATCAAGTGTGAAATCTGGGTCTTGTTCACCATTCACAGATCTGCAAAGTCAAAAACATAAAATTTAGGTTAGCATGATTCATGTCAGGTTCACCATTGTTTTCTACGTTTGAATGTCATATGTTATTAAGCTAATTAGCAAGTAAGAATGAATCACCAATTCCTAACTAATTAACAAACAAACAAACATAATCAATGAAAATCAATACGAAATAAGGAATGAATTCAAATAAGAATTCCCTCATTCTGCATCTTTGCTTCCATTGTGCTTCTCCAATTTGAGTGGTTGGTGGCTCTTAGGTATTGCACCAATTTCTTGCTTACAAATACTTTGAAGGCCATGATTCTGAAAAAGCTAGATACTAGATTCAATTGATGAAAATGATGCTTAATTTATAGATTTTCAACACAAAGGGGGTGAGAAATAGAAATCAAGAGTTGATTGATAGATAACTGAAATTGATTGATCAGTAAACTAGTCACGATTGATTTGTTAACTCATTTGATAGATTTGTTAATAGGATTGATTGGAGAGTGAACTCAATAGATTGTGTAGTAAACTCATTTGATTGATCAGTAGACTGAATAGACTAGGTAGATGACTGAATTGATGGATTAGTCCTAAAAAGCTGATTTTGAGTTAAAAAGGATGATTCATGAGTTAACTAAGTTAACTGAGTTAACTGAGTTAATTGAGTTAACTGATTAGACAACTGATTTGATCAATCAATTCTGATTTTAGCATGTGTTGTAGGAATTTGAAATTGAATTAGATTTTCCATTTCAATTTGGATCTGAATTTGGTCATTCGAATGCTAAAATGCACATGAAATTATCTGAAATTCAGATTTGGTGAAATGTGAATTTGGAAATGTGAAATTAACTGGAATTAAAATTGGAAATTATAATTTGGGGAATTGGAGGAATTTAATTAATTGATTTAAATAATTTAAATAAAATTATTTAAACTTAGGAGCTTTAATTAATTAAATAATAAAGATTATTTAACTAAGGAATAAATCATAATGAATTAAATAAATAATATTTAATTAATAATTGAGATATGGTTAAATAATTAAAATGATTTGAGAATAGAAATAGAATAATTAGAAGTGTTGAAGGGCGATGATTAGAAGAAATAGTTAGTTTAATCAAATAATTATAGAATTGCTTAATTAAATAGATGAATAATTAGTGTAGAATTAACGAGACATTTTTAGGTGTCTACAAGAGGCATGGACAAGAAACAAACAAACATGTGTTTCTCAATCTACAACTGAAGTAGAGTATGTTGCTACATCCATGAATTGCATGCAGGTAATATGGATGAGACATGCTAGAAGGATTCAAAATAGATATGTTTGAACCAGTGACTATCTATTGTGATAATAAAAGTGCAATAAATATTTCTAAGAATCTCGTACTTCATGCTAGAACCAAGCACATTGAATTGAAGTATCATTTTCTACGGGAAAGAGTTCAAGAAAAATAGATCAAGATGGAATATGTGAAGAGTAAAGATCAAATAGATAATATCTTTACCAAGCTCTTACCGAAGACTACCTTTGAGCTTCTTAGAGGTAAACTAGGGGTTAGAACCCTACACTGGAAGAAATAGAATGATGGAGATGCATCAATCTCGTTGATCTAATGGTTATTATTCACTAAGGTTTGATAAGGTGCAAGCTACTCCGTAGGGGGAGTAGCTTGAATATAATGTTATGATTTGGTTAGCAGAGATAATGATGACATAAGAAGTAGTAAAGAAGATCGGTGATGCACATACACCTTTGGCATTGCTGTCAAAGGGGGAGAAGAACAAGATCAAATTTGAGATAAGAAAATGATCAGAGAATTTAGAGAAGACAAAAGAAGGTTACCGACAAATGATATGATATCGACAACAAGTAGCGGTGATGGTGTTGCAATCTAATTCGTGTTGCCATCAATTCCAAAGGGGGATATTGTTGGCATGATTGGTATAACTGATATAGATGAGGTGATGCAATTAAAGACAAATGACTGAACTAGTAGAGGATATAAGACTATTTGTGATGAAGATATTGATATTTTGTGATTAGATGACTTGATCAGTTATTTGTGTTGTCATTGATGGCAAATGATGTTAAATGATAACTGATATTTCCTTATGTTTGGTTTGTCATCTAAATAATTCAGTCTACCAGAGACAGGGTTTACCGACAATATACAGAAGACTGTGAAATAGGATTTTAATCGGTATATGCAGAGATGGTTTACTTGAAGAAGATGATTGGTGATGATTGGTGATTTGCGGCTTGGAATATAAGATTTTATCATGGTAATGAGTATTTGATTGAAACCACATCTTGTGATGACTATCAGAAGACATGTTTCTAATTTCTAATGAAGTTTTTCCAAGGTTTTAGAACCAGTGTAGAAATATTAAAACTGGTAATGATTTTTTCGTATGGCGGTGATCGACATCAAGTTCACGTGTTGATGATAACGTGACACAAACCGCATGAAATGTTTGAAAGATGTTTTGACACGTTTGGAGAGCGAATTTCTTGGGAATGTGCAAAGTGCGTAGTGGAGTGAGCTAAGGGTTTGACTTTGTACCAGATCGACATGTCGTGATGACTTATGATCATTTAATGACTGATATTGATTTGATATTGATTGTAATGATCCATATGATGATCTGAAATGAGTTGTAAAGATCTATGATGATCTATGATGTAATTTAAGGTTTAGTGGCCGACCTAATGGAAAGCATTATTTATGTTGGCTTAGTTGATGTTTATTGTGTTGGTGATCTTAGAGAAGAGTGTGAAGCCGTACTAGAGAAGAGTGTGAAGCCGTACTAGAGAAGAGTGAGATCTGATTGAGAGTTGCAGATACTTAAGCATAACTAGATTTGATTTTGCAAGCTGAGAAGTGCAAGTAAAAGATCACTTTTTCATTATTGTTCTCTAACAATTATAATAGATTAAATCCCTTAACCGGGTAGGTCCTGACAGGCCTTAATCTTGTAAATCCCCTAACAGGGTATCTCTCAAAAAGAGTGGTAAATCCTCTCACGAGGTTGATCCTAATAGGTCAATAAGCTCCTAACCGGGTGACTCCTAACAGGATCTGCTCCTAACATGGTGTTTTGTAAGCTCTTAATAGTGCATGCTTCAAAAGAGTAAAATCATTGTGGGTACTTACTCCCACCATGGTTTTTCCCTATTTGGGTTTCCATGTCAAAAATATGGTGTTCATGTGCACAATGATTTTCATGTGATGTTATTGATTATCTTTAGTTTATTCATTATTTTTTAATACACCGGTTATAAAAGTTTATTAGAGATTTATCAGTGATTACTGGTACTTTTTTATGAATTGGCATATTTGGTAAATGAAGTTGGATTTGTTGTAGGTTTGATTTTGATTTAAAGTTTGAAATTGGTCTTAATACTGATTCACCCCCCCTCTCAGTATTAACCGGATCCTCATACAATTAACAAAATTTTCTTCTCGTGAGTTTGATTTATTAAGTGAGAAGCATGGGATTAGAAGACAATTATCTGCTCCTAGAACCCCACAGCAAAATGGAGTTGTTGAAAGGAAGAACAAGACCGTCTCGGATGCTGTAAGGCCTATGTTGATTGAAGGGAATGTTACTAAGATCTATTGGAGATAATCTTTTAGCACTGCTATTTACACACACAACTAAGTGCATATAAAAGGTGATACCAATAAGACTTCTTATGAGGTATGGTTTGGTCATGTTCCTACTATGAGATATTTCAAAATTTTTGGTAGCAAGTGTTATATCAAGAGAGATGAGGACATAGGAAAGTTTGATGCAAGAAGTGTTGAAGGAATTTTCTTGGGATATTGAACAAAGACCAAAGCTTACCGGTGCTACAATAAGAGATTGAGAAAGATAGTAGAAAGTGCAAATGTGAAAGTTGATGAAAACTATGGAAATGAGATTAGAGCATGTGGATATGATGATGGCCAACACATTGTTCTAAAAATTATGCATAATGAAGAATTGAAGCAAAATGATTTGGTAGAGACAGTTAATCTGGATATTGCTGCTACCAGTGGATAGGTACATGAACCTGGAAGTCAGAAGACTCCGAGGTATGTAAGATTGAATCACTTTGAAAATTAGGTTATTGGTGATTAAAATTATGGTGTGATGACTAGAAGAAGGCTAGCTACTGAAGAGGTATGTTTGATTTCCAAAATTGAATGTAAAGATGTTGTTGAAGCTTGCAAAGATGAAAATTGGTTAAAGGGTATGGAATAAGAATTAGATTAGATTGAAAAGAATAACACATGGGAGATTGTGCCTAGACCTAAAGACGTGAATGTGATTAGTACTAAATGGGTATATAGGAGCAATTTTAATGAAGCTGATGAAGTTGTCAAAAATAAAGCAAGATTGGTATGCAAAGGATATTCACAAAAAGAAGGGATTGATTATGAAGAGACTTTTTCTCTGGTGGAAGCTGTTAGACTATTGCTTGCATATCCTACCTATAAAGATTTCAAGGTATATCAGATGGATGTAAGTTAAACCTTTTTGAATGGTGATCTCCGAAAGCTAATCAGACTTTGTATAGATCTATGGTTGGTGGACTGCTATATCTTACTCATACTAGACCTGAAATTATGCATGTTGTGTGCATGGCTGATAGATATCAAGTTGATCTGAAAGAGAGTCATACCACTGCTATAAAGAGGATATTCAGATACTTGAAAGGAACTATGGATTATGGTTTGTGGTATTCGAGGAATGATGATTTCATGTTATGTGCCTACATTGATGTTGATTGTCCTAGTGATGTTGATGATCGGAAGAGTACCTCCGATGGTGAATTATTTTGGGTTAAGAAATCGGTTTCATGGCCAAGTATGATACAAGATTCAATGTCCCTATCTACTGGTGCTACTAGTAATTGCACTCAGGTAGTTTGCATGAAACAAATTTTAAAGGATATCAGGGTTATTCATGATGAGCCTACCATCATATATTTTGACATTCCAGTACTATCAATATGTCAAAGAATCTGGTGCAACATTCAAAGACTAAATATGTGTCAATCAAGTATCATTTCTTGAGAGAAAAATTCAATGAAGTTGAAGTGAAGCTAGAGTATGTGTCTACAAAGGAACAAATTGCTGATAGATACATTTGTCTATTTAAGATATAAATTTGTATCGAATGACGTAATTTTGTAATTTGGTATTGAAGGTTTAGTCGACCTTGTTATCAAGGTTGATGAATTGTATAAATAGGTGATAAAGTCATGTCATTTAGATATAGAGGGTGTGTCTACATTATCAAAGAGTGTTGTATGTGTGAACAAAAGAATTCATCTTTAAGTGTGATTGAGTAGAGTTTTGGAGGGTTGTAGATAAAACATATATGCTTAACCGAAACTGTCATCAAGAATTTGGAGATGCTATTCTTTCAGTTCATTCCTTCCAGATTGTAGTTTGAGTCTTTTTGTAAGTTAGCGAGACTTCTCTAACAATTGTAGCCTTCTGGGTTATTGTATCTTGAGCTATAAGCTCTACGTAGTGTGCTTGAATGCTGGTGCATTCCCTATTGTAATATTTACACATACTACTGTAGAGTATCAACTTAATGTCGGTAGGTTCCCACCATGGTTTTCCACATCAAGATATTTTTCTTGCGTGTTGTGCCATCTATTTTCTTATCTTTTTTGTTGCTCGAGTTTATCATATTTGTGATTGTGGTTGAGTTTGTTAATCTGATGAAAACTGATTTAGCCCCCCCCTCAGTTTTCTCTCATTGTTGTTGCCAACATAAGGCTCTTTAAGATTTAGTTGTTGTGTTGGACATAGATGAGACCACTTTCTAATCGATGGTGGGAAATTTGACTACTTCTACATGTATTACTTTCACAAAGCGAGATGTTCCTACAAAAAGGCCTCTACATAATGATCCTCTATACCTAGAGGTGTATATACATAATAAAATGGGTAGAAGAGTATTGATAGATGAAGGAGTTGGTCTCGGTAGAAGAGAAAATTTTCTACCTCAAGGATGATGAATCCTAGAGAAGAAATCGACCCTCTAATACCTCACTCAAACTAGTGCTAAGGGTGAGCCTGGGGATGAGAATAACAAATTGAATTGATAAACCACAATCCAAGACACTTAGATGGCTCTGCCAAGGCCCTCTCTAGAGGATGAGTGTGTGTGTCTGGGACACCAACATAACACACTATCATCTTATAGGATGGGGGAGATAATTCATATAGAGAATACTGGACGCGGGTATAATATGATAAAAATACAGAAAACAATGAAACTAAGCTACTAGATGTGAAATACGAAAGGATTAGGATAAAGTAAAAAGGGAAAAGGTGAAAAGAGATCACAACTGATCCATGATTAGAGCCTCCCACAGAATAAAAAGTTTCCCACGATTATGATTTTGCACACAAACAAGAAGGAAAAATGTTAGGGTTGTGTTTTGGAGTCTTCCTAAGCCAGACCCCTTTTTTGGTCTTTCCACTGCCACAAACAACCTAGATAAATCAATGGGGAAATATGTATTGATAAAGATAATACTAATAGATTAAATATAAATGAATTTAAATAAGAAATGAATCAAGGGAAAGGCAAGGAAACTCCCCTTCTAAGATTCACGAAGATAGTGATATGATTTGCTTGAGGGATTGCAACAATGGTGGACTGTAGAGTGCTAGAATATCTATGATTATTGCTCAAGAAAATCAGCAAGAGCTCCAACCTGCAAGAAGTAATCTAAACAATGCTAAAAGATCCCAAAAATTTCTTCAAATGTGAGAGAGATATAGGCCTTGGACAAAAAATCGATGTCAGTGGGCATATTTATGATTTCTTCCAAGCACAGGCATAACATTCAAATGGCCACCTCTGGATTGTCAAATTCATAGGACGCTAGCACACCACTTGGACCTCTCCATGGTACGCTAGAGTCGCGAAGGTGACAGATCTACAAAGTTGGTAAAATTCCAGTTTGAATTCAACAAGGAGGTTTTGATGGACAAAAGGACAAAGATGGTGGCACCCGACCTCCAATGATGTGGAGAAAAGAACCACTTGTTGCATTGAATTGCATAAGGTGCAATTTTTGATATTACATTTTGCCCCCACTTTAGCAAGCATGTCTTAGCTGTGAGGTGCGAAGCTAAAGTATAGGAAGATAAAGAATAGAGTCATGATAGGGAGGAAGGTATTCATTGATTAGACAATGTTTCCCCCAGCGAGCTAAAGATGAGATTTGGAATAATTATTTCTAACTAATACATGACAAATAGGCTAGCTACAGTCTAGCATATTGGATGGAAAGATAAAGGATATATTTAAGATTCATAAGATATCATAATAGAAATGAGCCTCGCTTTGGAGGAAATCTCCTAGTTATGAAAAGATGTGAGATAAATGATTTTCGTGATATGAGATGTGTCGGTATGGATAGAAAAGTGTGGTATGCTAGATAGCCATAAGATAGGAAAATTATGTATGCCAGTATGGATAACCATATGATAGGGTGAGATATTTGCCAACATGGGTAGCGATACGCTAGATAGCCATGTGATTGGGCGATCAAAGATAGATTTTTCAGCATGGGTAGCAATACACTAGATAGCCATGTGATTGGGCGATCGAAAATAGATTTGGTAAGTAGTAGATTGGCCCCTACCAAGGCAAACAAAAGTGATAGATTAAATGGTTTGGCCCCCATCTAGGAAAAAATGATTAAGAAAAAGATCAAGTGGTTTGGTGCCCATCTAGGTGAACAAGATAAACAAAAATATCAAGTGGTTTGGTTCCCACCTAGGCAAATATGAAAAAGCGATCGATAAGAAAACAAAATTCAAGAAGTTGAATGAAAAATAAAGATCATACAGAAATGCAGATATGATGCCCCCCCCCTTAGAATCATAGGCATGAAAGGCATCTCATTCTAAGGAGAAGAGAAGTTGTGGCACATCAACATAGTGAGATGTTTCCATGGAATGTCACCAATAGAGGGTCACACATAAATGGTCAAAACATCAATGATGAATGCAAGAGGATAGGGGGATTTGATAGTTTGGCATCATAACCCATAGAAGTAAGAAAATATATATAATATAATTGCAAGATGGGTATGTCGTCATAGCACCAAAGTTCTTGGATCTAAAGAAGAGCACATTAAGACAAAGATAAAAGAAAAAAAATTAGGTCAACATGGAAAAGGATAAAGATGCCCCCAATGCTTTGTATTGCCCCCAAATAGAAAAAAAGAAAGATATGATAGATAGAAGAAGTAGAGAGACAAATAGAATAAGATGTACATCATAAAATCCCCCGTATCCAAGTACGTACAGAGTGACATGGGTTCTGTAGGAAAGCACAATTGTCGATGCCGGATTCAAGTGATGTCGACCTCCAATACCGATAAGCATATTCTAAACCATGTCAACTTGCATTGTCAGTAACCAAATTAATCCTTCTGTCCTACCGATGTCGGTGCCGGTGTTGTGTCTATGAAGTGCCTGCTAGTACATAACTGAACCAAATCATGAAGCTAGAATAAGATACCATGTTGCCATCAAAGGCAACATAGTGAAACAGACCAATTAAGTGTCAATTTCCAACAATCGTCCCCTTTGGAATTGATGGCAACACTCATGTGAAAAATGGTCAAGATTTCATTTGCTGGTTCCATCCTTCTTGCTCCCCTTGAGCTGAATGTTCATTAAAGCAAAATAGTCCATGCTCCCATATCTCCATATCTCCATATGTCCCCTTAATTTATATAACTTCTATTCTTTTTTGCATCTATATCACTCCCCCTTTGACATCAATGCCATCAAAAATTCTAAAAAGAATGTCAAAGATCCAAAAAAATGTACAATGAATATCCCATAAATATCTTACTGGAGCTTAACAAATTTCAAGATTTCCAAGTAAGCCTTCTCCAATAGCTCAAGATAGGTATTCCAACCAGTTTTGACTATGCCAAAAATGGATACAAGTCCACTTAATATATGTGCAAATGATGCTTTCTCACTTACCTATATTAGATAGTTCAAATAACCAGAAGATAACTGAGAGGGGGGGGGTGAATCATTTGCCATAGATTACCGGAACTATTATCAATTTAAACTTTAAGACCAAAACCCAAAACATTAATACTGGAATAGTAGTTAAACCAATAAGCATAAACAATAATCACAGAATAAATGCGATCAACATGATACTAAGATTTGTATGTGGAAAACCTGATAAAGGGAAAAACCATGGTGAGAAGCCTACCCAGAGTCAGATAATACTTCTGTAGTAAGTATGTGACTTACAATTGAGGGGCCTACACTTGTAGGGAGGCCAAAAACCTAGAGCGCACTGATCATCACATAAGGATCCCAACTGACTACATATAAATCCAGACTACAATCCAAAGTAGTGTTGAATTGCAAAAGATAACATCTCCTATGCCTGAGTACAACTCTATTTAAGCTCAATACCAGAGGAATAAATCCTCTTACATAAACCCAATTTGATCTCCAATGACTGAAAAAATCCTCTGCCTAGATGATAATACATTATTCGCACATTACATTCCTTGACCATGACCTCTAACACAACCATGATGATCTACAATGAGATCTTACATCTATATATAGAAACCCTTGACCATAAACAATCAGGTTTATAACTCAATGATGAACGGATAGTACCAAACCAGTACTAAGAGGGGGGGTGAATCAGTATAGACAAAAACACAATCTTAAACCGGTTTGTTGGCAAACACTGTGAATTGACAGACAAACAGTAACACTAGTCTTTAAACCGAGTACAACCGACAAAACCCAGAATAATTGAGACAAGCATAAACCGGTTGACACTTATCTTCTCATACAATCTAACACTTCATTTCCATTTCACCCTAGTGCATGAACAGGTAAAATATCATCAAAGACATAAATGTAAACAGCTAGATCAACATGATTCACCGCTTGACTAAAAACAACATATCATCACATGAAAAGGACATCACATATGACACACATATTTTTCACATGGAAACCCGACTCATAAAAACCACGGTGGGGATGAATACCCACAAGCTGTTTTGAACTCTTTAGAAGTCCGCTTTGTTATGAGCCTTATCTGGTTAAAAACTGATACAATAGCTTCTATTAGGAACTGATCTTGTTAGGGATCACTCAGTTAAGGGATGGCTAGAATACTCGGTTAAGAGTTAAACCTTGTTAAAGGTTACCTTGTTAGAGGATTTCAAGAACTCAATGGTTTTGAGTCACCCTGTTAGAGGATTTATAGCAAGCCGGTTAAAGTTACCCTATTAAGGGATTTCCTGACTGTTGAAGTGGTTAGAGATCAACAAGTATTACAATGATCTAGTAACAACACTCAATGCCAATGTAGATCCGCTTTAGCTCCTCTTCACCTTCTGCACTTACAGTCTGCAGGTATCACTTCACTCTTTTGGTCATGCAAGAATCACTTATCTCTTCACCTGAATACTCACACACAACTTTTTCCAACAACCTTAGAAAGAAACACAACATCGACCTTATAGGAAAATAGATAGGTCGGTAGCATAAACCCTAAACCCTAAACTTGTTGGGTTAAGGAATTCAAATGGTTCAATCCTGACCATTGAGCATACTACACTAAATGCAATTGTCTTGATCCAATCTCAAGACATTCTCCATCATTCATTTTCCATCGATTTCATGGCGGCTGATAACCCATCACCTGTTATCACCATTTACAGGCTTCGCACATTCCTGAGGTAGATGGGATCAATATCCTTCATGCAAGATCCTTCATGCGCACAAGGCTAATGTGGCAACATGATCCGTTCTTCGTTATAATGCTAACTCATCACACAAAGTCACCGGTTGAGCCACACAGGCTTGAAGCACTTCAACTAGAAACCTTGAAGTTGAGACTACCAACCGGTAGTCATACAAAGCTTCCATGTGTTGGTTCCCATAACCATATGCCGATTCATCTTGAACAAACACACCGCTTCACTTTGGCACAAATGCCACTTCACAGTGTTATACCAGTTATCATATATACTGGTTCTCTCCTCTTCAGCATATTGACATCAATGACAACATACAATGTCCTTATGTCCTCATACCGGTTCACATAATGCCAACAATCTCCCCCTTTGGCATTGATGGCAATATACAAAGATATCTCTCAACTTGACATCTTTTCCCCCAAATTCTGCAAATATCTTCTTAGCTTCTCTTCTTCTCCCCCTTTGACAACTGAAAGGAAATAAAAGAGCAAGGAAAGGAAAATTAATCGAAGAAAGTTTATGATGAAGTAATTGTTACCATGAGAAAAGCAAGAAACTTGGAGCATCACCCAAATGTGAAGAAGGAGGCACAAGAACTTTTGAAAGGGGAAAAGCAAAGAAAAACCCCTTGTGATATTATGAATGAGGCAATGCCTAAAAATGAAAGAGAGAGAGAGAGAGCAAGAAGCTCTTTACAATATTGTCATTAAGAAGAAATGAGAGAGGAGGCATCTCTTAAATAGAGATGAGGAGAGGAGTTACAAAGTAACTCCAAATCTATGAATGCCACCATTCATAAAATGTGTGTGCCATGTGTTCACATCCTCTTATGGAGGAAATCTAATATTCCTTAATAAAGGAAAATAAAAGAAATGACTTGTCCTCACACATGTACTAGAGGACAAATTACATGTAGGAATTCCAAATGAATATCCTAAACTAAATAAAAATAAACCTAAGCTAAGTAAAGATTAAATATTCTAACACCCCCCCTTAAGCTTTACTTGGGGAGCTTACATCAAACCCTTCAATGGGTTGTAATCCAAGATTTTTACAATGAAATTGGAACTTTTCTTTACAAAGTGGCTTGGTCAAAATATCTGCAACTTGGTCTTCCCCCTTGCAATAGAGGAGTGAAACTTGCTTGTCTTCAATTTTTTCTCTAATAAAGTGGTGTTGGAGAGCAATGTGTTTTGTCCTTGCATGGAAAATTGGATTTTTAGCCAAGGCAATGGCACTTTGGTTGTCACAATACAATGGAGTTGGTTCGTGTTGAGGTAGACCCAAATCTTCAAGTAATCTTCTAAGCCACAAGACTTCTTTGGAAGCATTAGTGCATCCTTTGTACTCAGCTTCAGTGGATCCAAGAGAGGTAGATTGTTGCTTTTTACTATTCCAAGAAATTGCTCCTAAACCAACAAAAAAACAATAACCACAAGTAGATTTCCCATCATTGGGATCTCCACCTAGATCGGAATCAGTAAAACCTTTTAAAGTAAAATCAGAATTTGCATCATAAAACAAACCTACATTAATTGTTCCTTTAATATATCTTAAAATTCTTTTAGCAACTTTAAAGTGTGTCTGTTGAGGTTTAGACATGAATCTTGAAACCAAACCAACACTATAAGCAATATCTGGCCTAGTAAGAGTTAAATAATTTAAACTTCCAACTAATTGTCTATACAAAGTAGCATCAACAAGAGGAGTTTGCATATCAAGCATTAACTTAGTGCCTAATTCAATAGGAATTGAAACATGATGAGCATCATTCATTTTAAACTTATCTATGAGATCTTGAGCATATTTACTTTGAGATAAGAAAATTCCTTTAGAGGTTTGCCAAATTTGCATTCCTAAGAAATAATGTAAAAGACCTAAATCAGTCATTTGAAATTTTTGATTAAGTTGAAACTTAATATCAGAAATCAAAGTATTGGAACTTGAAGTAAGAATCAAATCATCTACATACAAGATAATAATTATAATATCTTCACTATGTTTAATATACAAGTTAGGATCATTTTTACTTCTAATAAAGCCTTGAGAAAGAAAGAATTCATTAATCTTTGCATACCACTCCCTAGGAGATTGCTTTAATCCATAAATTGATTTCTTTAATTTACAAACTAAGTGTGCATTACCTTCTTTAATAAAACCAGGAGGTTGAGACATATAAATTTCCTCATGTAAATCACCATTAAGAAAAACACTTTTAACATCCATTTGGTGAATAGGCCAATTCATTCTAGAAGCTAATGCAAGCACAAGTTTAATTGTAGGCATTTTAGCAACAGGAGCAAAAGTTTCAGTATAATCTAAGCCTTCAATTTGAGAAAAACCTCTAGCAACTAATCTAGCTTTAAATTTACTAACTTGATTATTAGCATTCAATTTAGTTTTATAAAGCCACTTGCAAGAAACAAGATTTTTACCATGAGGCAAGGGAACTAAATCCCAAGTTTTGTTAGAAATTAGAGTATCATATTCTTCCTTCATTGCTTTTTGCCAATGTGGTTGATTTTTAGCTTTATCAAATGTTTTAGGATCATTAGAATTCATAATAGTAGTCATTAAAGCATAATTACAATAATTAACTCTCCTAGCTTGAAGTTTATCCATTCTAGCTAAGTATTCATCACTATCTTGAATTAAAGATTTAAACCATTTAGGTATTCTTTTAGAAGTAATGGATTCATCACTAGAAGAAGAGTCATGAGGAGTAGAGTTATTATTATCATCATCACTATCACTAGAAGGAATAGAAAGAGATGCATTAGGAGTAGGGTTAAGAGAAGGAGGTTGGTCCTCCACAAGCACAACTTTGGTTTGACCAAGTTCATCATCCTTCACTTTAGAACAATCATGAATGCCTTTTTCTGCAATACAAACATCTCTTGCAACTTTTACCTTGTTAGTAATAGGATTGTAAACTCTATAACCTTTAGTATTTTCATCATAACCAACAAAAATAAAAGGAGAAGATTTAGCATCTAATTTTTTCCTTTTCTCCTTAGGTTTGTGAACATAAGCTATGGAACCAAAAATTCTTAAATTCTGCAAATTAGGCTTTCTACCAGACCAAGCATCTTCAGGAGTTTTATCCTTTAAGGCTTTGGTAGGTGTTCTATTAATTAAATAAGTTGCACAAGCCATAGCTTCAGCCCAAAACTTGTAATCCATATTTTTAGCATGCAATAAACATCTAGCCATTTCAACAATTGTCCTATGCTTCCGTTCTGCCACACCATTTTGTTGTGGTGTATAAGGAACGGTAAGCTCATGTTTAATTCCAAAAGATTTTAAATAAGCATTAAATGCATTATTGACATATTCTCTTCCATTGTCAGTACGAAGAATCTTAATTTTAGAACCAGATTGCCTTTCTACAAACATATGAAATTCAGTAAAAATATCAAGCACTTGATCCTTACTATGAAGGAAATATATCCATGTTCTCCTTGAAAAATCATCAACAAAGGTAAGTGCATACCTTGAACCTTGGATGGAGGGATTCTCCATGGGACCCAAGAGATCACTATGAACGAGGTGCAATTTAGTGTATGCCCTCCAAGATTGACCATGAGGAAAGGGTTCCCTATGCATCTTACCACTCATGCAACCATTGCAAACAATTTGAGAAGGAACAATACTAGGCAATCCATCAACCATATTTTCTTTTTGCATCAATGAAATATAATCAGAATTGAGATGGCCAAGTCTTTCATGCCATATAGTAAAATCAACAGTAGTGAGCAAAGAATACTTTGGAGGAGCAAATTCATAGAACTTGAATAAGTTATCACTATCCATTTTAGCAGTAGCAATAACATGATTAGTGTTTGGATCAATGATATAACATATGCCCCTATAAAAGTTAATCTTATAATCTTGACAAAGTTTAGGAACTGAAATCAAATTTGATTTTAATTCAGGAACATAAAGAACATCATGTAATTTCCCATTAGGAACATTCACATCACCAATAGCTTCAACTTTACAACTATGATTATTAGCTAATTGAACAGGAATATTAGAAGTATCAGGATGCAAAGATTCAAAACATTCTTTATGAGAAGTAACATGTTGAGATGCACCAGAATCAATAATCCACTCAAGTGGTTGAGAAACATTATAAGTACATGTAAATGCATGACGAGATGAATTACCATTATTATTATTACCCTTCTTATAATGAGGTTTATGTTGATTATTTTGATTATTTTGATTCATGGGCTTTTTACCATTTTGTTTCTTAAAACAATTATTAGTAATATGTCCATCTTTCCCACAATATGTGCAATGGGGTCTTGTTTGAGAATTATTCCTTTGATTATTGTGATTATTATTATGATTATTATTATGAGAATTATTATGATAGGATTTAGAATGAGATTGATAATTAGAAGATTTGTGATTGTTATGATGATTATTATTATGATTATGATTATGTTTATTATTGTTGGATCTAAAGTTATTATTATGATTTTGATTTTTAGACATAAAAGCATGTTCGCTACTTTTAAGAGTACCAAATTGAATTAATTTAGCTTCCTCTTGGTGCAATAAATTACGAAAAATATCATATGTTAATTGAGTAGCTAAGCTAGGAATAGCAAGTTGAGCATGAATATTCGTAATAAATTGTTGAAATTGACGAGGAAGACATTTTTTAAGAATAAGATGAATTAAACGTAAATCAGCTAGAGTAACTCCTAAACCAGTTAATTGACTATTAACAGAATCAAACTTTAATAAGAATTCATCCATAGTTTTAAAATCTGTATACCTTAGATCTTCAAGTTGATCTTGAAGTTGAATTTTTCGGGATTCATTTGAGCTATCATAAGTTGTTTTTAAAATTTCCCAAGCTTCATGCGCTTTTGTACAATTTCCAATTAAAACATACAAATCAGGAACCATTGAAATACCAATTAAACCAAGTGCTTCCTCATTTTGAGCCTTCCATCTATCTAGGTCGGCTTGAGGAGCAGATGTAGCAGGTTCAAATGTCTTATCAGTCGCAACATCCAAAAGGTGTTTGAAACGAAAAATAAACGAGATATGTGTTTTCCAAGAATGATAATTGGAACTATTTAATTTAATTTCTGGAATTAATGTAGACATGATAGCAAAATAATGAACAAATTATGCTTAATAAAAAAAATGCCCTCTTGGATAAATTTTTTTTAACCTCCTTGATTAAAAACTAACCAAATTTGATTAACAAAAATTTGTATTTTATTTTATTTTATTTTTTAAAATAACAAAATATTTAAAAATATTTATGAAAGAAGAATAAAATAAAAATTTGTAATAATAAATTTTAAAAACTTAAATTTTAGTTAAACAAACTATATTAAAACAACTTTAAATTTTTAATTAAAAAAAAACTATTTATATAAACAAGGTTTATATAATTAAAAAAATTGTTTTTTTGTTTTAAAAAACTTAAAAAAAAAAACTTTTTATATATATTAAAAATATGTATAAACGTTTTTAATGTATGGATTAATAAGAAAAGAACTTATTAATTTGAAGAAACGCCTCAAATGAAAGGCAGAGGCGTTACTGATTTGTAGAAAAGGCAGAGGCACAGGTGACAGAAACGTTTTTGCAGGATATGATAAGTTTGCAGGGAATACACAGTGCAACACAAGGAAGTTACAGTAGAAAATGATCATTAAAGGATACCTTAACCTCCATGCAGAAATCTGAATGACTTAATTTGCATAAACAAAACACTACGAATGATCCTGTAATTGAAGCACTCACAGTAAATCAATAGCAGAAAAAAATGTTTAACAACGGAAAGATGCAATCCCTGTTGATAGGAAGTTTACCAGTTTGAATCCCCCGCCTGACGTGAAATAGAACTATACATACGGTTTGAAGGGGTCGAAGAGTTAATGAGTGCCTGAGGGTTGAACGTTAAATTTGTCTTGTGAGACTAACCACGTTGGAATTGCACAGCTCTCTACGTCACAACGGTTGCTTGCAAAACCAGTGTGTTTAACGGCCGATTGGTTTCCTGAGCTTCGAACTCCAGATCTCAGGTCTGCGAAATTTCACGAGGAATACAAAGCACAGAGAGAGGTGGAGGATTTGATCTTTCTGGGTGATTAAGAAGAGAGCTGTCAGAATTAACAGAAACTATGGTGTAATGTGATAAGAAATGCGAGACGAAGTTAACCTTTGTTTTTCTTAGTGCCGCACCATTAACTGAGAAGCAAAGCTCAGTTTCCCTAACGATTTTCAGTTCTTTGATTCCTTATGCGCCTTCTCTGCCAAACCTAAAATGTAAAAATATATACCCCAGGGAAATGCAAGGTAAGCTTGCCTTCAATTCTTAGAAGGCTAAAATATTCATGTACAAATTCCCAGACAAGGTCAGTTATCGGTTCTATTAGAAAGAGTTGCCATTTACAATATTTATCGGTTCGTTACAAGAATGAATACAGTATATCTAATGTTTGATAGTTCAGGTGCAACAATAACTGAAATCAGGTAAACGAGTGCTTGGAACTGGTATTTATTAAGAACAGTTGGGCTGCTATGAAAGGAAAAGATTAGAGAGACAGATCAAAAAATATATTTTTACAGAAGACTCTGATTTATATGCTTATAACACCAACAGAACTGATGCTACAACATTTAACGGATTACTAGAAGTTCGAATAAATATATTTTCTTTTGTAATCTTCTTCTTCTTGTTTTTAAAGTTTCCTTTATTTAAATCTTTCTTTTTGTCAATCCTTATAAAAAATAATGAGTGGAATGCTAAGACTTACTGACTTAAATATATAGATATTAAATTTGAAGGAACTTTGAAAAACAAAACAGATACAATCATACAAGAAGAACAAATTTAAGTTTAAATAAAGATTATCCTTTTTATTTATCAATAACACCTGCAAATAAAGATGTTAGGACTGAATGGCAGATTCAAACAAATTGAATCAGAATAGTTGTAAGCAAGAAAAAGAGTTAAAATTTGCAAGTGAATCAGAAATGAAATTTAATAATAAATTAGTTTTGGCGGCAAGCCGACCAAATAAATTAAGAAGACTAAGTTTGGCGGTAAACCTTCCAAACTAAATGAATATGAAATCTAAAGTATGCAGGAAAAGAAGTTGGCACCGGAGTTTTGGCGGCAAGCCTTCCAAAACTTTAAAAATAATTAAATTTAAACTAGAGAGAAGGAACTTTGGCGGCAAGCCTTCCAAAGCCCTTTTTTAATAAAAACTAACTAGAATAGGAGATTAAACCTGCAGGCAAACTTGTTAACAAGTTTGAAAAAAAAGTTAAAAATCTGAAACCAAAACCTGCACAATAGAAAATATTAGAAAAGAACTTCTTCTCCTCTCAAGAATGCCTCCAACAAGGTGAACTCCACAGAATGGTAACCTTCATCAATGTTAACTTAAAACAGGGATTAGAAACCTGCTCTGATACCATGAAAGGAAATAAAAGAGCAAGGAAAGGAAAATTAATCCAAGAAAGTTTATGATGAAGTAATTGTTACCATGAGAAAAGCAAGAAACTTGGAGCATCACCCAAATGTGAAGAAGGAGGCACAAGAACTTTTGAAAGGGGAAAAGCAAAGAAAAACCCCTTGTGATATTATGAATGAGGCAATGCCTAAAAATGAAAGAGAGAGAGAGAGAGCAAGAAGCTCTTTACAATATTGTCATTAAGAAGAAATGAGAGAGGAGGCATCTCTTAAATAGAGATGAGGAGAGGAGTTACAAAGTAACTCCAAATCTATGAATGCCACCATTCATAAAATGTGTGTGCCATGTGTTCACATCCTCTTATGGAGGAAATCTAATATTCCTTAATAAAGGAAAATAAAAGAAATGACTTGTCCTCACACATGTACTAGAGGACAAATTACATGTAGGAATTCCAAATGAATATCCTAAACTAAATAAAAATAAACCTAAGCTAAGTAAAGATTAAATATTCTAACAACAACAATGCCAAAGTGGAGGCACAAGCTTCCCTGTTCCATTATGCTGCTCCCCCTAAGGAGTAGCATCCTTCAACACATCAATCCTGAAGAAAAAATTGACTATGCAATACCTGACTGATGTGGAGCATATACCTTTAATTCACCTGCTGAAGGGGTAGCACCCCTAATTCACCTCTTAAGTACATAAATGTAGCCTTTGGGAGAGGCTTGGTGAATATGTCTGCTAACTGCTCCTTACTAAAGACATGTTTCAGTGCAATCTCTTTGTTCTGAACTTTTTCCCTCAAGAAATGATACTTAAGCTCAAAGTGCTTGGTTTTAGAATGCAAAACCGGATTCTTGGAGATGTTAATTGCACTAGTATTGTCACAAAATATACTTACCGGTTCAGATACAAGAACTCTGATGCCATTTAATACATGCTTCATCTAAATTGTCTAAGTGCAGTTCATGAAAGCTGCAACATACTCTGCTTCCGCTATAGACTGAGAGATACGACTCTGCTTCTTACACATCCATGAGACCAATCTACCACCGAGAAAGAATGCACCACTGGTTGTGCTCTTCCAGTCATCTACATTACCTGCCCAATCAGCATCTGTGAATACTTTCAAGTTGAAGTCCTTGCTATATGGATACCACAATCCATAATCAATAGTTCCCTTCAGATACCTAAGAATCCGCTTGATTGCAACCAAGTGGGATTCTCTTGGTGTTTTCTGGAACCTTCCAGTAATGCCAACTGCATGTGCAATATCTGGTTGGCTATGCACTACATAATGCAACTTACCAATCATTGATCGGTATTCCTTCTCATCAACCAATATTGAGTCATCCTCTTTGGATAATTTACAACCGGTCACCATTGGTGTATCAACTGATTTGCTATCTTCCATGCTAAAGTTCTTCAACACCTCTTTGACATACTTGGACTGAGTGATAAAGATTCCATCTTTCATCTGTTGGATCCATAGTCTAATGAAGAACTTAATCTCCCCTATGAGTGGCATCTCAAACTCTTTCTTCATCTCATCTGCAAACTCATGACTCATCTTGTCATCTCCACCAAAGATAATGTCATCAAAAAATACCTCATAGATCAGGATCTGATTTCCTTCAAACTTCAAGTAGATATTGCTATCTTCACTTGTTCTCTCAAATCCAATCTTCACAAGATGGGAGTGCAGGCGTTCATACCATGCTATAGGTGCCTGCTTTAGACCATATAAGGCTTTATGTAGCCTACGCACCATGTCACTACCTTCAGATAGGGAAAACCCATCTAGTTGCTCTATATACACTTCCTCTTCAAGTACACCATTTAGGAAAACAGATTTATCTTCCATTTGATATACTTTGAATCTTTTAAAAGCTGCATATGCAAGAAGCATACGAACTCCTTCCAATCTGGCTATAGGAGCAAAGGTTTCTCCATAGTCTTCTCCTTCTTCTTGGGCATATCCTTTACACACCAGTCTGGCTTTTTTTCTAATCACTGTGCCATCCTCATTCAGCTTATTTCTGAAAACCCATTTGGTACCAATGACATTTTTATGCTCTGGTATGGGTACCAGAGACCATGTAGCATTTTCTCTATCTGGTCAAGTTCCTCTTCCATTGACTTGATCCAGTCTTCATCTTTATGTGCCTCTTTGAATGATTTAAGCTAAAATTCAGAGATCATACATGAGTTTTCTCTGACCTTTCTTCTTGTAAGGATTCCTACATCCTTATCTCCTATGATTTGCTTAGGATCATGATTCAGCTTGACATACTGAGGAATGGTCTTGATAGATTTGTCTTGCTTTTCTTCTTCATCCTCATCTCCATCAGTATCAGCATCTACATCTACCGATGTAGAACACTGTTACTGGTACTTGGTTGACTGACAACTGGTTCCCAGAAGGTTACAACTGGTTCATTTACCACTTGCTCACTATCGGTTTCCTCAGTTTTCTTAGAGGTTTCATCAACTCTTACATTGATGCTTTCCATAATTCTCTGAGTCCTAATATTGAAACACTTGAGAGCTTTGCTCTTGGTGGAATACCCCAGGAATATTCCGTCATCACATTTTGCATCAAATTTGCTCTGGTGTTCGCTCCTCTTGATGTAACATTTGCTACCAAAAACTCTAAAGTAGCTAACCACAGGTGTCTTACGAGTCCAATACTCATAAGGAGTTTTATGCTTACCTTTCTTGATGAGTACCCGGTTCATTGTGTAGACTGTAGTGCTCACTGCTTCTCTCCAAAAGGTGTGGGCTACCTTTTCTCGAATCAACATGGTTCTAGCTGCATCAACCACTGTTCAGTTATTCCTCTCTACTAATCCATTCTATTGTGGAGTCTGGGGGGCAGACAGTTGTCTCTTGATGCCATGTTCTTCACAGTACTTGTTGAATTCATTAAAAGTGAATTCCCCTCCTTGATCAGTTCTCAGGCACTTGATTCTTTTACTGCTCTCCTTCTCTACTAAAGCTCTAAAAACTTTGAACTTTACAAAAGCTTCAGACTTATCTTTCAAGAATGTGACCACATCATTCTTGAGCAATCATCAGTGAGAATCATGAAGTACCTATCACCCTGCACACTCCTAGTTTTCATAGGACCACACAAATCAGTATGCACAAGATCAAGCAAATTGTCAGCAATGAAAGATTTACCTTTAAAGGTTGAGGAAGACATTTTCCCCAATTGATACTCTCCGCACAAGGTATTATCTGGTTTGCTTAGCACCGGCAACCCTCTAACTGCCTTGATCTTACTAGGCTTCACAATGTTATCAAAGTTAACATGGCAGAGTCTCCTATGCCATATCCAGCTATCATCAAATTTAGCCATAAGACATGTACTTATATTTGCATTCAGCTGAAATAGGTTACCTTTGATCTGCATGCCGGTGGCCACCAATTCACCATTCTTTCCTTTGATTCTGCATACTCCATTCTTGAATTCCAGAGTGAGACCACTGTCACTCAGCTGGGCAACACTTAGAAGGTTGTGTCTAAGACCATCAACCCAATACACATTGTCAGCACTACTCTTTCCATTCAGAGAGATGGACCCTCTACCTTTGACCATGCATGGTGCATCATTTCCAAAGTGAACCACAACACCATCATATTCTTCCAAGGATAGAAACTTGCTCCAGTCACCAGTCATATGGTGAGAACAACCACTGTCAATGATCCACTCATTGGAATTATCAAACCGGGAGACAAGAGCCTTCTTGTCTGACACATCTTCCTTAACAACAACAAACAGAATATCTTCATTTTCTTCATCTTTTGATTCCTCATCTATGACACCTTCATCAACTGCCACAAAAAAGTTTCTCTGGTTTCCTCCTTTGAAATTCTTGAACATTTCTGATTTGTCCTTGTTGTCACCATTAGGACAGTTTACGACAATATGTCCTATTCGGTTGCAAGAAAAGCATTTCAAAGGGAGCTTACCTCTGTATTTGCCAGTTTCTTTAGGAAGTTTCCTGGCAAGAAGAGCTTCAAATGCCATCAAAATCTCCTCATCATCCATTTCTCTGCTCTGTCTTGGTTCACCACTAGAGCTAGCTTCTTTTCATTTTCTGGATGGTACAATAGAAGCTTTAAAAGCTGATTCAATCTTTTGAACACTGCCATCAAAATTGTTTAGCTCATAGGCTATCAACTTTGCAATGATGGAGTCTAGGGATACCTTAGTCTTGTCTATTGATCTCAGCTCCTGAATAGCAGCAACCCTTATTGCATAGACTGGTAATAAGGATCTCAGGACTTTGCTCACCACAGTGGAATCTTCTATTTTACCACCTGCACTCTTGATATCTCCAACAACGGTTTTGATTCTTATTCCATACTATTGAATGGTCTCACCTTCAACCATCCGCATGTCTTCAAACTTCCCTCTAAGGCTTTCTTCCTTAGCTTGTTTTACATGCTAATCACTGCCATAGATATTTTCAAGAGTATCCCATACCTCTTCGGGATTTACCTTATCTTGGACATCAATAAACTCAATGTCAGATAAACTACTAATTAGGGCTTCCATGACTTGTCCATTCTCCTACATTTCTCTCTTTTGGTCATCAGTGAGAGTACCAGTAGGGGCAACATAGGCATTCTCAACATAGCTCCAGTGTTGAGCACCCATGCATCTGATATATATCTTCACTCTATCTTTCCATATACTGAAGTTTTCTCTATTAAACTTTGGACCTTCCCTCTTCATCATTAGACTGTGATCTTTACCTCAAGCCATTAAGCTTATAACACAGAGGACCTAGAGGACACTCTGATACCAATTGATTACTCAATGATAAAAGGATAGTACCAAACCAGTACTAAGAGGGGGGGGGTGAATCAGTATAGAAAAAAACACAATCTTAAACCAGTTTGTTAGCAGACACTGTGCATTGACAGACAAATAGTAACACCAGTCTTTAAACAGAGTACAACTGACAAAACCCAGAATAACTGAGACAAGCATAAACCGTTTGACACTTATCTTCTCATACAATCTAACACTTCATTTCTATTTCACCTTAGTGCATGAACAGGTAAACTATCATCAAAGACATATATGTAAACAGCTAGATCAACATGATTCATTGCTTGACAGAAAACAACATATCATCACATGAGAAGGACATCACATATTTTTCATGTGGAAACCCAACTGGGAAAAACCATGGTGGGGATGAATACCCACAAGCTGTTTTGAACTCTTTAGAAGTCTGCTCTGTTAGTAGCCTTGTCCGGTTAAAGACTGATAAAATAGGTTCTGTTAGGAACCAATCCTGTTAGGGATCACCCGGTTAAGGGATGGCGAGAATACCTGGTTAAGAGTTAAACCCTATTAAAGGTTACCTTGTTATAGGATTTCAAGAACTCAATGGTTTTGAGACACCTTGTTAGAGGATTTACAACAAGTCGGTTAAAGCTACCTTGTTAAGGGATTTCTTGACTGTTGAAGTGGTTAGAGATCAACAGGTATTACAATGATATGGTAACAACACTCAATGCCAATACAGATCCACTTTAGCTCCTCTTCACCTTCTGCACTTACACTCTACAGGTATCACTTCACTCTTCTGGTGTGGCAAGAATAATGTATTTCTTCACTTGGACACTCACACACAACTTTTGCCAACAACCTCAGAAAGAAACACAACATCGACCTTATAGGAAAATAGATAGGTCGGTAGCATAAACCCTAAACCCTAAACCTATTAGGTTAAGGAATTCAAATGGTTCAATCCTGACCATTGAGCATACTGCACTAAATGCAATAGTCTTGATCCAATCTCAAGACATTCTCCATCGTTCATTTTCCACCAATTTCATGGCAGCTGATAACCCATCACGTGTTATCACCGTTTATAGGCTTCGCACATTCCCGAATTAGATGGGAACAATATCCTTCATGCAAGATCCTTCATGTGCACAAGGCTGACGTGGCAACACGATCTATTCTTTGTTAAAATGCTAACTCATCACACAAAGTCACCGGTTGAGCCACACAGGCTTGAAGCACTTCAACTGGAAACCCTGAAGTTGAGACTACCAACCGGTAGTCATACAAAGCTTCCATGTGTCGGTTCCCATAACCATATGCCAGTTCATCTTGAACAAACACACCGCTTCACTTTGGCACAAATATCGCTTCATATATATGGTTCTCATACTGGTTCTCATATATATCGGTTCTCTCCTCTTCAGCTTATTGACATCAATGACAACATACAATGTCATTATGTCCTCATACCGGTTCACATAATGCCAACACAGGTCGGCCACCAGACAATAAACCATTTACATAATTACAAACCATGTCAGCCTTAGACCAAACAAATAATATCCAACACATCGAGAGGTCCAATCCACACGTTACATTAAAGCTGGTCCATAATCTAGATCAACTGGGACCCAATATAGGTTGAGATGCTGCAACAATGATCTCTATTTGCTAAGTCTCCAACATGATCACCAACAACATCCTGAAACTCCACCAAAAATTGCACCAACACCACTTATGCAATTCATCAAAGATCTTCATCAAAATCTCTTCCAGGGAAACCCTCGCCAAAACCAAAAACTAAGCTTCTAAGCAAGAAGGATAGCATTTGATCACTAGAACAGAACCACCTGACCAAATATGAGCATGAATATCATGAACAAGCCAATTCCATCACCAAACTATACCAGAGCCTATCGGATCATGCTAGATCCAAATCAACCAAAAACCACTGAACCTACTAGGACCAAAAGGGTGTCGGTAAAGCATCTAAACAACTAGTGTTGGCATCAATGCAACACATAATCAATTCCACCAAATGCCCAACAATCTTCCCCTTTGGTATTGATGGCAACACTAGATGTGAAAAACATCTAAGTACCAAGAAATGCCAAACAAGTCTCCCCCAATGAAAGAAAGCCAACAATCTCCTGCATACAGCTCTGAATGGCAATATCTCTCCCTTTACTTTTCTTATTCATATCTCCCTCCCTTTGAATTTTTCTTTTTCTTTATTTGTCTTTTTCACATAAATATCTCTCCCCATTTGACATCAATGCTAGATTTCTGACAAAAATATCAAAGCAAAAACATAAACCACTAAATCACAAAGCTGACTACTCCCCCTGAGCAACAACATGCCTCATCAGTGCTGGAATAAATAGTATCTCTAATGATGCATGTCGAACCGATACCAAACTGCATTAATCAAGTCTCTACCAGAGGGAAAAAAACTCCCAATCTGTCTCTCACGTACTCAAACGATTCCTTGGGCAAAGGTTTAGTGAAAATATCTGTAATATACTCTTTAGTGTTCATATAAACTAGTCTAACTTTATTTGCTTCCACCTTTTCCTTCAAAAAGTTATACTTGATAGTTATACTTTAGTAGATATCGGTGCATCACAATCCACCTTTATATCCTTGAACATTTGCTTCATCCATAAGACTTGTGTACAGTTAGTAGCAGCAACAACATACTCAGCTTTAATAGTAGATAGAGAAGTAGATGACTATTTACATGCCTCAATTATTGATACCAGTTCAACTTGTGAAATTAAACATACCTCATTAGTTCTAGTCTTCTTCTTGTTATCACTCCATTGCTCTTATTCCCAATTATCTGATCTTCTGAATGATTCAATCTCACATACCTAGGAGTATTTTGACTTTCTGTTCCTCTTCCCTGTTCTTCAGTTATTGTAGAATTCTCTAATACTCCTATAGTAATTGGTTCAACACTTTGTTCCGGTAAAGGTGCTACCGGTTCAGATATAATCATTTCCACTTCCGGATCCTTCTCATAAAATTTGATTTGACTTCTATTTAGCTCATCTACTTTGACATTAGCACTCTCCACAATTCTCTACATCTCTTGTTATAACATCTATATTCTTTTCTTTCGTTAGAATAACCAAGAAATATGCCTTCATCACATCTAGGATCAAATTTCCCAATGATATCATCTCTCCTGATATAACATTTACTACCAACAATTATGAAATACTTAACTGTAGGTGCATTGCCAAACTATAATTCATAAGGTGTCTTACCAGTTTCTCCTTTGATATGTACTTTGTTGAATGTATAAACCATTGTGCTCACTGCTTCTATCAAGTAGATATGACGTAGACTAGCTTCCATCATCATTGTTCTAGTAGCATCCAAGATAGTTATGTTCTTCCTTTCCAAAACTTCATTTTGCTGAGGTGTCCGGGGAGCGGAAAATTGTCTTTTTAGACCATCCTTCTCACAAAAGTTATTAAACTCACTAGATGTGAATTCTCCACCATGATCTGACCTCAAACATTTAATCTTCAATGCCGTCTCAGTTTCCACTTTAGCCTTAAATATTTTAAACTTTTCAAATGCTTCAGATTTAATGTTTAGAAAAGTAACCCACATCATTCTAGAATAATCATCAATGATTAGCATGAAATATATATCACCTTGAAAACTTGTAACTCTAGTAGGGCCACACAAATCAGTATGAATAAGATAAAGAACATCATTTGATTTATCTTGTATACTCCTAAAAGAGGTTCTGACCTATTTACCCATTTTGACATTCTTTACATACAGGATTATAGGGCTTCATAATCATAGGTATATCCCTAACTGCCTTAGTTGAACTGATCTTCACAATGCAATCAAAATTCACATGATACAGCCTTTTATGCCATAGACAACTCTCATCAATCTGTGTAATCAAACATGTCTTCTCACTGGAGTTCAAATGAAATATATTTCCTTTTGTCTATGTACTAGTTGCAATCTCCAAGCCAGATCTATTAATGATTTTACATTTTCCATCCTTGAACTGTAATTGAAATCGCTTATCTACCGATTCTCCTATACTCAAAAGATCATGCCTTAAACCTTCAACATAATAAACATTGTTAGTATTGTTCCTACCATCTGATGATATAGTTCCTTTTTCTTTGATCATACATGCTTTTTCATCTCCAAATCTAACTAGACTGCGGTCAAATTCTTGCAAAGATAGAAATTTCCCGTTATCTCTAGTCATATGATGTGAACAACCATGATCAATTACACATTCATCCTTGTCTTCAATTTTAGCAGAAAGTGCCTTCTCTTCCAGTTCCAGATCATCTTCTTTGATAGCTAGGAACACCCATTCCTTCTCATTGTCGAAACCACTAGCAGAGTCTTCTACTAGTTCATCATCAGAATCAGTAATGTCTTCTTCGTCCTCTATGTAGCATGATTTGTCTCTATTTTTCTTCTACTTATACTTGTTCTGATATCTAGGGTTAGTCTTAAATGACCTTCTAACTCTTTCTTCAAATCTTGAATTCCTTTCAGGACATCTAGATGCAAAATGACCAATCTTATTACATGCAAAATATTTAAAATGTGCTTTTCCTTCATACTTACTTCCTACCGGTCCTTTAGGTACTCTTCTAGAAAATAGTGCTTTAAGTTGCTCAAACTCATCATCTTCTCTCTTCATATATTTTAATTCCTTTGCATACAAAGCTTTCCAGTCTTTCTTACCGGTTGTAGGTGTAGATGCATGAAAATGAGGTTCAGACTTCATAGCTCCGAAGGTCCAAATTCTTCAAGCTTAAAAGAAGATAGTTTCCCAACTAAAGTATCTCTATTACTAGATGTATTAGCCATTGTTATCAACTCATTAATAGCAGTAATCTTTATTTTGTAAGCCGGTGGTAGGGCTCTTAGAACTTTAGAAACAATTTCATCTTCATTCAGAGTTCCACCACAACATTGAATTCCCATAACAATGTCATTTACCCTTTCCATGAATGCAGTAATCCTTTCATCTTCTTCCATCTTCAGGTTTTCATATCTCATGTGGTAACCATCAAGTTTAGGAATATTCACTATAGGGTCACCTTCATTAAGAGTCTCCAACTTATCCCATATAGCCTTTCCAGATGATTTGTCGGTTAATCCCATTATTTGTTGATCAGAAAGTGCACACAAGAGGGATTCTCTTGCCCTACAATCATTCTCAACCTCCTTGTCCAAGTTTTTCAGAGGAGGATTGTCAGATACCGAATTATAAGGTGTGACATCATTCTGTGTGATCTCCCAAATGTCCTTACCAAGACATCTCAGATGAGTCTCCATCTGAATCTTCAATACTATGTAATTTGTTCCATCAAGCCTCAGAATATCCCTCCGAAAGATAGCTCTAGAAGAACTGGATGAACTTGAACTGTTAGTTGCCATAAGATCTTCCTCAAGTGGTTAAGCTTTTTATAGAGAGGACCAAAGCTCTGATACCAATTGTTAGACAGTTCAAATAACTAGAAGACAACTGAGATGGGGGGTGAATTAGTTATCACAAGTTACTATAACTATTATCAATTTAAACTTTAAGATCGGAACCCAAAAAATTAATACTGAAATAGTAGTTAAACCAATTAAGCATAAACAATAATCACAGAATAAATGCTATCCACATGACACCAAGATTTGTACATGGAAAACTCGGTAAAGGGAAAAAACATAGTGGGAAGCCTACTCATAGTCAGATAATACTTCTGCAGTAAGTATGTGAATTACAATTGAGGGGTCTGGACTTGCAGGAAGGCCAACAACCTAGAGCATACTTCTCATCACATAAGGAGCCTCATTGACTACATATAAATCCAGACTACAATCAAAAGAAGTGTTGAACTGCAAAAGATAGCATCTCCTATGCTTGAGTACAGTTCTGGTTAATCTCAATACCAGAGGACTAAATCCTCTTACATAAACCCAATTCGATCTCCAATGATTGACCAAATCCTCTGCTTGAATGATAATACATTAGTCACACATTACATTCCCTGACCATGACCTCTAACATAACCATGATGATCTGAAATGAGATCTTACATCTATATATAGAAACCCTCGACCATAAACAATCAGGTCAGCCACCAGATAATAAACCAATTACATAATTACAAACCATGTTGGCCTTAGACCAAACAAATGATATCCAACACATAAGACATATGAGAAACACATCGAGAGGTCCAATCCACACATTACATTAAAGTCGGTCCATAACCTAGATCAACCGAGACCCAATATAGGTCCACACGCTACAACAATAATCTCAAACATGATCACCAACAACATCCTGAAACTCCACCAGAAACTGCACCAACACCACTTATGTTAGAAATCAGGATCTTAGGATACTAATCATTATAAACAAGATTATAAAGTAAAATAAATATGAAACATACATACATAAATGTACACATTACACAAGATATACATGGGGAAAACCCTTTCGAGTAAAAAACCGCATAAAGCATCATTTAATTTAGACACTTACAAATATAGTCTATAATAAAATAGAAATGAACCTGGGGACAATACCTCTTGTGCATAGTGATACAACTCACCATAAAGCCCCCAAATTCACACACCTCTCAAATGAGATAGAACCTCCTTAAATATAGGAGGAAGGGTGGCTTCACTAGTCAAACCTTTTCAATAGCCCCCACTCATAAATAATCAATAATCTAATAGTTATTAGATTATAAATATTTCAAATGGGATATGCTTATAAAGCATATAATATATAAGATTTTATAACCTTATATTATAATATTATATATAAATGTTATAAGGATGTGATCCCTAATAACATTATGTTCTAACACTCCCCCTTAATGTTAATAGGGGATCACATGTCAATTTCTATAAAAGAAAAAATGAAGTACCCTAGTAACGTAGGTCTTCTTTGATAGTGATAAATAGGGACACAAATATACTCCAACATGAAGATCATGCATTCTGGACTACATGAAAGTCATCTTGTCATAATTTATAATCCCAGTGTTTTAAAAATGATGCTATGAGGTCTTAAAAAATTAAATTGGAGTCATGGTCTCCTCAAGTTCACCTCTCTTGGGTTCATTACATAGTGCCTGTAGGACTTAATACAATTATTTTACAAATGGAAGATTTAGATGGAGAAGAATTTACAAATACTCATAGGACTTAAGCACAAATGTGCCTATAAGACTTACTAATGCCTACCTGCAGTAATTAAAAAAAAGAGGACTTACATATGCCTATCTGTAGGCTTAAAGGACTTATTAATGCCTATATAGGTCTTATTTCATACCTATTAGGACATATGCTTACCTGTAGGATTTAAAAAGCTTTGTTGGTGAAACCCTCACTGGAACCAGAAACTAAGCTTCTAAGCAAGCAAGATAGCATCCGACCACCAGACCAAAACCAATTGACCAAATATGAGCATGAATATCATTAACAATCCAATTCCGTCACCAAACTATACCGGAGCCTACCGGATCATGCTGTATCCAAATCAACTAGAAGCCACTCAACCTACCAGGACCAGAAGGATGCTGGTAAAGCATACAAACAACTAGTGTTGGCATCAATGACAAAACATCAATGCAACACATAATCAATTCCACCAAATGGCCAAAAACCTCTGTCGGTGTGGGCTTTTCCACCATATCCATACATTTTTTCTTATGAACATTGAGTGAATATAACCAGGGACTCACCAAGCCTCTCATACTTTTGGCTCTTCTTATAATTTTGTCTCTTTATTTCTCAAGAACAAAAATTTGGGCTTCCAAAATCAAAATTTAAACATCAATGGATGTAGTCAATGAAGTCAGTCCACCAAAAGAATTAGCTATATTTGCAATTTTCTCGTGAAATTATTTTATCTTCTTATCCACATTAACTATAAGTATATCAGTGTTACAACATACCCTATAAATATTTGTACACTGCTTCAATGAATTTTCTATCAATTTCAGCTTTTCATCAATCTTCTTCTTCTCAGATTCAATCACCTGATCAAATGCAGCTCTCTTAGCCTGAGTGAACCTCTCCAATGCTTGTTAGTTTGAAATCTTCTATAAGGATTGAAAATCCTTTGAAATATTCCCAGGAATTATCTTAAGCTTGCCAGATGGGCTCGCTTCATTGTCAATCTTTCACTCCGGGACTAGTCTGTGTAAAATAATGATTGACTGATCAATAATCCCTTTATCTTTAGAGCCTTCCTTCATTAGTTTTTGTGCTGCCATCATCATGAGTTCAGTAGGACTCATCTTGATTATTTTTTTCTTTACAACCTGCGAGGTGTCAATTGACAACAATGATGGACCTACTATTGGTTCTTTGCTGATTTCCCCTTTCTTCTCCTTTGATGATTTATCCTTTCTAGCTTCCTCACTTGCACCAGTGGCTTGGCCACTTGGTGCAATCTCTGTAACTACCGGTTCCTCTAGAGGAGCTGTAACCTCAACCTATACATTTGTATCTGGAGGACTCTTATCCTCAAAATTAGTATCATGTACATCATTAACTTTTTCATTCTCTTTATTAGCCGGTATCTCAATATATGTCTATACATTTGTATCTACCGGGGGCTTAATTTTCACTATCTTAATGTTTTTTAAAATTGAGGGTGAAGTACCCATAATCCCCTTTCCTCTTCCTTCAACTGGGGTGTCTATAATGTTTGTCTTTGAATCCGGTGAAGTAAAGAATTCTTTGTTCTCTCCAAAGAACTTAACCCATGCCTTTTGAGTCTCCTTTATTATCTCATTTACCCTTCCTAGCATCAGACTGGTTATTATATGTTTTCTATTAAAGACTTTTCTATGTGCCACCTCAAGTGTCCTTTCCATTTCCTCTAGAGCAATAGTAACACAAACATATAATAACTCTCAAATTTTGATATGCTTATCTTCTTGCATTGCTATCAGTCTTTTAGCATCTACTAGATAATAACAAGACTGCTTCCTCTACGTCTCTTTCTTCATCATCCTCTAAAAGATCATAGTAAAATTGTACATTCTTTAACATGTCATCGGTCAGGAAGGGAAGGAAGCGTTCACCTCAATAAAGAATGCTATCGGTCAAGCATCTGTCCTAGTTAATCCTGATTTCAGTAAAGATTTTGTTATCTACTGTTATGCCTCAGAGAACACTATGTCAGGGATTTTATTACAGAAAAATAAGGATAATGATGAGGTCCCTATATTATTCATGAGTGTACCCCTAAAATAGCATGAATTGAAATATTCAATAATGGAGAAATAAGCATATGCAGTCATGAAGGCAGTAAAATAGTTCAGGTATTATATTCTCCATTCCCATGCTGTTGTTTATGTGCCTCATTTAGCAGTCAAGAGCATATTGACACAACAAGACATGGGGATGAATGAAAGAGCTTCTTGGGTGTCAAAAATTTAGGAGTTGAATTTAGACATTAGGCCCACAAAGTTGGTAAGGGGGCAAGGTTTGTACAAGATGATTGTTGAAAGCAAGGAGGAAGTGACAGAGGAATTACCTTTAGTCCTATTTGTTGGTCTTCAAGATTCCTGGTTTGCAGATGTAGCCTATTATTTGAGGTATGGAAATTTCCCAAAACATCTTTCTGCAAAAGAGAAGAGGAACTTGAGGCTAAAAGCTGCTAAGTACATCATTTTTAATGATGTGTTATATAAGAGGGGATTGGATGGAATCTTCTTGCGTTGCATTGATAAATCACTCCAAGAGTCCCTTTTGAAAACATTCTATGGCGAAGCCTACGATGGTCATTTCTCTACCATGTTAACTTCCTACAAGATCTTGAGGAATTGATATTATTGGCCTAGAATGTTCAAGGATGCATATGCATGGGTAGCCAGGTGTGAAAAATGTAAGTTGTTAATAGGTAAGCCACAACTCGTAGCATTACCTGTTCGACGTGTGATTGTAGATGAACCCTTCAAGCAGTGGGGTTTGGATTTCATTGGTCCCTTGACACCTTCCTCTAGTGTAGGACACACTCGTATATTGATAGCCATGGAATATTTCACTAAATGGGTTGAGGCCATTCTGGTATGAAAGACAACCTCGAAGATTGTTTTTAATTTTTTGAAAGAGAACATCCTAGTTTGATTTGGAGTTCCATTAAAAATTGTAGCTGACAACGCTACCAATTTCTCCTCTGCTGAAATTTCTTTATTTTGCTATGATCATGGAATCTCTCTTTCTCACTCATCTGATTATTATCGGCAAGGAAATGACCAGGCTGAATCCAGTCATAAAAATCTCATTAATATCATGAAAAAATTAGTGAGTGAGAATTTTAAGGATTGGCATAAGAAACTGTATGAAGCCCTTTGGGCCGATCATACATGGCCAAAGAGAGCAATTGGGATGTCTCCATTTGAACTGGTCTATGGTGTTGGCACTCAGGTAGCACTTCCTTTGGAGCTGATAACTACCAAACTACAAATGGTTATTGAATATGTTTATTTCCAAAGTTCTCTAGAAAAGTGGATCATGCACCTGACAAAGATTGATGAAGAAAGGGATAAACTGGTGGACCAGATAACAGAACACCAGATGAGGGTGAAAAGGATATTTGACAAATGAGCAAGGCCTTGAAAGTTCATGTTGGGTGATCAGATACTGCTTTGGGACAGAAGAAGAGAGCCCAAGGGAGCACATGCCAAGTTCGAGTCACTCTGGAAGGGACCATTCTTGATTCATGAGGTAAAGGGACCAAATTATTTCAAACTTGCATATCTAGATGGTACCATTCTTCCTTTGACCTATAATGGTCAATATTTGAAATTATATCAATTTTAAACGAGAGTCCCTTGTGGTTTTTGTATAGTGTTTAGTTAATTTGCAGTTATTTGTCTTTTCAGTTTAGTTTTGTTTATGTCTTTAAATAAATTCTGCATGCAAAATCAAAGATTCTATAGTTCATTTCTAGTTCCTTCACAGTTCCAGTCCCTAGTCAGAGCCAATGTTAGTCCACCCATAATTTTTTCCCTTTTAAAATATTCTTGCTCGCGGGTTGCCTTTGTGCCTTTACTTTCATCAGGTCATTCATTTTCCTTCGTACTTAAACCGTTGAACTCTTTCAAAACAAAAGTTCAATAGGTTCAAGGTTCAAAGTGTGTTTTGTAAAAGAGTCATTTGTGGTCTTTGTCGTCATGCAAACAAGTGCGCTTTTGTTTGTGGTCATTGAAGTTTTGAACCCATTGACCCAAATTTCAAGCAGTTCAAGGTTCAAAGTTCAAAATGCCATTTCGTGAGTCGCGGCAATGTATCATTATATGACAAGCGTGAGTCCGTATGTTTTGATTTGATATACAATCTTGAACCTTGAACCAAATTTCAAAGCGGTTCAAAAGGTTCAAGGTTCACGTTTAATAGTCCTTTTCTTTTTTCGCTCGTTCCCGGTGTTGTTTTGTGTGCCGCCCACTCACTGCTAAATTTCTTAAGTGAACATTGAACCGATGAACCTTTTTGTCAAATAGTTCAAGGTTCATGGGTTCATTTCAAAACTAACTGTAAAGCTTTTTGGTGGAAATAAAACTGGCATGACAAGAAGGAATATTCCCTTATTCAACTATTTATAATTCTAAATGTGGAAAGTAATCATGAGAACATCAAATTACATGTGCGGAAGTGATGGATAATTAAGGTGTTAGCTTGTGTCATTTCACCATTACTTCGCATGCTTGGGTAAATCATGCTGAAGCGTGTGTAAATCTAAAGATATTTATCCATCTGGTTGAAGAAAATGTGTATGAATTTGTTTCCATATTTAGGAAGGTCACAACTACCATTCTTCAGTAAATTGGAGGTGCCAAAGGTAAAATCAGCTTTGTTCTCTGGAAGAATTTCCAGTTTTCATGTTGTTAACGGGTAAGTTCAGTTGATTTCTCCTAAGTTGTGTTTCTTTAAGATTCTGAGGTTTTTATTAGTATAGAAAAGGGAAATCTCTAAATTGTTGGGGTAGGATACTGTCTTGTTGTTAAAATTTATTGGCTAAGGGGGTATATAGTTAACATGAGGCCTATGATGCCGAATCTTGGTCGGACCTCATGCCTACGGAGTATTTTTCCAGAATTGGAAGACACCTCCTTAATTCATGTAGATTTAGGGGATTTCCTGGAAAGAACCAAGAACCCTCAAACTGGTTCATTAATGGAAAATATAGTTAAGAGTGGTCTTGTGGAAGTTATTGCATTCCCTCTCATCGCACTGTGCCCAAATTTAGTGTTGGCATACATGAACATATATGACTCTGAGAATAGAAGTATCAGAACTTGCAATGGTGAGGAGCTAGTCAGAATTAATAGAGAAACAATGATGGAAGCAATGTGTATTCCACATAAGGATGAGTATGAGGATTGGACTATTGGGAGTTCATACACCTATTTCTCTAAAAAGATGTAATTGCTAGAAATTGGCTCTTGAAGATTTAGAAAGGAGGATCACGGTTACCCAAGCCCCTAACCAAAGAACAATTCATCCTAGAGGTGCGGGACATTGTTATACTTTTGAACAGAGTGAAGGGGAATTCACATTCCTTCTATTGGGAGGATTGGATGTACTTTTTCATCCAAGTGGTTTTATCCAGTGATAGATTTCCAGATTGGTCTCAAGTAATTGCAGAGAGACTTCACGAAGGATTGAGCAATTTTGTGGGGATGACAGGATTTTACATGTCTTCCTATCGTTTCTACATTTTATCTTGCACAAAGGATTGGCCTGGATTACTATTGTGACGTATTCACACATCGCCCCATTGCAAATGGGGACCCCTACTTTTTGCATTCTAGGGTTTGTTTTCTAGGTCTTTTAGGGTTTTGTTTGTTATCCTTTGCATGATGAGTGCCATCAGTGGAATCACTAGGATGGCAAGCTCTGCTTGAGCCAAGGTGAGTCCACGGGGCCCCAGAATTAGGGTTTCTTTGAGAGTCTTCCTTAGGGCCTGGTTTTGCTCTTCTTGCTAATTGTGTCTTGCTTGGTGAGTGAGTATCATCCTTGAAGGTTTGAGTTAGGTCAAATTGGTGAGTGATGAAGTCTAGAATGTCATCCTGATCTTCAAATACCCTAACATTTGGCTAAGTTTGGAATGTCTTCCTGATCCTGAAATTTGACTAAGTCTGGAAAACTGAAGAATCCTCCAAAAACTAGATTTTGCATTATAACTCCTGGAGGTCTGAAACCACTCTCAAACATCCTGACAGTATATATGGAATATAGCTTAGAGTATAAGAAAGAAGAAGGATATTAGGAAATGTCACTTATACTTAAATGTTAAATTCCATAAATGAATCTTGATGGAGGGACCAAAATGTCAAATTTCTCTCTTGACACTTCCAAAGGGTCCAGAGCGAAATTCTCCATAAGACATTCTAGTTTGACCCAAACTTAGAACTAACTCATTCCCAGGCATTGTTGAGGGCAAACACTTGTTTGGATGGAGAAATGTGAGGAATGAAGTCAAGATTTGAGCCTAAATGTGAATTCCGCTCCTGACCCTTCCGAAGGGTCCAGAGCAAAATTCTCCCTAGACACCTTTTTTTCTCCTTGTTTGCACTGGAAACCTTTATTCCTTGGGCATGGTAAGGGCAAATTGACATATTCTTGCCTTAGGAAGTGATTTGAGGTGTTTGAAAGTATGGATTTTGTCTAAAGCATGTATTTCGCTCCCGACCCTTCCAAAGGGTCCAAAGCAAAATTCACCTTTCCTCTATTTTTCTCTTTCATATGGCCAAGTTTTGGATTTTTGAGGCATAGTTGAGGATACTTGGATGCATGTTTGCCTTAGAGAGGAGGTTTAAGACTACAAAATGGTGAAAATCAACCTAGAATGGAAATTTTGCTCTTGGCCCCTCCAAAGGGTCCAGAGTGAAATCTCCCATTTGACCTTCTACCTTGCCTAAAATGATGAACAGAGTTTGAAAGGACCTTGAAATTGATCAAGTTTGAGAGAGAATTGGATAAATCAAGATTTTCGCTCCTGACCCTTCCAAAGGGTCTAGAGCAAAAATCCTCATAACCCTCATTTCATTCTTAATTTTGGCTAAAGTGTTGGTCTCTAAGGAATGTTGGAAGGTAGATTGATGTGTTCTTGCCTTGGGGGATGATTGAAAGCATTGAGAAGTGAAGATTTTGTCCAAGAATGGAAATTTCGCTCCTGACCCTTCCAAAGGGTCTAGAACGAAATTCCTTACAAACCTATTTTTTAACCTTGTTTGGGCCTAAAAACTTTGTTCCTTGGGTGAAAAAAATGAAATTTTGTCTTTTAATGAAGAATGAGATTGAAAGGATGAAGAACCAAGTCAAGAATGAGAAATTCGCTCTTGACCCTTCCAAAGGGTCCAGAGAGAATTTTCTCAAAACCTCTCTTTTCTCTCAACTTTGTGCTAGATCAAGTGTGGGATAAGGTAAATTCAAGAAGGAGATATCCCTAAGAATGAATTTGAGTTGTTAGTGATCTAGGAATTTGAAGGAATTGAGCAAAATAGTGAATTTCGCTCCTGACCCTTCCAATGGGTCCAGAGCAAAATTTCTAAAATCACCTATTTTCCCTATAAGTCAAGTCAAACTTTGAGTTTTTATAGCTTGGATTGTGAGGAGAGGTGTTCTTGCCCTTTTGAAGTTGATTGAGGTTGAAAGATGGAGGAGTAAGCTCAAATCATGAATTTCACGCCTGACCCTTCCAAAGGGTCCAGAGCAAAATTCTTCAAACCACCCTTTTCCTCCTTGAGTGAAGCTAAAAATTTAATGCCTATGGCATGGTTGAAGGCGGAGTGAGGTATTCTTGCCTTGTAAAGTGAATTGAGGTAAAGGAAGTGTAAGATCAAGCCTAAAACTTGAATTTCGCCCCTGACCCTTCTCGAGGGTCCAGGGCGAAATCCTCAATTTCACCTGACTTGCTCATGATAAAGGTCAAAGAATGGATCCCTAGACTTTGGAGGAAGGAAAGCTATCATATGTTTTCCTTGGGAGGAATTTTGGAGTAAACAAGTGATAGAATTATCCTGGAATGCGAAATTCACTCCTGACCCTTCCAGAGGGTCCAGGGCAAAATCTTTTGAAACTCCTATTTTTCACCTTGTTTGGGCTAGGAAAAGAGCTAGTTGTGAGATAATGTTGAAAAGAGGTCTAAATTGGCCAAAATAGAAAAATTTGCTCCAAACCCTTCCAAAGGGTCCAGGGCAAAATTCTTATAGGCCCTGTCCTTGGGAAGGATTTTGAGTGAACTTTATTTTGAAAAGTCTTCTTGTTGATGATTTAAGGTGGAAAATGCTTTTTTGAAATGAACATGTCATATGTACTTAATCACCTTTTGGTTTATTTTGTAGATGGAGAAAACTAGCATCATTATGGATGACCTCTTCCAGTCTAGCATCATCAAGGATGACCTCTTCTAGTCCAGCATCATCAAGGATGACCAATTTCAGTCCATCATCGTCAAGGACGTTCCACAGGCAAAAGGAAAGATTCAAGGTGTTCAAGGAATTTCTAGCTACCTCTAGAACCTTCACTTTGCCACACTAAGGAACCACAATATGACAATGAAAGGTGTTGCCATCATTTCAAGGAAAGGTACACCACCCATCCATCACATCAAAGGCAGAGGAGGATCAAATAAGGTCAGTGCAAGGGTCCGTTAAAGAAGAAGATAGTCTCATAAGAGTTAATCAAAGTTAGATTCTCAACCTCATCAAATTGAACATCAACCAAGTTACAAGTGTTAGACAAGGTGGCATCCCAGTCATCATTCCTCCAGTCGGATTGGTCCACCTCAGCATGACCAGATTCAATGTACCTAATTTACTGGAGGTGACACAAACTTTGATGTACCTACCCCTATCTCCTATTGGTCCTCACTCCTGGAATGTAATTTTCTAATTGGCTAAGGAAGTTTTTTGTAACGAACCCTAATTAGGTGTTTTATCTTGTAGTCCTAGCCATTAATTCTAAATCAATCAGAGTTGTTTGTTTGTAAAGGGCTCCCTATATAAATCCTTGGCTCCTCATTTGTAAAGGTTAATAGTTGATAGCGAGTTAATAGTTAATAGTTAGTTCATAGAGGTTAGAATAGCTAATAGTGAATAGTCCGAGAGTAGGAAATAGTTAGAGTAGAATAAAAAGAGAAGGCAAAGATTGTTGCCAAGATATTGTTGTAAAAGATTTGTAAACTTCATTGAAGAAATGGTGAATTCTATGGGTTGATTCAACAATTCGGATGGTCTCTATGCTTCTCAAATTTGATTTCATGTTATTAGATGAGTGGAAGAAACGTGTATGATCGATGGTGAAATTCGCATATCCATACTACTAGCAGTTTATTGATTGCAAACTTGCCTTGTGTAGTCAACTGGAATCATTCAGCTTAAGCATAACTTCAATTTGTCACTTCTTCATTGATATGCATCAGCTTGATGGTGTCCGTGTTGGCATATGGACACTCCAATGAGACATTGTATGTGATTGAAGGTTTTGTCATTGATGGCAACCTTGCAATCCTATGGCACTGACAAGACATCATACCGACAAAGCATTACACAGGCAAGATAATGCACTGGCATCAACAAGATCACTCTACACCAGTACAAAAGAAAACATGTATACCGGCATAAAGGCCGACAAGATTTTTGTTATGTAATATTTTGTTTATTATTGTAAGTCGACTTGGCAAATTGTAAAATGACTCTTGTGTATAAAGGAGATCATTGTAGACATTTAGGGAGATAATGTAGCAAGCATAAAGAAAATTATTAGGCAGACCTAATATGCGAATTATGGGTCAAGGGTATATGTAAAGAACAGAGCAAGAACTGGTACTGAATCTGGCATTGGAGATGCTATTGTAAAGCAGTACAAGTCATTGGATTAGTATAATCCTTATTGTAAGTTAGTGTGACTTCCCATTGAGCAGTGAGCTCTAGGCAGTTGGCCTTCCTGCATGTGCAGGCCCCTATTGTAAGTAATATTCTCTTATTGGCCAGTGAGTGAATATTGTGGGTCACAAATCCCACTGAGGTTTTTCCCACATCGGGTTTCCTCATCAAACATCTTGTGTTATGGTATTCTTTTCATGTGGATGTTTCTGATTATGTTTATTGCATGAATTCTTGCATATCGGTATATTGTTATTTTATGTTTTGCATGTTTTAACTTAAGAAATTCTTATCACCGGTTAGATACTGATTCACCCCCCCCCTCTCAGTATCTATGGGAATCCTAACAATTGGTATCAGAGCTTGGTCCTCTATTTTCAGAAGCCTAACAGGTTGAGGAAGATCTTGACACCGGTAAAGATGGAAAATTTGATGAAGCAACTTGAAGGAGCTCTTACTGACTATGATGTAGAGAAGTTGAAAAACATCAAATTAGAAGATGATTTAAGAGAAGCTCAGGATATCATTCAGGCACTTCAATAAAATCTTACTATTGCAAGAAATAAGAGCAGAGAACTTTGTGAAAAATTGCAAAATGAGAATGATGAAAAGGAATCACTTAATGATATGATAAGCAAGCTAAAACAAGAGATCATGACAACAAAAAATGAAATGCAGGATATGACTATGAGATTTTGCAAAGAGATTGAGGATAGAAAGAAGAATGAAGAAGAATTGAATAGAAGACTAAGTGATGCAGCAAATGAGAACACAAGACTTAGCTATGAAAATGACATGTTGAAGACAGATCTAATGCATACTCAGAATGACTCAAATGAACTGATGAGACAAAAAGAAATCTTGGAAAGAGAATTGGAAACTACAAATCAACATAAAGAAAAATTCAAGAAAAGCTCAGAGGAACTTGGCACCTTACTGAAGAATCAAAAACCTAAAGGTGACACTTCTAGAATTGGCTTTGAAGTTGGTGAAAGCTCTGGTACTGCAAATACTTAGGATCACAACAAACCGGTAAGACCACCTAATGCTTACAAATTCAATGGAAGATGCTTTAACTGTAATAAGTATGGTCATAGAGAAAATAAGTGTAGATTTAAGAATTATCAGAATATCAATACACCCACCGGTCAATGCTCAAAATGCAACAAAGTTGGTCACAACTCTGAAAACTGCAGAATGAATGTGAGATGTTATGTTTGTGGAAGATTTGGACATTTATCAAATCAATGTAGAACACAAACCGGCATAGGTTATGGGAAAGCTATTCAAAAAAATAATGTAATTTGTTATGCGTGTAACAAGATTAGAAATATTGCTAAATTTTGTAGAAGTAAAAGTACACCGGTAGACAACAAACTTGTGCTAGTTTGAAAGGTAAAGAAAAGGTTGAAGAAGTTAAGAAAGAATTCTCAAAGCAATGGACTAGAAAAGCTGATCTAAATATTGGGAATACTCCTCCACCAGTAGAACCAACAAACGCTTCACCGGCAGGACATAGTGATGCTTCACCAGCAGGACAAAGCAGTGCTCCACCGGCAGGAAGTTCTTCATCCAATTTTAGAAAATTTCCTTGAGGGTTTGGCAATCTAATGACACATGTGCTATTATTCCCTCGGTTAGAGATAAGAAGTTGAAAATTACTTATTACTGGCAGAAAATGTTAAGTGAATACTTAACCGGTATGCAATTAATGTGGTAGATGGCAAAAAGACATTATAAAATAAGGTTTTGGCTCCATTTCATTTCACCGTGATTTCAAACTTTCAGAGAGCGTGAAGATTCTGAGCTAAGGCATTTCGAGCAAGAAGCAAGCACACTCCAAGCATTCATCCATCCAAGACAAAAAAAGGTATTTAATCATGGCATCCACCTCTACAATTGTGGAAGTAATTAAAAGACCTAGGCCCATATTTCAGTTAGTCCCCGAGATAGCAAAGAAGGATGATACCTTAGGTGCATTTTCTCAAATCCCTAAAGGTGTTGTATATGCTGAAGACCCTAGAATGTACATCCACTACAACATTGAAGAGTTAGGAGATGAGGAAATCAAAACCATGTATAAAACTGAGATATGTGATGATACCGGCAATGTTAAAGCTAAACACAAGGTTATTGAAACCCTAGGATCCATAGAAATCCTTAGCATTCCTGAATTTCCTAAGTATGTGAGTAGGATAGTGTTAAACAGAGTTCATGGAGAATTTTTCTGGCTAGACGCGATCCATAAGATCACCAAGGAAGTTGTGAAAGTTGTCACAGGGTTACTGATCATTGGTAAAAGACCAGACAAAAACAAGAAAGTTTCCAATGACCTAGTAATAGACCTAACAGGTGCAACATTCGATAAGAGATCTCTAAGGGTTAATGATGTAAAAGATATCAATGTGAGATTCATAAGTATGATATTAGGTTACAAAGCCACTCATGCTAATAGACTTAACTCATATTCAAGTTTATGCATTAAGAGTGTGTATGATATGGTAACAGACAATGCAAAAATTGACATCTATGAATGGTTAAAAGATGAACTGATAGACAACCTTGCAAAGATAATGAAGGATAAGAAAGGAACTTTCAGATTTGGAAATCTGTTAGTATGCCTAATGCTTCACATAACAAAATAGGTTCCTGGTATAGGATATAAAGAACTAGGATATGACATACTAGTAGGAAAACAATTGACAGAACTGTTTAATACCATGGGTGAGAACAAGGAGAACAATATTGAAGACTTTTTCCAAGCATTGAAGACAAAAATGAAGAAAAGAATAAGGTTATCTTAGGAAATAGTAGATAAATACAAAGATGTTATATGATTTGTTATTAAGGAAGATGAAATATGGATGGAAGTAGTCATCCCAAGGACAATTTGGGTAATGGAGATGGGCTATGAGACAAATGATCACATAGTTGAAACTTATGCTAAAGCACTTCTGGAAGCCCCCAAAGAACCTAAGGAAGAAGTATTTGGTAGTGTTGAGACCATTGAAAGCCAACTACAGTCTAAGAAAAGAGTGAAGAAGGTAGAGGCATTTGTGAGGAAAGGATCCAGACAAGAAAAGGCCATTAAGGAAGATGTATTAAAGAAAACCGACATAACAGAAGATGAGTTGGTAGCTCCACAACCTGAAGCTCATCTATCACCAGTAGGTACTTCTTCGGAAGGTGACATGCTAACAAATTTTGAAAGAGTTGTTAGGAAAAGAGATCCCTCACCAGCAACCACTCCTTCACCTAGAAGGACAAGGTAGAAGCAACAAGCAATGAGATCTCTAGTTAGAAAGGTCACACCTAAGAAGAAGCTAACCTCTAAGAAAAAGAAAAAGAGAAAAACTGACTTGGCACCTCTAGACATATTGTTAAATGAAATCATAGAGGAAGGAAAATTGAAAAACATAGAGAAAATTTATGACACTCTATCTGCTTATGAGAAAGGGCAAGTTGAGGAATGTGTAATACTGCATATGGACATGTACAAAAAGTTTTTGATGGAAGTAGTCAATGAAATTCCTGATGATTTGTACAAAAGACTTGAGGCTAGAAGGCAAGCAGTGATTGAATTAGATAAGAAAATAAAAATAGAAAAACTACTTGCTGTGTATCTGGTAAACTTTCCCAAAGAAATTGATAATTTGATTGCTCAGGCAAACCAGACAGTATTCTCTACTGCACACTGGCATATTTCACTGATGGCAGGAAGAGTTACTGAAGTTATAGAGGAAACAGAAGATGGTTGGGACATATTCTTGGTTGAAAAGGAAAAACAAGAAGAATACAGGAACCCTAAGCCTATTAAAGTATATCAGAAGGATAGGGACAAAGGGAAAGGCAAAGTTGGTGGACCTCCAAGCATAAAGGTTAAAGACAACCTACCCCCACCTATGAAAATCACAACCACTGAAGACCAACCGACAGCAGAAAGTATGGATGTAGAGGATAGCAATCCAAATCCTGAAGTCCTATACATTGTAAATGTTGATACCCAAAAGATCAACATAACAGTTGATAAAGATACAACTGACAAGTTAGATATGGCTAAAGAGCCTCTGATAATAGGAGAAACAGAGAAACCGACAGAGGATACAGGGAAAAAGATAGAATCTGAGGCACATACAGAGAAATCAATAGAGCTAAAGGCTCTGGAACAGGCTCACAAGGAAACAGTGCCACCCATAAGCAGTGAAGCAGGGAAACCAGTGCTAGAAGAAATGCAAACACAAACTGACCTGCTAGAGGTCAATACAAGCATGGTTATTTCCACTGGCACTCAGACTCTTGGATCATCATCAACATTCAAGTCAACTAATGTGACTGAGGTATTATTAGACTCTATAAAGAAAATAACTGACTACAATTCATAGGCTTATAAAGCAATAGATGATTCAATACCATTTTTGAAGTTAATTGCTCCTAAATGTAATATAGATAATAAAGATTCTTTAGGACAATTGGATACATTATATAAATACATTTCTGGAAATATTGGGAAATTAAAGGAAGAATCAGTAAAGGACATGGTAGAAAAAGAGAAACAAAAATTCTTTGATGAAGAAATAAAGAAGTGTAACAGAGACTTTGACACACTTCTACCGGAACTATGTAGTTTGTTGAAAGAGTATAAAAATCTGTATAAAGATACATGTAAAACAAACTTTTTGACTATAGATATTGACAAGAAAATAAGAAAGACACAGGATGAGATAAATAAGCTTGCAGATAATTTTGTCAACTCACCGGATTCATTATCAGTTTTTGAAGAGAAGTTAGCAAATTTTGAGGAAGAATTGCTCAAACTAGAAAGAGAAAAAGAAAGAATGATAAACAAAGAAAAACACTTGAGATCTAAACTGAGTCCAAGATTGGACTATTTAGCATCTTTGCGGAAGGAAATCTCAGAGGCATTAGCATAGGGAAGCAAAACACCGACAGAGCATTTGCAGCATCTCACCGGTACTATGAAGAGGACTAAAACAACAATAAAAGATAGTAAAAAGTTTATGGATAGTATAAACTTAATTTTGGGCAATCTTTTGCAGATAATAACTACCCAACTAAAGGGTTGAGAATATGGATAAATGTAACTACAAACTCTACTAACATCTTGACAACCTTTGTCATTGATGCCAAAGGGGGAGAAGTAGGATGAGAAAGTTCAAAGACAGGGATCATATGCTCAGGGGGAGCCCTCATTTTTTTTTCGGTAAACATTTTTGGACTACACATTTTTGGACATTTTTTGAAATTTCTCATTAGTGTTGCCATCAATGCCAAAGGGGGAGATTGTTGGCATATGGACACTCCAATGAGACATTGTATGTGATTGAAGGTTTTGTCATTGATGGCAACCTTAATCAATTAATACCGGTAAACCAAACTTAATGTCAGTTAATAGATTAACAATTAATAGCAATACCAGTAAAACTTAATGCATGACACAGAAAGAGAAAAAAAATCCACAACACATAACACAAAGATTTTAACGTGAAAACCCTGTAAGGGGAAAACCCACTATGGGAAACCTTACCCACAATCAGATGATACTACTATAGATAGTATGTGTATACAAATGGGGTCTGCACATGCAGAAAGGCCAAATGCTTAGAGCACACTACTCAAATGGGAGTCACAATGACTACAGTAGGATGGTTAGATCCTAGAATAGTGTACTGCTCAAAATAGCATCTCCAATGGTAGATTCAGTACCGGTTAAGCTCTGATAATCACCTTCAAACCTTTTTTGAACCTTCTTTGTGGTCTGCTCATATGAGCTTCCATATTCACACATACCATGTTACAATACCATACCATACCTTACATACGTTATCTCTTCTATCATCTCACAAATGACATCTTACATATATACAAAACCTAAGACCAAATGTGTAGATTGGCTCACCAAGAATATTATAATAAAATCAATTACAATCAAGTCTAGATGTGATGCATCATGTCGGCTCAATAAATTTACAATAATATCCAATCAATAAATCATATCTATAACGTGTTGTGCTGATCTGGAATAGATAACACATACCGGTCCATAACCTAGACCAATCTGCTGGTAACAACAAATATGTCAACCTGATTAGACCAATAACCAAAACACCAAAACAAATATCCAAACCATGTCTTTGATATAATCCAGTGATCTCCAGATGATAACAAGTCATCATCAATGTCGGTGAACCATATAATCTGTCGGTGGACAATATAGCAGTGACTATTCATGTCACCGACCTTGCCGGTGGACACAATGTGTCAGTTCAACATAAGAAGGATAAGTGTTGACATCAATGAAAAAACTAATGCAACACATCGATAATACCAACAATCTCCCCCTTTGGCATTGATGGAAACACTAGATGGAAAAACATCTAAGTGCCAAAACAAAATGCCAAAAACCAAAAACCAACAATCTCCAAAATAGATCAATACCATAAATCAAAATCAAAATGCAAAGAGTATATATCTATCCCTCAATGAATAATGTCTCCAAAGAATAATCATTCCCCCTAGGATAATTTTTTCCATAGATCTCTCTCCCCCTTTGACATAATATGCCAAAGCAAATAAATACCATAACATATAACCAGCTACTCCCCCTATGAAGTAACTTTCCTCCATCAAAGCCAGAAAAAGGTTTCTCTATTAGTTTCTATCGGTTTGATGCCAATCTTCAACTGTCTAAGTCTCTACTGGTGGGGGTATTACCCCAAGCTGCTCTCTGAGATATTCAAAAGTTTCCTTAGGTAAAGGCTTAGTAACCATATCTGCAATCTACTCTTTAGTATTCACATAAATGAATCTTACGCCTTTTGCTTCTGTTCGATTCAATGATAGTCCCAAAGACACTAAGAGGGGGGTGGTGAATTAGTGTCTAACTAGTTAACAAAATATTTAAACTTATTTATAACATTGAATCCCAAAACAATGTACTGATAAATAATAATTAATGCAATAAACAAAAATAATAGAGACAACATAGAAACACACCATAACACAAGATATCTAACGAGGAAACCCGATGTGGGAAAAACCTAGGTGGGATTTGTGACCCACAATATTTACTCACTGGCCAGTGAATAAATACTACTTACAATGAGGGGCCTGCACATGCAGGGAGGCCAACAACCTAGAGCTCACTGCTCAATAAAGAGTCACATTGACTACAAAAGTGGATTATCTAATCCAATACAATGTACTTCTCAAAACATCATCTCTCATGCCAGGTTCAGTATCGGTTTAAGCTCAGTCTATAACCAAAACCATTGCTATCAACTATATCACCTTATACAATACACACCTATATCAAAATAACTTATAAGATCTCATACATATATGAGTCTTTTACAATATACCATGTCAGCTTACAAAAGATAATTACATTTGCAAAATAATTCATATAAACAAAACTTTATCCTATGTTGGCTCGAGTGTCAGTATGCTTGTTGCCGATGTAATCTGAATGCCGGTGAAGTGCATGTCAATGTTGGTGTCTGCCGATGTATGAAGTTTGTGATGTCAGGCATATAGAAACCAATTGCCAATGACTTGCTAGTTGGTTGCCATCAATGACAACATCAACTATTCTCATAAGAGTGTAGAATGCCAACAACTTCAACATTCTCTTTCAAAAATTTATATTTGATAGAAATGTGCTTAGTCTTAGAGTGAAATACCAGATTATTTGATATATCAATTGTGCCGAATTATCACAATAAATGATTATGGGTTCTTTGCATTTTACCTTTATGTCTTTCAACATTTTCTTAATCCATAATACCCGAGTATAATTAGATGCCACTGCAACATATTCTGATTCTGCTATTGATAATGATGTACAACTTTGCTTCTTGCTCAACCATGAAATCAATCTACTACCAAGGAAGAATGCACCGTTAGTGGTACTCTTTCTATCATCTACATATCCTACCCAATTTGCATCGGTGTATGCACATAAATCAAAATTTTCATCTTTAGAATACCATAAACCAAGATTTGTTGTGCCTTGTAGATATCTGAAAATTCTTTTTACTACTGATTCATGATTTTCTTTAGGATTACTCTAAAATCTTGAAACAATACATACTACATTGATTATATCATGTCTTATTTTTGTTAAATACAGTAAACTTCCAATCATAGATTTGTATGTTGTCAGATTAATAGGAGTTGAATCATCCTTCAATGTCAATTTATCAGTTGTAGTCATAGGAGTACTTACCGGTTTAGAGTTTTCCATACCAAATTTCTTCAGTAGTTCCTTCAAGTATTTTGTTTGACATATAAATATACCTTTATCAGTTTGTGAAATCTGCAATCCTAAAAAGAATTTTATCTCCCCAATCATAGACATTTCAAATTCTTCCTGCATTTTGTTAGCAAAGTCTATACAGAATCCATCTTCTCCTCCAAAAATGATATCATCAATAAAAAATTCAATAACCAAGATGTCATCATTAGTCACTTTGAAATATAAGTTGTTGTCAGCATTACCTTTAGTGTAACCAAGCTTCAAAAGATATTTGTCCAATCTAGCATTCCAAGCTCTAGGAGCTTTCTTCAATCCATACAAAGATTTCCTTAATCTACAAACAATATCCTTAACACTTGTCAATGAAAATCCATCAGGCTATTAAATGTAAACTTCCTCTTCAAGATCACAATTAAGAAATATACATTTTACACCCATCTAATATATACTTTATAGTTCTTGTGAGCTGCAAATGCAAGAAATAATCCAACTGCCTCAATTCTAGCTACTAGTGCAAAGGTTTCATTATAATCAATTCCCTCTTTATGTGAATATCCTTTACACACTAATATTGCTTGTTTCTGATACCAATTGTTAGGACCTGGAAGGCAACTAAGAGGGGGGGGGGGGGGTGAATCAGTTGTCTATGAATTTCATCCCAATTATAACTTAATCAAACTCGATACTTAATACCAGTAAACCAAACTTAATGTTGGTTAATAGATTAACAGTTAATATCAATACTGGTGAAAAATAATGTATGAAACAGAAAGAGAAACAACATCCACAACACAACATAGAAATTTTAACGTGGAAACCCTATAAGGGGAAAAACCATGGTGGGAAACCTTACCCACAATTAGATGATACTACTATAGATAGTATGTGTATACAAATGGGGTTTGCACATGCAGAAAGGCCAACTTCCTAGAGTACATTGCTCAAGTGGAAGTCGCAATGACTACAGTAGGATGGTTAAATCCTAGAATAATGTACTGCTCAAAATAGCATCTCCAATGCTGGATTCAGTACCGGTTAAGCTTTGATAATCGCCTTCAAACCTTTCTTGAACCTTCTCTATTGTCTTCTCATATGATCTTCAATATTTGCACATACCATGTTACAATACCATACCATACCTTACATACGTTATCTCTTCTATCATCTCACAAATGACATCTTACATATATACAAAATCTAAGACCAAATGTGTAGGTTGACACACTAATAATATTACAATAAAATAAATTACAAACAAGTCTAGATGTGATGCATCATGTCGGCTCAATACATTTACAACAATATCCAATCAATAAATCATCTCTATAATGTGTTGTGCTTATCTGGAATAGATAACGCATACCGGTCCATAACCTAAACCAATTTTCTGGTAACAACAGATATGTCAACCCGATTAGACCAATAACCAAAACACCAAAACAAATATCCAAACCATGTCTTCGACATAATCAAGTTATCTCCAGATGATAACAAGTCATCATCAGTGCCAGTGAACCATATAACCTATCGGTGGACAATATACCAGTGACAATGCATAAGTCACTGACCTTTCCTGTGGACACAATGTGTCATTTCAACATAAGAACGATAAGTGTTGGCATCAATGACAAAACTAATGCAACACATCCATAATACCAATATTCTCTGCCTCATCAATAGGTGCATCAATCAACATTTTTGCATAAGCCTCAAGAATCTGTGCAACCACATCATATCCCATTTCCTCAATCCAAATCTTCCAAGGCTTAACTTGTTCTATAAGTGTTTCATCCTTCTTCGCCATGAAGCATATGTTAGTTGAATATTTTTCTACAATATGCTTAGAAACCGTTACCCTAGACTTCATAGATTTCTGGAATGCTTTGAAATATTCCCATATTTTATCATCTCTCTGACTTCCTAAAGTAGCAATTGACTTTTTCAATTGTCTCCCTACCAGGATGTCAAATGCCCATTGCCTTTTACCAAAACTGGGTGTATCATTCATGAAAAATAACATTAAGCAGACTATTAAGTTGCCATACTGGAAGGTTCCCTTCTTTTCTCCCTTAATCTTTCCTAGGTTTATTAATAACTCATCTAATATCCAACCGCATAGATCCAATTTCACATATTCTCTCATCATTTTGTATGCAGCGAAAATGCAGGAACTGGAAACAGAATTCAGTCGGTTTGACTGAGTTACCTTATACTTGATGATCATGGTACCGAATCTAATGTTTGTGTCAGTAATAGTGTTTATTATCATAGATCTCTTGTCAGATGTCGCACTGGTGATTTTGTTGACATAATCATTTGAAAATTTCTTATCTGGATATTTCCCAACCAATGGTAAACCATTGATTTCCCTAATTACTTCCTTGGTGATCTTGTAAGGTCTATCTAACTAGATAAACTCCCCATGTAGTTTGCTCAAAACATACCTAATTTTCTCATCTTCAAATTTCGGGATGTCCGGAATGTCAGTAAACCCCAAGTTTTCAATGTGCTTGTATGTTGGTTTGATCATTCTAGATTCTCCCATAAGCTCACTCATGTACATGCCCTTTATTTCAGATGTTCCCAAGTCCTCAATTGGACAGTGTATGTGTGCCCTAACAACTTCAACATAGACAACTCCCACCAAAACACTGGAAAAAGCTCCAACTAAATCTTCCAGGGTAGCCACATGCAGATACCACTTGAAAATTGGCCTGGGGTTGTCCTTGACCTCTACTACAGTCAGGTTTTCAACAAAGATATGAATAGATGATGATCCCTCTTCCATGTTTAATGATAAATACCTGTTGATCACTTTCGGTGAAAATCCTTAACAAATTCTTCCAGTCACCAGTGAAATCTCTCAAGAAAGGTGATCAATAATGAAGTGAATTCGACCTTTTAACCTCCGAGAAAAACCCTAATATTCTATTGACATAAATGACTACCAGTGAAAGATATCGGATCTCGAATAGAACATATCCATGTCGGATAAGCATCTCCAATGTCTGGAACATCTGCCAGAACCTCATCTCGAGGCATATGCTGATGAATACTAAGAGGGGGGGGTGAATTAGTATACTAAAAAATACTGTAATCAATCTTTTATACAGTTTAGCAGATAACCGGTGCAACAAATTCACTAATAAACCGGTTAAGATAAGTGCAAACCAAATAGAAAACAAAGCATTCACCCACAAAAGCAAAATCACCATAACACAAGATATTTGACATGGAAACCCAAATGGAAAAAACCATGGTGAGCAGAAACTCACAAGTAACTATCTACAGATTAGAAACCAGACTGGTTAAGGTCATACAATGTTCTTCACCTAAATAGATCCTGTTAGGAATCTAGATCTCTATTAGGAGATAAGTCCTATTAAAGACTACCTTGTTAAAATTTAGGACACTTAGATACAAAGTGTCCAATCTTGCCACATTTGAAACACTTGAAAGGCAACTTATCTTTGTACTTTCTTGAGCCTTTTTTGAGATTTCTTACAAAGTTTGCTACAATAGCATCAAAATAATTTTCATCCTCATTTATAGCTTGTTCTTTTCCCTTCTTTGAGGTATTAAAGGAAGCTTCTCTCTTTGAAGGTTCAACACTTGTTCTCGTCTCATAGGCAGATAAAGAGAAAAACAGTTCATCCATAGAGAAGGTGGTTAGATCCTTAGCTTCTTCAATGGCTGAGACTTTGGCGTTGCACTTCGGATTGAGAGATCTGAGTACCTTTTTTACTATAACTTCATGTTTAACTTATTATTTGAGTCCTCTTATACAACTCACATTTTCATCCACTCATTATAGATAATTAGCTATTTTGTCCTCATCCTTCATTTTTTTAGGTTTTCAAATTTAGGTCTCAGATTTTGCAGTTTGGCTTCTTTCACTTTAGTATCATCTTCATTTATGCTTTGTAGTTTATCCCATATTTTTTTTTCTGAATTGTATTGCAACACTTTGACAAAATTTATATTAGATAGACCACTTAAGATTGTGTTCTTAGCTTTTGCATTGTTTTCATACTCCCTTTTAGCATTAGGGTCGGTAGGGGGAACTTGAGGAACATTATATCCATTTTTTAGTGACATCCAAACATCAAACCCAAGGGAATACAAATATGTCTCTATTTTTCTACTCGAGAAGGCATAGTTGGTGCGATCAAACATGGGGGCTTTAGAGGAGGACTCATTTCTAGGCATTATGTTCACAAGACAGGATCTACCCAAGCTAGAGAAATCTTTGCAGAAAGGGAACCTAGGGCTCTGATACCAGTTGAAGAACACAAATAGACACTGAGAGGGGGGTGAATCAGTTTATTTTAAATTTTTTAACTATGTGTGCAAGAACTGAAACTGCAAATTAATTAAGATCATACACACACAAATCAAACCACTACACAAAATATATGAGAAAAACCCAATGTGGGAAAAACCTTGGTGAGAATAGCTGTTGGAGTCTACTGCTCCAATCTAGCCTCACAGTAAATAATAGTTTACAATGTTTAGGGCACCAACCCAAGGACAACCAACCCCTACAACTTTAGGGTACCAAACCAAGGAGCACCAACCCCTGATTTTATGAGTGCTTACTTAAAGGAGCACCTACCCTTGCTCTAAGCACCCACTCAGAGATTTACAATGATTGGTCAATTTTATAATGCAATGACAAAGCCTTGTTATAAATGGGTTTTGTAACACTTACACATTTCTCATATCTTTAGACTGACTTTCTCTACCTGCTGAAGTTTTTCCTCTATTTCTCCTCCTTCCTCTTTCTAGTTATCTTCTTCTTTCTGCTACAACATTACTCTCTAGAATGCTATGTTCTTGCTCTATGTTGACTCTCTCCACTTCAGTAAACTTGATCTATTTTCTCTTGGCAACAACACACTCTATTTCACTCTCTCTCAACACTAAAAACCACACCTTCAGTTGACTTGTTGAGATATCTATCTATTGACATTTGTAGTTTGTTGGCATTTTGCATATAGATTGGATTAATGATATGTTGTCATTGATGTCAATTGAACTGGTAATAGTATTCATGTTATTTTTGATATTGGCTAGTAACTAGTAAGAAGAGATTTGTGGAAGATGTTGTAAACCTGTGTGTTAAGTTTGTGAGTTGAACCGTTAAACCGGTATAAAGGGTTAAACATTTTTATGCAATGTAACCAGTAAACCCTATTAGTTTTTAAGCCCTAACTGATCAAGTTTGTTGGTTTATTATCTGATGAGTGGTAATGATGGAGACACGTGTGATTATTTTATGAGGATAAGTTCAAATTATTTTGGTGTGCTTGTTTATTGTCTAGGGAAGGAGCAAAGTAGATTGCATCTAATGCACAATGCGTGATGAGTTACAAAGTCCGATAAAGTGGTGATCATGGAGCGGTTGGAATTTTCTTGAAGAATATAAAGAGATTGTCATGATTTCTAATGGCCTAGATTGTACCAAATTGTTTGTAATCTCGATGATGAGAATTAGGTTTTTTTTGTGTTACCGACTTAATTGATTTGTATTTTAGGTCAATGAAGTTTTTTGTAAAGGTTGTTGGCAAGATTAGCAGAAACCTATTGAGTGTGTAGTTGCCCAACCAGTGAATGGATCTGCACTTTGAGTGAAGGTAGATTGAAGCTTAAAAAGGATCTGATCAAGCAAATGTACTGCTATTCAGACATATCAAGAAAACCTATTGTTTTCTAACAATTAGAACATAAGTGAAATCCCTTAACTGGGTAAGCTCTAACAATCTTGGTTACTCATCAAATCCTCTAACAAGGTGGTCCATTAGCTTGGATTCTTAAATCCTCCAACGAGGTTACTCCTAACAGGGTATTGTGCTTTTCATCAAGGCATATTTGTAAATCCCTTATCCGGGTGATTCCTAACTAGAATTAGTTCTTAACAGGACTTATTGTAAAGCTTTAATAGGATTGGCTCCTAATAGGGTGAACTTCAAAAGAGTTTAGATAGCTACCCTTGTGAGTCTCATCTAACCATGGTTTTTACCTATTTGGGTTTACCACATATAAACATGTGTCAAGTGGTAAATGTTTTTGTGGTTATGATCTTATTTGTTGATTTGATTAACTTTTGATAAGGCATGATAACTAGAAGCATTGAGAGATGAATATGTTGAGTTATGAATAAGCATTGTTGATGTTTACAAGATTGAAGTTGTTTACTGTTAAGTTGTCATAATAGTGAAATTGGTTGATGTCAAGTATTCTTATGAATATTGATCTTGACTGAGATATGTTTACTTTTTGTGATTGAATTGGAGTTTGGGAACTTTGTATCAGTTTTTCAGTATACTGATTCACCCCCCCTCTCAGTATTCTACCAGATACTTATTCTTTCATCATACCATCACTATCTTTCCCACCTCAATATCTATCTCGACAGCCACACCAATCAATATCAAATCTCATTTTTAGCTCTACTTGAGTAGATCGACTCTGTACACATCAGATTTTTCATCTACTGTAGACTTGAATGTTTTATTCGAGTCAGTTGTCTTGGAGATATTCAACTCTAGAGATTTTATTCGCTATCCTGAATATGATCTCATATTTTCCACTTGTAGTTAAATGCATCTAATCTTTCTTCTAATCACTCTTTGTACTTAGATTACTAAGTTTGGTAATATTATTTTCCCAAAATGGTCTGGAATCCTTCCTCGATCCACACAACCTTCCTACATCTCGGTCACTATTAATGTGTTTTCCATCCTCTGGCGACCTACTCTGAAAAGATCAACAACTACCACACTAGAATCCTTCTTCACTAATTTTTGCGTATCAGATATCTTCTTTGACAAGCCATGGAGCCATTTGTCTCCATTCCTTTGTCTAGATCATTTGGTCAAGGTTGGTTGGCCTCCACATAAAACCCTTGTGCCAATCGACATGCGCAGGTGTCGTCAAAAGTCTTCATAATTGACTTCCAAGTCACATGGTCAACCATAGTCAACCATCATGTGGATCATCAGATAACTCAGATCAGTTCAACTCCATACTGTGACTGACCTTCATGTTATGCACATTGCATTAATGTTTTCCCTTTCTACCCATGCAGGATAAGCTTTTGTTTGTTCTCAAGAAGCCTCCCCTTTTCTTTGTTAGCCTGTGTCACATATGTGTAGCTTCTTAACCTACACTGGATAAGCCTTTGTCTATTTCCTTATTACTTTCTTATCTTGTGACCTTCTCCTTATCTCCACTGGAACATATAGGATAAGATTTGTCTTCCCTTGACAAGCATATTCTTCTTCTATGTTAGCCTACACAACATTTTGTGTGCTTCTTAACCCACGTAGGATAATATCTCTCACTCTCTTCTCTTCACTTTTCCTTATCTTGCGGGCATCTTGACATCCCAACTTGGTCACGTGGGATAAGTAGGCCCTTCACTTTCTTTTATTTTCTTATCTTGTGGGCCCATCAACATCATCCCTGTCTCATGCAGGATAAGTGTCTTCAATTAATTTGATGCAGAGCATCATGGGAAAACAACAAAGAACCTCAAATCATTCGTGAAGTATCCATTTTTCCAAGGGACTTGGAAACTTTTCAAAGTCGGGAGTATGGTGCAGGAACACCTAACACAAAGGCACAAAAGGATTCTATAAGAGGATAAAAATCAATTCATAAGTATATTCAATTACATTTTTATTTTTAGTGTCATTTTAAGTCAATATGAATCAATATGTAAGGCTAAAAGAGCCCATTGTAATGGGTTGTCCAAGTTGTCCTAATAAGGTCTTGAATTAGTCATTTGGTAAAATTTGTATAAAATAACCTTTGAGGGGTAAAATGGTGACAAAAATACATTATTATTCCATCCTAATATGTTTTGAAGGTTCTTTTAAAGTTTTAAAGTCATTTAAGTCAAAAGTTGTAAAATGCAACTTTTCAAAAGTTGTAAAAGGACCAAAATGGGAAGTTGTATGGTCATAAGAAGAAGTTGGGTAGTTGTAACTTCCATGTGAAGATGAAAAGGCTATAAAACCTCTGTAATGGTCATTCATAAGGGTATGTAAAAATTGGAGAAGGAATTGAAACGCATTGGAAATATTTTGGTATCATATTTTCATTGTTTTCAATCTCTTGTTTTGTGATCTTGAAAGTTTTTCCTCTTGTTTCCAGGCCTTGTATGACTATGTATAGCCTAAAAACAAGTGTTTCTATAATTATAGTGTAATATATTTAATAATATTTCCATTTCTTTTGGTTTGATTTGATTTCATGCATTTTTGAGAAAGTTATGAGAGTTGTGGTGAAAACTGTTTGGAACTACCCAAAACCCTGATTCACGGTGACTAGTTTTGGAAAAATCATTATAAATTTGGATTTAACCATTGGATCTTTCTATAACTTGGAGAAAGGTTCTATAACTATCATTTACAGAATTTGACTAGAGAGATTGTCCTGGTGATTAATATTTTAAGAGTTATTAATGGTTGTTCAGGACTGTAATTTCATGACCATAATAGAGTAAATTTCATAGTTTGGGAAAATTCTTGGTTTTCATTTGTAAAAAATGAATAGATGAAGGGTTTAAATGATTCATATTTAATGCATAATATATTTATCTAAAATCATGATGGATTTATATCTATGAAGAATATTTGATAATGGTTATTTGATTGATGATTTTGTTGGGAAATATATGACAATGCCTCTAACATGTTGGAAGATTTGTGTTGATAATTGAACTTCATGAATGATTTGAGGTTCTTGGTTGGTTATCCATGATGCTCTGCATCATAATCTTCCTCTCAGTTTATTATCTCACGTGACATTTGTTGTTCACTTTTGATACCGCGGGATAAGAGGGGTTACCTTGTTCATCAAACTTAAGTTATCCCATGCGACTACCACATGTAATTTTCCACAATGTAGGATAGCAAGTAGTGCCACTTTTGTGCTATCTTGTAGGGAATTCAACACTCAACCAACATACTGTGGGATAAGGATAACACCTTTAGATTTTCTTTAGTGTTATCCCACACGATCTCTTCCTTTTATTTGAACACACCACAAAACCCGCGAATACATTTGAACCAAATAACTGTTGCCATGTGGATATCACAATTCTCAACTCCAACTTGAGACTTGTTTACTGTTGCCAACATGTGGAGATGATGAATCTAGTTGAAACCCTTGCAGCATAGCATGATGTGTCATGCTCAATTGCACAACATAACCTGTGTGTTATGCTCGATTGCCATCTGCTTCTTTGCAACTTCTTACCACCCCTTGACATTACGACTGCTACCTACTATTCTGCAACCATTTGACATCCCTTGACATCAATGACAATAATGCCAACAATTATTTGCATATGAATATGACCTAGTTTATATCATGATGTGTATGTGAAGAAATTGCATGGAATGTATAAATATATATAGTAGTTGAATAATATCTTTTCTTTCCCCTTCTTCTCCTATCTTGATATGAAATATAGGGATGTTAACCAATGATGTATTTGCATTGAATATGAATATTGAGTGTTTATTTATGTGATCATGTATGTAAGAAAAAGGTTGTTTGTATAGATCTCATCTTCCAGTAAGGATTTAAGACTTCTAGTTGTATTGTAGTGTTAGGAGACCTCATGAAAGGTTAGATTCACATGTCTCAGAATATGTTGTAAGTAGCTGAATTGTAAAATAAATATGGCATGTCTAGGAAATTTAATCATTCATGTATGATCATGCATGCATATATTGATTTATTGACAATGCTCTCTCTCCCTTTCTACCTCTTTCTAGATATAGGATTTCTAATACTTAGTATTTTATTTGATATCAAATAGAAGTATTGAATGCTTATTGACAAATATGATTGGCATGTATGAATAAGAAATGTTTGCAGCTAGAATAAATTTGTATTGAAGATATAAAATTAATATATTGCATTTGTGACCCCATTTAAAAATGAATAATTTATATAGAATATCTTTTGGATGAATAATATAGGAAGTTTTTTGAGATATTAGATTAATAGATCATGTTATAGTATAAGTGTTGAATACGGCAAATTTTGTGCATTGCATGTATAGTGTGTATGGGAAATTTTAAATCATTCATTTATGTCCATATTTGAATTGTAAAGATAGAAGTCTTTAGCTTTGCGACAGAGTTGCATGGTTTTGATGAAAAGTTGTGTTTGATCAAATGAAAAAATTAGGCAATAATGTCATCTCCTTACCTTATTTGAATTTCAAGAATGTGCTTGCTAAATGATTTTTTGTAAGATAGATTAATGATGAATTGAATAAGGTTATATCATGTTAATAACTAACAATTTTCATAGAGTTGCTAAAATCATTGTTTTTGAATAATCGTATTTAAGGGTTGATAGGAGATGATATATACATGTATATGTATGTATTTACACATACATATATGTATATGTATATATATACATATATGTACATATAGATACATATACATATATGTATGTGTATATATACATATACATATATATATAGATATATACATATATATACATATATATATACATATATACATACACACACATATATATATATCTATATGTATGTATGTATATAAATATATGTATAAATACATGTATATGTGTATATATATACACATATACATATACATATATACACATACATATACATATATACACACATACATACATACATATATATATGCATGTGTATATATATACATGTGTATATACATCCATACTTACATACATACATACATACATATATACATACATTCATATTTGAATTGGTGTGACATTATATGTAAATAAAAATAAAATTGTGGGAAGTAAGGCTATGATATTTGGTTCCATGCTTAAATAGACAAATTAACTGGTTAGCGATATGTTAGGAAAATTATCATAGATGATAGGAGTAGATGTAATTGAAATATGATATTAAATCTTATTTATCAATAAAGTAATGGGTTTGGTCTTTTAAAATTAATGTTGTAATGTTATGTGTGAGTATTTAAATGACTAACTTGTCTTGTGACATCATGAAGGGAATTTTAATCACCTGCATGCTATTTATTGTGCAATGTGAGCACTGGTGTATGTTGTAGTATATCTATTTTGTGGCACTTGTCATAGTTTATTTATTGTTGATTTTGTTTTCATTTTTTGTGATTTAATGTTGAACTTAATGGTTTTTACCATTTGGGTATTCTCTTTTGATGTCTCTAGTGGTCAATCTGAATGTTGAGTATTGTGGGCCTTGGTTTCATGTTAAGTGTTATTTCTATCATATCCATTTTGAACCTCTAATAGTGATTCCAAGGGAGGACACCTCAGAGAAGAGCACTAGGCATGGTGGACAATTAGATAATATTAATGTAGGTTGAGGTAATGAAATTATATGTTTTCCAAGATGAAATGCATTCGTAATTATCTAGATTAAGTGAAATCCTAGATGGAAGTATGTATGGATTAAAGAAGTTTGTATTACATGCAATAGTTAGAGGTTAATGAACTACAGATTCCATGTCTTCAATGAGTACTTATGTATGTTTCATGTATAACTATCTAATAGGGATGTGTACAAATAATTTATTGAGTGAAGAGTGCATCGAGTGTTTGTAACATGTAGTGAGATTCACTCCTTCCCTTTAGTTAAGATTTTGTTGTGCTTCATGCTTAGTTCTTTTGGTGTAGAGAATGAGATGTTTTGTGTGCCATGAATCTTGTTTTCTATTATGAGTATGGACTATAGGTTTTGGATATTGTATGATATCTTTATTACACTTGGCTCTAAGAAAACATGTTTTGAGAAACATTCCACTCATATAGATGTATGATGTGACTTCTTAAATAATATAGGGGAGTGTGTATGTGTAAAATGCATATATGTCTTCTTTATTGTGTATATATAGATGCTAAAGAAGTGTTGTCATGTTTGAAAAGTGCGAGTTATTGTGATTTGTGGATACTAACTTGGTGATGGGATTTATGATTAAAAATTATATCCTACAAGAATGTTGTTAAATGACGGTCTCTTGAAGGTATTTGAATAACTTAGCATGCTTATTGTCGTTAGTGAAAAGGTGAAGTACCTTGTTTTATCTCTTATATAGTGCAATACTTTGAGTAATTGAAGAATGTAAAGGAAAATTTTATTTTTTATTATGTTACTTTGAGTTAGGAAAATGATTGGACTAAGATATTTTTATTAGTTGATGAATCCTATAATGAGGAGATCAGGTATGTTGTTTGGATTTGTTCTATAGGATTGGTATAATCTAGTAGAATTTAAATATAGTTTCAAGAATAATGTGTGAATCTTTTCATCCTAGCTTTCTGACTTCCAGGAGTAAGTTGAGTCTTAGGGGCGAGGATGTAGTGCCCTTCCCTAATTCATCCTTTATGATAGGATGTGTTAGATATTTATGGACTTGTTTTGTGTTCCTAATACTCCTTGCTTCTTGTTTCTCTCCTTATATTGATATTCTATTTGATATTAGTGGATTCATTGTGATTTTTATGATGATGTTGACTCTATGCTCTGGATTAATTATTGAAGCTAAGTTTATGATTAGCTTCATGATTATTCACTATTTAGGAGATGTGATTCATGTTTATTTCTTATGATAATTTATGTTGTGTTAACCCTAATTTAGTGTCTATAATAGATGTGGATGATGTTGATGTTATTTATTAAATTATATCTTTCTATGATGTCTTACTGTTGTGGATTTGAAAGGGACAATGTTACATCACTCATATATAAGTGGGGTATGATTTTGCGATTCTCTTTCACCTGCTTGTGTATCTTATCTATATGTATATGTTCTGTATAGACGTTTGGTGTTATGCAAGATGTAGGTACTAGGCATCAACTTCATTTGGTCTCATAGGTATGAGTGTTCCTTTAATCCCAATGGCAGTTGACCAGAGGTGACATAAGGCCTTACCACATTCTAAACCTAGTCGATGTCTTGTCAATTTTAGTGTTTAAGCCTTAGTCATCTTTTTGGGTTCTATGTGGTCTAAATTTGATATATTTTATTTAATTTTTAATTGTTTATTTGATGTTGTCATGCTTAATAAATATATCATTATGTATAGCCTTATATGTGAGTAATTAATTATTCATGTGGAATATTGAAATCCCATATTATTGTATTAATATTAATTTGTGCATTATAATATTTAGAATTTATAATTATGTGTGGATAATTATTTATTTATTATATTTTATATGTATTATGGAAGATATTATTGGTAATTGAGTTTAAATTATATTATTTGAGCATGTATGTTTATTTATGAGTTTAAATTATATTATTTGAGCATGTATTGGTTATTTAGAGTTGGATTTGGTAAATATTTTTTGCTTCCCTTTTCTTTCGAATGTTGATGCGAAGTGATTTTTGTGTTTGCATGGGAAGTTGCTAATTGAGCTCTCATGAAAGAGGAAAATATGTTTTTAAGGATTTTGCATGTGTTTTTCTGGAGATTTAGAGGATTTTGGAGGGATGTGTATTATTGTTCAATTGCTAGAAAAATAGGAATGTTGTAGAAATTTGGATTGTTTGGAATTTGGGTTTTCAAAAGGGGAGTTTTGCTCTTGCATTTTGAAGAAGTTTTTTGTTCTTGCTTGGGGGTGATTATGAGTTGCTTCTCAAATCTTTCATTGTTGCAGTGCATGAGTTGGAGGATCTTGAGCAGGTTGTGGGTTGATTGACGTATCTAGGTTGTTTGTGTGCATCATCTTTCTTTCAATTTATTGTCCTATCATCTTTATTCCAAGTTGGTGGTTTTCTCAATCTTATTTTATTTGTGCATCTTTGTTTCAAAAGGGAAAAATATTTTTTGTTGTGTATTTTAAATGTTGTCTCTTAATTATTCTAGAAATTTTGTGTTTCCATTCTTTTATATCTGTTAATTAAACATAAAGAGTTTTGAGTTTCATTTTGTTTGGAGGTTGAATTTGTGATTGTAACCTTGTCGATCATGTTTTCCATTTTATGATTGTCAAGTTGTGATTCTGGGTGAGAAATACCCTTTTTGTTTATGGGTTTGAGTTTCTTTTTGAATTTAGAAGTTTTCTGAAGTTAGTCAATAAATTTCAAATATTTCATTGCCATATTTGGTTATTTATCTTGTATGTGCTAGAATATAGTGCATATGCACTACTCTATATTGCATATGTGTTGTTCTGTGTTGTGAAATCACCATTATGGGTCATAAATGTGCTAGATTGTTTTGTAAATGCACCATAAGAAGTGTCAAATGTGCTAAAAGATATGTCAAAGGCACTATTTCACTATTTTCATATTTCTCGTTAATTTTTGAAGTCTATGTCAGTTTGGGTCTAGCTAGAGGCTTATTTTGGAGTTTTGTGATTTGTCGTGGTAATTTTCAAGAGGCTAATTTGATTGATTATGAAGATTTAATGTGATATTTCCTTCCTTCTTATGTATTTGAACAAGTTGGTATATTGATTGGGCAACCTGATGTTCCATGATATCTATTTGCTAAGAAAAGTGTTATAGATCAATTTTTTTAATGTGAATCGGATTCTGTTATGGATCCAATGTATAAAGTTTCATGCAGAATTATGGGGTATTTATTTATGAGACATGGTTGTGATGATTCATTATGAAAACCATGGATTTTATTCTATTGTTGTGGTTCTTTTGCAATATCCTAGGTTTTAGGAGCATATTAGGGGGAGTGACTCTCAAGTGGGAGTTGGGGCCCTCAAGTGGTTGCCAAGAGATCTCATTAAAACTTGGTTAATCAAGTGATAAAATTAATATAATTTATTGGGTTGGGTTTTACACACATTAATAAAATAATTGTTGGTGCCCTAGACATGCCTTGTGTGCTCATATGGACAGAGGATGGGATCTCATGGCCTGGAGTGCTTGTCTAGACTCAAGATGAGATTGGGAAGGCCTGTGTGGAAGATCGACTTCCTTTTCACCATGGAATGATTATTTGGTTCTCCATGTGCATCAAATGGGCATTGAGGTTTGGATTTTGGAGAGGGTCAGACTACCAAGAAAACCCATGTTGATGGCATTTGATGACACTCTTCCCTATGTGTTTCCTAGGACCTTAACCTCTGTTTTGTGTAGAAGCCTCTAGTGAGTTTGCATTTTCTGATTGAACCTATGCCTTGTGATGTTTTGATTCTTGAATATGCCTATTCCTTGTGAGTATATGTACTCCCTTGGATGTTTAGGTGTCGGCCTAAGTCAAGTGATGTGTGTGGGGCCTTATGTCATTCTCTGGAGCACGAGGGGTAGACCTTTTTGGTTGCACATTGTCGTGGCTAATTCTTTCTTCCATTAGGATTCCTTGTTGGATGTTTGTGCTCATAATGGATGTTACTTCTTCTCTTCAACTTCAGTGCTATGGATTTATGATGCAAATGTAATCTCTATTATATGAAAAGATTCATCTATGTCCTTGTATATGTATATCATTCATGTGATCATTGTATTAAGGCATTCTGTATGTAATGACTAATGTATATTTATAATATAAACCATGCATAAGATATAGTATGTATTGTAAGGGTGTTATCATATGTTTAATCTATACGATGTTGGTACCAGCTATGTTTTAAGAATGGATAGATTCTATCATGTTGAATGTTTAGTAGCATAAGAACAACTGGATATTGGTGAAATATAATGAATGTAATAACTTAGTAGTGTTAAATAAGTTATATCTCATGACTATAATTCTGGGGTCTAGATAGTAACTTTTTGATGTAGAGCCAGGCAACCAACTAGGTGATAACCTTCTCTCACCCACAACTTCTATGTCCAAATCAAGTTCTTTTGTTTGTTCAAGGTGTCAAACAACACACCTACTAAGTACCCAACTCACATAACAATTTGTGTGACTAGGTCCATACTGGTTTAGTATCTTCTGGTACGTGTGGGATGAAAACACTCTACCCTTGTGTGAATGCCAAACAATCTTTTGGTACCTGTGGGATAGAATCCTATTCGATTTTGTTTATTGGTGGTCCAACCAACACAAAACACCCATAATATATGACTATCAAATGGGTTAGGCGGGTACTTATCTCACAACTGTCATATTTCTCTAGTAGCCCTACCAATTGAGTTCTCCACACACAACTTAATAAAATTTTAAAGGAGAAGATAGAATAAGGGAAGACTCAGATACCCTTTATCAAGTTACACAATTCCCCAAAGTCTTAGACTCTAACCACAAGTTTGAAGGGTATATATCCTTATTGTCCTTGCAGACCTAATTGAGCCAATTAGGCCTAATTTATAAAGCAAGTACCCCTTGTATTAATCCCCTAACTAAAGCAACACTTCTGCAAGGTGGGGTAAGGTATCTGTATGCGGGAAAAGCGGGTTGATAGAACTCAAAATGTGAAAAATGGAGCTCTAGGGAGCCTTGCTCACACACCCACATGACTTCTTGGTGCAAGCTATGGAGTCATGAAGTATGGCTCAGCTTCCCAAGGTTGGTTCCATGGTTCTCTATCTCACAAGGTCCCTCAAACCAATGTTTTTTCTCTCAGATCACTGAGCAAAGTGGTTTAGGGATGACAAATGCAAGAACGAGGGATGCTTTGTTTGATTTTAAGATGAAATGCATCCTAAGCTATGCATGATCCTATAAATGCAATAAAATAGTTTATAAGATGACAAGATTAGTAACAAGGTTATCCTAGCATGCTATATTAGTCTATGATTAAGCTGAATGATCAAGAAAATACTCTAAACATGCATATTTAGATTAATTCCTATTGAAAAGAGAGGCTAAATGATGAGCACAAATGATATATTAAGGCTTGGATGGATTTTAGTATAAGTAGGATGCTAAAGACTTGGATCCTTGAAAATGGAGGATGGAGAGCTCTATTTATAGCAAAAATAGGGCAATGGATGGTCAAGATTGAAAGAGTTAATCAAGGGCTAAGTTTGAAAGCTGGGAATCCATGTTTGCAATTGGCACCAATGAAATGGTGACAATTGTCAACATAAGGTTGGTTGAGAGGAGATGTAAGAAGCATTAAATGCTTGAGAAAACCTCATGGTTATCCTAGGGGTTAAGGGTTAAGGTTAAGTTAAGATTACCCATTGGATAAAGCTTTTATCCAAAGGATAAATTCTTGTGCAAAGGTTTAAGGATAACCATGGTCAAAGCAATAAATGCTTGATGAGAACCTTGGGTTACATGGAGGTTGAGTTTAGGGAAATTCTTTAATCATGCTAAAGGGTTGAGTTAACCATTAATGGTTATGAATACTTTGGGGACAAATTTGTAAGAGTCCTTCCAAATTTGGGTGTATTCAACAAGTTAGCTTGTTGAATGGATAAAGGCTTTAATGCTTTTAGAAGACTTTACTCCAAATTTGAGAAGTGACCTCCTCAAATTTAGGGAAAGGGGGTAATGAATGGGTTTGGGTTAATTAATTAGGATTAGATGGATTCTAGAAGAAATTAGGAAGAGGGTTAGGATGCAAGTGGGAGGTGTAGGATTTTGCAAGTGGATGAAGGGATAAAAATGGATTTAATCCAATTTGGTTGCAATTGGGGAAATTAAATAAATTAGATTTATTCAATTTAGGATAACTATTTTAATTAAATTTGAATTTAATTAAAAAGTGGATAGGGGTTTTAATTGAATAAAATGATTTATTCTATTAAATGGTAAAAGAGGTATAGTGAATTTAATTGAGTAATTTACTTAATTAAATAGAGGAATGTGGATAATTTAATTAAATAGAGAAATGAACATAAAATATTCATTTAGGAATATGGTCATTTTTATACGTCTATAGTATCAAACCAACAAATCCAAGGTTTCAAGACTTGATCCCATCTTCTTTGTCTACTACAAGTGATTTTCACTTCTTCAGTTTAGGCGATCACAGAGACGCTTGCCTAGGGTCAATTCAATCTCTTCAGGCTTGGAGCCTCCCTAAAAACCAACACCTAAATCTTATGGTACAATGGCCCCTTTAATATTTTCCCATAGGTTGTTTGGTCCTCTGGTGAAAATGTCAGATTAAGAACAACTTTACAGTGAAACCCTAGGTGTCGACAGGGTTTGTGACCAGTCTAGTTAGTTTTTGATGGTCAGAAAAGGTCATCAAGCATACAAAATTTCAAGAAACTCCAAATATATTGTATCGCTCCAAACTCCAAAACATTACCTATTTCAATAAATTCAAAAACCCTAGAATTGATCCAAGTGGGAATAATATATCCTCCCAAACATTTTCCAACCACTTTTCAAACTTTGAAACTGTTGGAGGATTAGTTGCCAACTTGCACTTTTCAAATTTGGTGACTCCAAGGTGTATTCAGCCTATTCCAAGGATTGGTTTGATGTTTCTAAGACCAATATTTATTTGCCTAACTCATGCATAGATTCCAACTGATCGACATGGTCATTTGTCCATGGTGGCTTATAAAATGCAACCATGATAATGCCTTACATTAATTGAGTCTTATTGACTGGCAACCCTATCAACCTATTGCATATGATCATTTTCACGTCATGGGTGATATTAGACTCTTTTAGGATTCATTTGTGTCTTTCAGTATGCTTTCACCATACTCCCCAAGTGGTTGAATCTCAAGTCCACTTGAAAAGAGTTCCTACAATTTAGTCCCATGTTTCTTCATCTAGTCTTCATCCATCCATACTGCATTTGCCTCAAGGAGTCCTTGCCATTTGACAAGGTATTGTTTATAGAGATTATTCCTAGTTTTATTCACAATCTTAGTGTCCAATATCCTTTCAAGTTTGGGTGTCCCTTGACTTGAAAAGTCTTTTAGTATACCTGCATAATCTTCCAACGGGAATGTACCATCTTCCTGCACTGTACCTTTGAATGGTGTCAGATCTACAACATTGAAGATTGGGGATATACCTATATCTAGAGGTAAATGGATTTCATATGCATTGTTCTGAAAATTCTTAAGTATTTGATAGGTTCCAACCTTTCTCATCATGAGCTTTGTGTGTTTCCCTTTTGGCAATCTCTCCTTTTTCAAATTTGCCCATACCATGTCTCCAACTTGGAATTAAACATCTCTCTTTCTTTTGTCAGCCTGCTCCTTGTACTTCTTTGTACTTCTCTACAATTGCATCCTAAATTGGTCATGAATCTCCTTTATCCCTTAAGAAAATTCTTCTCCACAAGCACTGATATGTTCAGTTGAGGGTAGGTTTCTCAATTCTAGCACACCTCTTGGATTCAATCCATAGATAATTTGGAAAGGGCTTCTTCTGGTACTCCTATTTACAGAGTCATTATAGGCATATTCTTCTTGGGAGATGATGGAATCCCACTTTTCACCATGTTGCTTGGTGAGGCACCTTAACAAGTTTTTGAGTGACCTATTGACCACTTTTAATTGGCCATTCATTTGGGGATGATAAGTTGACCTAAAAGACAAGTTTGTGCCTAACTTCGTCCATAAAGTCCTCCAAAAATGTCCTACAAATTTCACATCTCTGTCTATCACAATGTTAAAGGGTAAACCATGTATCCTCACAACTTAATTAAAGAAAAGGTTTGCAACATATGTAGCATCACATGTGCTCTTGCATGGAAAGAAATGTGAAATCTTGTTAAACCTATCGACAACCATAAAAACACTATCAAAACCTTTTTGAGTTCTTGGAAAACCCATCACAAAGTCCATGCTTAGAATTTCCCAAGGTCTTGAAGGAATGGGCAATGGCTGGTGTAGTCTTGCATTTGTTTTTGTCCATTTGGCATTTTGACACACCACACATGAATCCACAAATTTTTTGACATTTGTCTGAAATTTAGGCCAATGATAAAATCTTCTCACCAACTCAAGAGTTTTGTCTAGTCCAAAGTGTCCCCCCATGCAACCACTATGCTTCTCCTTAACTATGTTATCCCTCATTGAACATTTAAGAATGCATAACTGGCATCCTTTGAAAAGAAGACCATCTTGAATCAAATTATCAGAATACTCTAAATGATACCTGCTACGAAACTCAGTACATACCTTGTAGATGTCTTTGTAATCTTCATCTACATCATACATACCCTTGAGGAAATCAAATCCTACACTCTCCAATTGAATTTTTGAAACTGTTAGTGCCCTCCTACTAAGAGCATTTGCAACTTTGTTTGAGACACCTTTCTTGTATTTGATTGTAAAGGTGTAGGCCTGAATGGACTTAACCCACTTCATATGTTTATGGCTCAATTTCTCCTAACTATTTAGGAAGCTTAATGCCCAATTGTCTATATACACAACAAAATCTTTGGGAAGAAAATAGTACCTCCACTTCTTTAGTTCTTGAACTAATGCATACATCTCCAAATCATAGGAATAATATTTCTTTTTAGCATAATTTAGCTTTTCACTAAAAAATGCAATTGGTCTACCTTCCTGGCTGAGTACTGCACCTATTTCCAAATGACTTGCATCACATTCAATATGAAAGATTTTGTCAAAATCGGGTAAGGTAAGAATTGGTTGCTGGGATACCTTTTTCTTCAACATTTCAAATGCTTCATCTGCCTCCTTGGTCCATGAAAATTTGCACTTTTGTCCACCCCTGATGGTCTCTAACATGGGAGCACAAGTCTGGCTAAAATTCCTGATAAAATTCATATAAAAGGTAGTTAGGCCATGAAATCTCTTTACATCACCAATTATTCTAGGAGTTGGTCATGTGAGAATGGTATTCACTTTATCAGCATCCATTTTTCAGATTTCCTCTAGAAATCATAAACTCAAGGTAAGCCAGTTCTTCCTGCAAAAACACACACTTTTCCATGTTTATCTTTATTTTGTCTTCATTCAACCTTCTCAAGACCATATCCAAATGTTTTAGGTTCTCCTCCTTTATCTTGTTAAACACTAGGATTTCATCTAGATACACTGTGACAAAATTACCAATGAACTCCTTCAACACCTCATTCATGTGTCTCATAAAAGTGCTAGGGGCATTTGATAACCCAAATGACATCACCGTCCATTCATACAATCCTTCATTTGTTTTAAAATCAGTTTTCCATTCATGACCTGCTCTAATCCTTATTTGGTGATAACCACTTTTTAAATCAATTTTGCACCTCCTAAACAATCAAGCAAATCTTCTATTCTAGGCATAGGGAATCTATACCTAATGGTTATCTTGTTAATGGCCCAGGAATCAATGCATAATCTCCATGTTCCCTCCTTCTTTGGTGCTAAGACAATCAGGACTAGACAAGGGCTCAAGATCTTCCCTATCAAACCTTTATCTAGCAACTCTTGGATCTGCCTTGCAACTTCCTCATTTTGTTGGGGAGTCATTTTGTAGGCTGGCTTGTTTGGTAAGGTGGCACCGGTAATGAAGTCAATGTAATGGCTTCTATCCCTTATTGGTGGTAGGGTCCTTGGAAACTCTTATGCAACTATGTCCTTATATTTTCTCAACATTTCCTTCACCTCCTCAGGGACTATCACCCTTTTCTTTTCTACCTTGCCATCTTCAGTGGGCTCTTCTTTATGCCTTGGTACTAACATCATTTCAAAATAAGGTGTTCCTTCTTCCTTGATTGCCTTGAGGAACTCTTTTCCTTCCATGATCATGATCTTTGCCTCTTTCTCCTTCTGATCCTCACTGTTATCAGGCAGGGGTATCAATTCAATCACCTTTTCATCTTTGGTGATGGAGTTGCTATTCTTGTGTCGATCATGATGGGCCTTGAGGTAATATTGCTATGGCCTCCCAAAAAGAAGATGAAAGACATCCATCTCAACAATATCAAATAGAATTTGTTCTTTGTATCCTCTTATCTGAAATTCAACCCATGATTGATCCTCTACCAAGGTTTGTTTTCCTTTAGTAAGCCAAGAAACTTTATACGGAAATGGATGAGGAATTCTTCTAAATTTTAGTTTCTCTACCATTTCTAAGGATACTAAATTTTTCAGTTGAATCTGATCTATTATAACCTTACATACCTTGCCTCCTTCTTTGCATGTGGTCCGGAAGAGTGTCTTTTTTTGTGGAGGTTCAATATTGCTTGGTACCTTCAACAATATTCTCCTCATCATCAAGGCTTCTCCTCTCTCCTTGGGAGCTCGATCTGGTCTTCTCAAGGCACTTAGCTATGGTATGACCTACTTGATTGTAGTTGTAGCATCTGAAAGGCTCTGAGTTTCTTCCACCAAATCACCTCTATGATTGGGTCTTCTTCCTCTGAAACCCCCTCTTGTGTTACCATCTCCATGCTAACTTTCTTGATTAGCCTCTCCTTGTGGCCTAAGACTCTGTCCTCTACCATTCATAAGGCTTCTGCCTCTGAAGTTTCTACCTAGTCTACCTATGTTATTATGATCATTCTTTCTCTTTAGCTTCTCCTCTTCTCTTAGTGCTATTTAAAGGCACTTGTTCACTATCTTTGGTGCTGGTATGTTGATCTCATCTTGGATACTATATTTCAATCCACTAAGATATCTTGCCACTTTCTCTGGTTCCTCCTCATGGTGTTTGGTCCTTAGACTCAACCTATGGAACTCCTTGGTATATGTTATCACATCAAGGTCTTTTTACCTCAGACCTTGCTGTAAAGCGGAAAAATCGAACCCTAGTCGTTCTCCCCTCCCCAACTCCGAGGAGAGAGAAGGGAGTGTCACTAGGGTTGATGGTTTTCACTTAGGAGGGACTTTACATTCAAAAGAGGGGTTGAAACCCACAAGATCCAATCCCACACAATGCAAGATTGGATTCTATATGAGTTTCAAGGGTTGTGATAGCAAGGATACCCTCTTTTGTAAAGAATGTAGATAGAAAGATTGAACTAGGAATGCATGTAGAAGCGAGAAAGATTCACTTATAAATAGAGATAGGGATATGATATGAAGCTGCGGACCTGGAATTAGCAGTAAAATGTCGAGACGGCGCTGTCCTACAAATTTGAGCAAAAGTTGACAGGATGATGGTGCCCGATGTGCACATGGTCCTCCAAAAAATCCGCGAAACGAAGGGGGATCTATTCGTCTCTGCACAAGGATTCCAGATCTTCAATTTCAGCCGCGTACCTGCAACCTACACACAGAAAAACAAAGACGATTGGGGGGTTAGGGATTAGGGGTTTGCCCTTAGGTCAAACCCCGGTATTGGAATTAACCAAGAAATGAGAAATGTTGTAAATGTAATGTAAAACAAGTACTAATACCTTGTTGTAAGGATGTTTGTATCCTTATATGCGAAGGTATAGATGTTGTTGTTTGTTGTATGTTGTATGTTGTAGTATGTGATCTCCTCTTCAATGGTTGAATCCTTGTCTTGAATGCAACACCTAGCCTTGAATGGAGACTTAGAATGATCAATTACTTGAAGGAATGTTTGAATGCTTGAATGCTTGAATGTTTGAATATCATTTCCGCGTCTTGTACACATATGTCCTTCCTCTTTTTTATCTACCCCAATGGGAGAGGAAAATGTAGTTTATATACTTGTCAATTAGGGTTAAAAGACTGATTTTCCCGACCTTAGGCCGACCAGGAAATGTTATTTTCCAATTTGCAAACAAAAAGGCCCGAAGTCCCATAGGAGACCGGGCCCAACATAGGGCCAGGGACCAGGGCGCTGGGCACCATGGTCCTGGGGGACCAGGGCGCTGGGTGCCCTCATCCTGAAGGACTAGGGCGCTGGGCGCTCTGGTCCCACCTCCCGGGACAGCAGGGTGCAAGGAGGATCAGGCCAGGGTGCTGGAAAAATGCAGTTTTTGATGTCATGAGCAAGTTTCGGGGTCTCCATTCAGGTTCAGTGTTGCATCGCCATCGTGAAGACCCAAATGCAGTCGAAATTGCAAGTGTCACAATTTTAGGACGCTACATTTAGCCCCCACTTTAGCGGGAGTATAAGCGTACGCTCATACTTCTGGTAAAGTACAAGGAAACAACATTGAAAAACTTTCACCACGTCAAGGAGGCAAGATACACCAAGCCCCCAGTGGACTAAGGATCTTACGACTTCGATTGACAAAGTAAAAGGGAAGATCATGAGGGAGAACCATGACTGTCAGTAGTAAGGTTCCCTCACTATGAGTCATGCAAGAAAGATATCAAAAATTTTCAAGGCAAAGCTAAATTTGTCAAGAAATTTTCAAGTATCTTGAAAAGATATGGACGGGATGTATGCCCCCCTATGTTAAAGCGATCGCACACGCCTCACCGGGGGTGATTGCTTTAAGGTAGTGATACATATAAGAAATGAGAAAGGAGCACGTTATCACAAGGATTTAGCCCCCAAGTGTGAGATAAGCCCAAGGATAATAGACACAAAACACAAAGCACAAGGTGACTTTGGTTTCCTCGGGGTCAGTATGCTGTATGATAATTCATGTATATCATATGTATGTATGCATAATTGTTCTTCATTCCCCAATCAAGGAAGGTCACCTAGAAGAAGGGAACACATGTGTCTTTTGAGTCAATATGAGAGAGATCGAGAGATCTCAATGCTTTGCATCGTCCTCAAGTAGACAACACTAAGGACAACAAATAGAAGAATGAGAATAACATATAGAAGAAAGTAACAAAAGAGAGGGGGAGAGAATCTGCTATGCTAATGAAACTAGTCTAGCATGTCATCTACCCCCCGATCTTGCTGATCAATGTTTTGGGAAGGTAGGGAACATGCTAGAGGAGGAACATCCAACACAGCAGATGGAGCTATCACAAGATCCAAACAAGGGCTATGTTCATACCCCAAGCCACGTTGTTCTTGTCTAGGAGCTAGGATAAGTGCTTTAGAAAATTCATTAGATAAATGGTTATCAATATCAACAAGTTCATATTCACTATCAGAATGAACAGGAGAAGTAGCATTTTCATCATGAATAACATTTTCATCTATATCATCATCAAGATTTATAAAAATAGGATCTTTAACTCGCACAGGATCAAGATCATCATGCATCTTATGTTTAGGAGATTTCGGCTCAATCGTCGGCTGAGGAGAAAATGGAATAATGCTTGTTGAAGGTGTTTTTGGGGATTGCAAAGTTTGAGAGGCAGCTGCCTGAGCTCTAAGATGACGCTTTCATCGGCGTTCACATGCAGAATGATTTCGTCTAGTCTTAGTAGGAAGATTAGGAGATTGAGGAGGAGGAATATTCTCATCCTTATCACTTGGGTGTTTAGGTTGTGGTCTCTTAGGTTGAATAATAGGAGAAGAGGAAGGTCTCTTCTCTCTATAAAAGGAAGGAGGAGGAACTGCTCCATATAAAGGAGGAATATTTGGTTTAGGAAGGAGACCAAGTCCATCATGACGAGGAGGTATAGGTCTACTCTTAGGAAGTTTATTAGATATAGGCATAGTCACATCCATAGGGATGGGTTGGGAATCTTCTTGAGGAAAGACATTAGTTTTATCTTTCAAAGGAAGAACCTCCTTCTCAAGAATGATAGGAATATCAAGTTTGGGTGTTCTAGGTTCACTTAGAGAAAGGATCATATCTTTTTTCCAATTTTGATAAGATTTGAAAAGATGATCACTTCGCGGAGGAAGAGATTGGAATTGTTTAGGCCAAAAGTAATCAATAGGAACGCTAGAAGTTCTTTCAGCTGGTTTAAAGAGACTATGATTGACAGTAACAACTTCACCATTATGGGGAAATTTCAAACACTTATGAATAGGAGAAGCAATAGCTTTCATGGAAGATAGCCAAGGATAGCCTAGCTTCACACAAAATTGTTCGGATGATGGAATAATAGCAAAGTCCACATCAAGGGATTTGTTATGGACCTCAATAGGTAATGTAATAGAACCAATTGGAGGAGAAGAAAATGCATCAAATAGTTTCACAACCACATCTGTTTTGTCATAGATCACTTGATTCGATTGCAAAGTAAAAAGAAATTCTTTAGTAATGACATTAACCATACAAGAAGGATCAATAAGCACTCCACGGCAAGGTGTGTTCTTGACTTTTGCAACTATATATAAGGGACCGTCAGGTGCCCTGATAGTTTCACTGGAATCAAATGTGATGGAAGGTTCTTTAGGGATTTTCTGTTGCTCCACAAAATTAATCACATTCGGAGTCATAGACACGAGATCATCAGGTGAGATAGAGGAATCAGTAGTATCAATCGCATTGGTGGTATGAGAAGGCAATGGATCAGTGAAAATCTGAAGATTTTGGTTAGGAGGAGCTACAGATGTGTTGCCTTTATCATTCACTCCAGAAACAGAGATAGTATTATTATCAATCAAATCTTGAATTTTCCCCTTTAAAGCAAAACATTTTTCAGTATCATTCCCAGGTTGACGATGAAATTGACAAAAAGATTTGTTATAAAAATAAGGTGAATTAATCTTTGCAGGATCAATTTGCCTTATAGGAGGAAGAGTAAGCACATTTTGTTCCAATAACTTATTCATAATACTATGCAATGATTCATTCAAAGGAGTAAACTTTCTTTCTTTCTTGAAAAACTTAGAAATAGGAGACACACCTGATGCTGCATTCACATTGTTGTTGATGATGTTTTCATTGAATTTAATGGACTCTCTGTTCGGTTTAAACTTCCCAAATGGTTGTTGACTACTATCACCCTTATCACTCGGAGCCATAGGATGTGATTGTTCCATTTGACTCACAGTCAGTTGATAATTGTGAAGAGTTGCACACAACTATTGGAAAGAAGTAAACTCAGAAAACAGGAGTTTTTCTCTAATATCTTTTTGTAAATTAGAAATAAAGATTCTTTGAATATCATTGTCAGGCACTGGAAAGGAAATTTGAGCATACAAATGCTTATATCTACCAATGAAATCAGTCACTTTTTCTTTAACACCTTGTTTACAATGCATTAAATCAATCAAAGTAACTTTAGGACTTATATTGTTTTGAAATTGTTGAATAAAAGCATTTGCAAGTTGTTCGAAAGAAGTAATAGAATAGGAAGGCAACGAGCAATACCATTGTAGGGCTTTGTCTCTTAATGTTCTAGTAAACAGTTTTGCAAGCAACCTTTGGTCATAAGCAAAATCAGTATATATTGTTTGAAAGGTCTTAACATGTGTTAGAGGATCACCCTTACCATTATAAAGCTCCAAATGCGGAATTTCAACATGTTTAGGGGGAATAGCTCGAACAATATCAAGAGAAAGTGGGCTCACAACATCAAATGTGGGCACACTAAACTTGGATTGATTCATAGAGGCAATTTGTTGTTGTAAAGAAGAGATTGTTTGTGCAAGATTGTTAATGGTCGCTTCAGTCGAAGAGTTCATATTAGACGTGTTAGATTGTGATGGAGGTGTTATGTTATTGAAAGAAGGTAGAGAGTAAGGTGGTGGGACACTATGATAATTAGTCATAGGAGATGATTGGAAAGGAGGAACACTACAACGAGGAATGGAATGGTTAAATGAATTGCCCCCTTGCGTCATGTTCATTTGTGGTGATATAATAGGCACACTCATTGAAGGAATGAATGAAGAAGTCGGATTGAATGAAGGAAGAGGGTTGATTGAAGAAGAGGGATTGCCCCCATGACTGGTGATCATAGGAGGAATGTCTTGTGTTGAAGTAGTCATTATATTTGATGTAAAAGTAGGTATACTAGCAATAGGAGTCGTCAAAGGAACAGAATGATTGTCTTGAGTAGGAGGTTGTGTATAACCTAAGGTTTCGGCACAACTTTTCATAGGCATCACATTTGAATCCACAATGTGTGCAATACCACGCAAAATATCAATTCCATTCTTATCACTTTGAAGCATACGTTTTAGACCCTCAATTAAAGGAAGAGCTTGACTATCAGGGTATTCTTGAGACATCCATTGTCGAAAATCATCAAATTGGTTATCCAATTTTGAAAGTTGTTCTACAGAAACCTCATGGAGAGCTTCTTCATCATTAAGAGGATTAGAGGAATTACCCATGTCCTCGTTAAAACGACCATTCAAATTAGGTTCCATCTCCTCAGTAATTAAACCTTGGAAAGACTTAATTCTAAGGCTTTGTCTAACGGGAATAGTGTAGGTAGGGCTTATTGTTGTAAAACTCATGCACTAAAGAAAGAGAGAAGATTTTGAATTTTAGAGGTAGCAAATTTCAGTAAAACCAGCCAATCTTCTAGATTTAAGCTGTTAAATACAATCAGGACAATCTCCCGAAATTTCGGAAAAAATGTCCGGGACCGTGGCGCTCGGGGTGCACACGGTCCTCGCAACTTTTTTTGAAATTTGCAGGGATGAAAGTTATGATGATTTTACAGCTAACCTGAAAAAATTGAGTGATTTTACGATCTGTAGATAGGCCAAATTAAAGTTGCAATCTCAAAATTGAACCCTACCAAGATTGTCGAAAAATGCAAAATTTGAATTTTGAAAAAGAGAGGGAAACTAAAATTTTGAATTTTATGATTTTAGAGGGAATACTGAAAGCAATGTAGACTTTGAAATTTAAAAGTTGACTAAATTTCATGCAAAATTCAAATTTGAAAGTGGAAATCAGAGTTGTTGCAATTAAACACTTAATTTCAAAAGTCACAAATTGCAAAAATTTGAATAAATCACTGAAATTTCGAATGAATGATAACACACTTATCAGATTTAGGACTGTAAGAAACACAATTTTGACACAAATTTCAATTTCAACAATTTTTGAATGATTAGAAGCCTCAATCCAAGCAATCACTAGACAACCTTTGACTGTAATTTTGAAAGTGTTAAAATTGATAAAATCAGCCAAAATTCTGGATTTTAGCAGAAAAATACAGTAAGATCTAGCTCCCGAAATTTCAGAAAAAATGTCGGGGACGATGGCGCTCGGGGTGCACATGGTCCTCGCAACTTTTTTCCAAATTTTCAGGGATGAAAGATATTGTGATTTTATTGCGGAATCCAAAGTTACAGCTGATTTGGAGATGTTTTGATCAGTGAAATTGTCGGACAAAGGTTGAATCAAGAGGGTTTCAAAAATTAGGGTTTTGACACTTAACCACTTAATTTTCAGAATTAAAGCACAAATATGAATTAACAATTTGCAATAGAAGGGTAGATCTGAAACAAGCATTAACAATTAAACATTTCACAAGTTTAATCACTTAAAAAGAAAATTTAGGGTTTTTATGCAATTAACCTCTAAAATTTTGCAAAAGATCAAACATGGAAATGTAATCAAGGAATCCAATTTTCAGATCTAACTATGAATAATCAGAAAGTATGTTCACGTCGGGTTCACCAAAATGTAAAGCGGAAAAATCGAACCCTAGTCATTCTCCCCTCCCCAACTCCGAGGAGAGAGAAGGGAGAGTCACTAGGGTTGATGGTTTTCACTTAGGAGGGACTTTACATTCAAAAGAGGGGTTGAAACCCACAAGATCCAATCCCATGCAATGCAAGATTGGATTCTATATGAGTTTCAAGGGTTGTGATAGCAAGGATACCCTCTTTTGTAAAGAATGTAGATAGAAAGATTGAACTAGGAATGCATGTAGAAGCGAGAAAGATTCACTTATAAATAGAGATAGGGATATGATATGAAGCTGCGGACCTAGAATTAGCAGTAAAATGTCGAGACGGCGCTGTCCTGCAAATTTGAGCAAAATTTGACAGGACGATGGCGCCCGGCGTGCACACGGTCCTCCGAAAAATCCGCGAAACGAAGGGGGATCTGTTCGTCTCTGCACAAGGATTCCAGATCTTCAATTTCAGCCACGTACCTGCAACCTACACACAGAAAAGCGAAGATGATTGGGGGGTTAGGGATTAGGGGTTTGCCCTTAGGTCAAACCTCAGTTTTGGAATTAACCAAGAAATGAGAAATGCTGTAAATGTAATGTAAAACAAGTACTAATACCTTGTTGTAAGGATGTTTGTATCCTTATATGCGAAGGTATAGATGTTGTTGTTTGTTGTATGTTGTATGTTGTAGTATGTGATCTCCTCTTCAATGGTTGAATCCTTGTCTTGAATGCAACACCTAGCCTTGAATGGAGACTCAAAATGATCAATTACTTGAAGGAATGTTTGAATGCTTGAATGCTTGAATGTTTGAATATCGTTTCCGCGTCTTGTACACATATGTCCTTCCTCTTTTTTATCTACCCCAATGGGAGAGGAAAATGTAGTTTATATAATTGTCAATTAGGGTTAAAAGATTGATTTTCCTGACCTTAGGCCGACCAGGAAATGTTATTTTCCAATTTGAAAACAAAAAGGCCCGAAGTCCCATAGGAGATCGGGCCCAAAATAGGGCCAGGGACCAGGGCGCTGGGCGCCCTGGTCCCACCTCCCGGGACAGCAGGGTGCAAGGAGGATCAGGCCAGGGTGCTGGAAAAATGCAGTTTTTGATGTCATGAGCAAGTTTCGGGGTCTCCATTCAGGTTCAGTGTTGCGTCGCCATCGTGAAGACCCAAATGCAGTCGAAATTGCAAGTGTCGCAATTTTAGGACGCTACACTTGCAACTTCTTATAGACTTGGACTTCATAGTCTACTGGTATGAATTTCGCCTTCACTTTTGCCAACATTCTATCCCATGAGGTTATCATACCTCTACCTTCCTTCACCCTCTCGCCTTGGAGGTAATTCCACCAAGTGAGTGCTACTCCTTTCATCTTGGACTTCGCAAAGATAATCTTCTTATTCTCAAGGGTCTCTTTGCATTCAAAATGGTTGTTCAATGCCTCAATCCAATCCATCACTTCTTCTGCATTCATTTTCCCACTAAACATAGGGATGTCATATTTAATTGATGAGGATTCTCTACTAATGGACTTTAGGACCTCAATAAATTCTCTTTGATCTGTAGGTAACTCAACTTCCTACCTTGGGGTCTCTTCTTCTCCTCCCTATTCTTCTTCTTCATCAGAGTCACATTCACCATCTTTTCCTTTGCCTTTGGCTTTCTTTAACTCCCTCACTCTAGTTTCAAACATCTCTTTGTTAGACAGTTCAAATAACCAGAAGAAAACTGAGAGGGGGGGGGGGGGGGGGTGAATCAGTTGTCACTAGATTACTAAAACCTAGAAGATCAATACTAGAATACATAAACCAAATACCGAAATAGCAAATATACCAATTAACCACAAGCAATAATTAGAGAGAAAATACCATTCACATGACACCAATATTTGTACATGGAAAAACCGATGATGGGAAAAACCATGGTGGGAAGCCTACCCATAGTTAGATAATACTTATGTAGTAAGTATGTGATTACAAATTGAGGGGCCTGCACTTGTAGGAAGGATAGCAACCTAGACCATAATACTCATTATAAAAGGAGTATCATTGACTACATAAAAATCCAGACTACAATCCAGAAGAATGAATGAACTGCAATGATAGCATCTCCTATGCCTGAGTACAATTCTAGTTAAGCTCAATACCGAAGGACTAAATCCTCTTACATAAACCCAACTCATTCACCAATGATCAACCAAATCCTCTGCATGAATGATTATTACATTATTCAGTCCTATACCATTCCCATATATCCTCACACATGATCTACAATGAGATCTTACATCATATGTATACAAACCCTCGACCACAAACAATAAGATCATCCAACAGATAATTAAACAATTACATAATTGGAAAACATGTCGGCCTGAGACCAAACAAATAATATCCAACCCATAAGACATCCTAGAAACACATTACATTAAGTTAGTCCATAACCTAGATAAATCGGGACACAATTTAGGTCCACACATGCTAAAGCAATGATCCCAATCAACCAAGTCTCAAACATGATCACCATTAGCATCCTAAATCTCTACTACAATCCGCACCAACACCACTTATGCATAATATCAAAGATATTCAATAATGCTCTACCGGTGAAACCCCCACCAGAACAACAAACCAAGCTTACTAGCATAAAGGATAGCATCCGATCACCAAAGCAAAACCAACTGATTGAGCATGAATCCGAGTAGCATGAATAAGCCAATTCCATAATCTAAAGAATACCAGAGCATACTGAATCATCATGATCTAATCAACCAGAAACCAAACAACCTACTAGGACCATAAGGATGTCGGTAAAGCAACCAAAACAGCTAGTGTTGATATCAATGACAAAACATGAATGCAACACATAATCAATTCCTCCAAATGGACAACACTCTTCAAACAAATTCTTGATGGAATCTTGAGACATACTCTTAGGAGGAATATTGCTAGCCTCTCCCTCACTTCCTTCTGCGGACATACACCAAAAATCAATTTCCCCAAGTGATCCAACTCCCGCTCTGATATGAATATGATGCAGAGCCAGGAAACCAACTAGGTGATAACCTTCTTTCACCCATAACTACTATGTCCAAATAAATTTCTTTTGTTTGATCAAGGTGTCAAACAACGCACCTACCAAGTACTCAACTCACACAACAATTTGTGTGACCGGGTCCATACTGGTTTAGTATCTTCCGGTATTGGTGGGATGAAAATACTCTATCCTTGTGTGAATGGTAAACAATCTTCCACTACTAGTGGGATGGAAACCTATTGGATTTTGTCTATTGGTGGTCCAACCAACACAAAACACCCATAAGATCTGACTATCAAATGGGTTAGGGGGTACTTGTCTCACAATTGTCCTATTTGTCTAGTAGCCCTACCGGTTGAGTTCTTCACACACAACTTAAACAAATTCCAAAGGACAAGACAAACTAAGGGAAGATTAAGATACCCTTTATCAAGTTACACAATTCCCTAAAGGCTTGGACTATAAACACAAGTTTGAAGGGTCTATATCCTTACTGTCTTTCCATACCTAATTAAGCCAGTTAGGCCTAATTTATAAAGCAAGTACCCCTTGTATTAATCCCCTAACCAAACCAACACTTCTGAAAGGTGGGGTAAGGTGTCAAAACACTAAATCCAAGGTTTCAAGACTTGATCCCATCTTGTTTGTCTACTGCAAGTGATTTTCACTTCTCCAGTTCAGGCAGTCACATAGAGATGCCTGCCTAGGGTCAATTCAATCTCTTGGGTTTGGAGCCTCCTTGCAAACCAACACCAGAATCTTATGGTACAATGGCCCCTTTAACATTTCCCCATAGGTTTTTTGGTCCTCTAGTAAAAATTTTAGATTAAGGGCATCTTTAGAGTGAAACCCTAGGTGTCGGTAGGGTTTGTGACCAGTCCGGTTAGTTTTTGATGGATCTCTACAACCCAATTGTTAAAAGAGCTCAAAATTGATTCAAATGAAAGGTAAGAGACTTCCCTAACTCATCCAATTGGTTTTAGGAATCCACCAATCTGCACTGGTTAGAAAAGATCATCAAACATGCAGAATTTCAGGAAACTCTAAATATATTGTATTGCTCCAATCTCCAAAACATTACCAATTTCAACAATTTTAACAACAACACCAACAAAATTCCTAGAATTGATCCAAGTGGGAATAATATAGCCTTCCAAATGGTTTCCAACTACTTTTCAAACTTTGGAACTATTGGAGGATTAGTTACCCCCTTTTACAACATTTTGCAATGACAACAAAAGTTGTCAACTTGCACTTTTCAAATTTGGTGACTCCAAGGTGTATTCAACCCATTCCAAGGATTGGTCTAATGTTTCTAAGACCAATATTTATTTTCCTAACTCATGCTTAGAATCCTACTGACCCACATGGTCATTTGTTTATGGTGGCTTATAAAATGCAACCATGACAATGCCTTACATCAATTGGGTCTTATTGACTCACAACCGTATCAACCTATTACATATTGTAGACATCTAGAAATGGTCAACGCTTGCGGAGTCATACTTTAACATTGGTGCATTGTCTTATTTTAGGGTTTTGCATCGCATTAACATTTCTTCTATGTTGCGCACTTGGTCTTTATCATTTGCGAGCATCGAGTCCTTCTTCTGCATTCCTCATTTATCTCGCTTTCGAATTAGGTCTTGTCGATAATAATCTTTAGTCATGATTTTGGTCGATCTTATCCTGTTGCATCAATGTGCGTGCTCATTTGGCATATTTTGACATCGTCAATTCGATTTCATTTTGGACATCTTCAATCCTAATCGATGATAGAATTAGGGTTTTTGTCCTCTTTTCAATCTTGTCATTTTGTGATCAATTCGTCATCAATCCTTGTCCTTGTCAATCTTGTCATTTTGCACTTGATTTGTCATCGATCATTGTCCTTTTCAATCTTGTCATTTTGTGATCGATTTGTCATTGATCCTTGTCCTCTTGTCAGTCTCATCATTTTGTGATCGAGTCATCATCGATCCTCGTCCTTGTCAATTTTGTCATCTTGCAATCGATTTGTCATCGATCGTTGTCATTTTGCGATCGATTTGTCATCGATCGTCGTCTTTCTCAATCATGTCAATTTGGATCAATTTTTCATTGTTCCTCATCAATTGGCGCATTTATCAATCAAATTGGAATCATGATCGACATCAATTATCTTTTGTCAAGACCTAATTGTCGTCCTTGCATTTGTAATTCATCTTCTAAGGTTTTATGATTTATTCATTTAATCTTGTTTGTCATTTTCCCTCTAGGTTAAATAATTTATTTATTTATCCTAAGTCTTCTTGTCACAATTAAATATTTATTTAATTGGCTAATTAATTCCTCCCTCTTTTTGTAAATTAATTAATGAATGAAAAATTATTAATTAATTTACCTAATTTTCCAATTTCCTAATTTCCAATTCATCTAATTTCCTTTTTCTCCTATTTTTCTAATATTTCTCCTAATTTCATGGCAATGACATTTCAATCTTGTCATAATTTGTCATAATTTGTCAATTTGGTCATAATTTGTCAATCAATCAATCTTGCACAGAAAGTGTTAATTTGTCATAATTTGTCATATTTGTCATTCTTGATTTGAAATTTCCTTTCAAATCTCTCCATGCTAATCTTGTCTTTTCTCCAATTTGTCTATAAATTGGATAAATTTCTTCAATCAGCCCCCCGATCGATCAATCACACTTCTAGTATCCTTATGTTGTCTTGTCAATCTTGCTTTCATCTCATGCTTATGCACTTGTAGGTGAGATGCACAAACAAAGAAATTTGAAGGATAAAGAAGGACAATGGAGAATTATGAAGGAGATATCTGCATTTGGTTTACTTTAATTTCATTTTGAATATCTTGTCTTCATGTTTTCTATTGAATGTAATTAGGATTTGTCACTACAATTTAGTTTTCGTGATTGAGTTAGTTTAATTTCGATTTGCTTTGATGATTTCCAAATTCCTATCTACATTAATTGGTGAACCCGATGTGAAACTAACCATTTATCCATGTTTTGAGTGCCTTTTGAGCTGATTTGTAGGTGAAAACCCAAGAAACAGGGCAACTCAGGGCTTTCTGGGCACTTCTGCACTTGTGTCAAGGCATTTTGTGCCTGTGTCAAGGGATCTACACTCGTGTCAAGGCATTCTACACTTGTGTCAAATGGATCTGCGCCTATGTCAAGGCATTCTTCACCTATGTCAAGACATTCTGCACCTGTGTAAGGCCAGAAATAGAGGTGAAAATCAATGTTTTTACTTGCAAATTACTTTGTTTTGCATTATGTTCTTGTATTTTGGTTTTCTTTGGTACTGATGCTCTATGTAGCACCTTGGCATTACGTGTGACGAAGACTAAGAATGAAACTACTAACAAATCTTATGCAGGTTCGCTAGTCAAAGACCAAACAAATCAAACTCCTAACTTAGTGATTTTGCAGGTTGCCTTATATTCCAACCAAACTTTGTGTTTGTGATTTTTAATTAGGCACCTAGTATGTTTGCTAAGTAGGATGGAATGAACATGTGTTCACTTTGCTTGTCGAGTTTGACATTGGAGTAGGAGAGTATGCTCTCATCCTTCTTAGGGTGATCAGAAATCCAGATCTTCGATACCATTCTCATGTTTTGGATTGTTTGTTACCTTTAGAGGGCCTGCCTTCCTGACCATTTGCTTTCTTTTACAAGCAAGTGACAATCATGAGAAGGGAACGACCCAAAATGCGCACAGCTAGAGTACCTTGGCATTCTAACTCACTATAAATAAATACCTGATGGGCGAAAGCTTTGAAGGAAGGGTTACGTGGGAATTGTAGTTACTTGGGAAGTGATGACCCTTGAACTCTTTCTCATATCAGCATCTAAGTAGGGCCTCATGGTCTAAATCATGCTTGCGCGACTACATTTGTTTGGTATCTTGGTGGGCCTATGTCTCAATCATGCTTGTGTGACACCAAGGAGTAGCGCTTAACAGAAATCCTTATTAAACACCTTGTATTTAGAGCCCAAAATCCTTCTAGTTGCTTGAGAAGGAGGAGTTTGGATACTTGGAAGAGATAATAAGTTCACCATGGAGAGATTTCCATGGGGACTGATGCTTGGCTGCCCTGAGAAGTGAGTGCCATGGAGGGGATTCTGTGGTGTCAAGCATCTATGTATTCTCCTTGAATCTCATAATGAGTCTACCTCTCAAGTACCTACTGTCCTTACCTACCATAAGAAATGTGTGAATGAGCATGATTGTCTTGAGTCTAAGTTAAAATATCTTGTCTTCTTTGCTTGTCAAAAGGTGAGTTGTGTCTCATTTCAAAAACAAGACAAATTGATTCAAAACAAAGTTAAACACAAGAGTATTTCATTCAACAAAGTTCAAAACACCTTCAAACATGGTTGTCAAAACATTTTTCAAAATCTTGTCTCAACATTCATTTCACTTAGATTTATGTCCTCCATTGTCCATACTTAGGGCTTAGAGCATCATTCTTGCATTCCACTTGGTTCATTTCATTTAGGTGTCCATTTGCATGTCATTATTAGGTCCTCACTTAGGTGTCATATTGCATGTCCAGCATTAGGTTCATCCTAGGTTTGCATTTTGCAAATTCATTGTCAACTACCAAGGTTAGGTTTCACCTAGATCATACTCCTTTGCATATCAATAAGGGTCATCCATTTGCATGTGTCCTCTTGCATTAGAGTAATACCATTTCATAATTCAACCTTAGGTTTTGTCTTAGGTTGACATTGTCATACATTTGCATTTGCATCCTTGTCCTCATAACATTAGGTCACATTTGCATACCCTAGGTCTCTTCATTAAGCTTAGGTCATTATCATATCATATTAGGGTCATTTGCATAGTAATTGTCCCTTTTCATATAGTGTCAAAACTAGGTTTTGTCATACTTGTGTAATCCAAATCTTTGATAAACCCTGAGTCATTGTTAGGAAGTCTAGAACTTATCAAACTTTTGTCTTTTTGTCATCAATGTCATTTGGTCAAACCTGGCTTAGTATCCAAGCATATAGGGGAGAGATTGTCATTTTGTCCTTTTGTCACTTGGTCCTTTTGTCCTTTGAGGTCTAGACATCATTTCAATTTCCTAAGGGTCTCACTTTTAGAATTGCATTCATGAGTTTGTCAAAATCTTGAAAAAAGAACAAAAACATAGGTTGCATTCTTGCCATAGATTGCATTTTCATCTATTTAGTTTGCATTTAGTTGCATATCATATATTATCCTTGAAAAATTCCAAAAATATTGCATTTGCATAAGTGACACGCCTATTGAAACAAGGTCAAAATCTAAGAAGATGAGGAACCAACGTATCAACCCATTGACAACATATCAAACTCATAGTTTCAAACTAGTCAAACAATACAAATTCAAGGTTCGTCAAGCACATCATTACCACCATATGGAATGGTTCAACTTGGACCACCTCCATTATATGAACCAGTGTTTGTACCCATGAAACTAGGACATGGGAGTGTTCCACCAACACCAAGAGGAAATGCACCTTTTGATTAGAATCAACTGAACCTGCAACATGACATTCAAACTCAAACATTATATGAGGAACAAACTCTTTCACAAGGATTTGGTTTAGATCAAGGCATTCAACAAGAAACAAATCCAAGTGTTTTTCCAAATTCTTCATCAGATTCCGATGCTTCTGATGATGTTGATATGTTCCTTAAAGATCCAAAGTTGACAAAAAAGATGCATAAATTCTTGAACAAGGTCTTTAAGATGTTCCCACAAAAATATGTTGACATGATGAGTAATGTGACCTCCTCAAGTGAGCAAATGAATGTGTAAAAACAATGAGGTGGTGAGTTGTTAAGTTTCTCTCCACATCCAAACGAAGAAAATGTGCAACAAGAAACTCAACATATCTTGATGAGTAAACGTGCTTCAAAAGCGTTGACAATGACTATTCCTCAAAAGTCACCATTTGAAACAATAAATAATCCATTATTTAATACAACACCTGTTGTAGCGTCGTAAATTGTACGCACTTGCTAGGGTGGTACAATTTCACACCTAGTTTAGCACCCGCCTTGGTGCATTTTACATTTTGCATTGCATTTCTCCTTTAGCACTTAATTAATCAAATTAATTAGGTCTAAGGTCCTATTTCATCATCCTTCACATCATAAAGTCGGGCCCTTTCATTAAAGTGTGCTCCTTTTCATGTTATTCCTCCAATACATCATCTAATCAAAAACCCTAATTAAGTCCTATTTTGAACTTGGGGGCTTGATTTCGGGGGTCAAAACATCTCGAAATCACCTGTAACTTCGGGATTCTCTCTAAAATCATCATATCTGACAGCCCTGAAAATTTGGTGAAAAGTTGTCGAGACCATGGCGCCCGGAGTGCACACGGTCCCGGACATTTTTCTCAAAATTTTAGGAGCACAATCCAATCATAAAATAAAGCTTAACCCTAAGAAATTGGTGGGAGATTCAATCTCTAGGTCGGCCAAAAGATGAAATTACGACCTAGGGTTCATACATAAGAGCTCTCTTTCTTCATTTGAAAGGATCGGAATTTTGTTTTTAGGAACCTCATATGCAGCGAAAGAGCAGATCTTTGAAGACTTAAACAACATTCAACATCCCTCTATCAAGAATTTATCAATTCCATTCATCCATTTAGGGCTTGGAAGACATTGAAGAACAATAGGAGATTACCGACTGAAGATTGGCTTGTACCCCTCCCTTGGGGGTTGGGTACGATTTCATGTTGTTTTCATGTCTTTGCATAAGCTTCAATATCTCATTTATTCATGCTTTAGATCACTTTGCATCTTGATTTAGAGAATTTACATTATCATTTACAAGCAATTAGGGTTTACTTTCTAGGTTGCTCTAGTTTGCTTACTTGCATTTTAGATCTTGCACACACACAAGGTCTGCACACACATTACTTTTACAATACAACTTGGCTATTCGTGGAGGTGGAAATCACCGAAGCGGGGGTTTGACTAAGGCAAAACCCTATATAGCCGCCCAAACACCTTTTACAGATACAAGTGCAGGTTTCGGGACTCGGACGACGCCTCAGGTTGCAGATCTGGGAAAAGTAGGTCGAGACAGCACCCCACACCAAATTGCAGAGAAAAAGACCAGGATAGGGGCGTGGGGCGCCCTGGTCCCTGGGACAGAGGCGCTGGGCGCCCTGGTCCTCCTGACAGACAGCATTTCAGATAGTTTTCTAGAGTGCAAAACAGCAGTTTCGGGTGCAGTTTTGGGACAGAATCAGGACAGTGGCGCCCGCGCCCCCGTCCTGAACATTTTCAATCAAATTTTGACTCTGGGTACACATCTATATTCTTGTCTTGTCTTTTTGTTTACAGCTTTCCCTTGTTTAAGTTCAATTCTGCAATCTTGTTATTAGTTCATACTTGCATGTTAGGGTTAGGAATTGAACTTGCATAATCTTACCTTTTAATTACAAAAAAGGAATAGAAATCGTAATAGGTAGCCCGTGGCTCTCTCTTTCACAAAAAGAAGTAGCCAATTGTGTGATACCTCTAGGCTCTTTCGTATTCCGTAATGTGTGTCAAAAGGTAGGATTAGGGCATGATAACCTAGTCTCGCTTTTTCCCCCACACATTTTGGTGAACCCGACGTGAATCTATCATTGCTTCCTCTTGCATTGCATTTGTGTTTTCTAGATCTAGATTTAGTGTGTTTTCATTTCATTTTCATTAAAAAAAAAAAAAAAAAAAAAGAGTGTGTTTCTTTGCATTGTGTGTTTAAATTTCATGCAACTTTTATTTCAAAATGTCAGACTTTTATTTGCAAAATGTTCATGCTTATGATGATTTTTATGAGTATAACTAAGATGAATTAGATGAAGCTTTAGATGATTTTTTGAACCCTAAAGATGCCAAACCTTCATTTTACCAAAAACTCATAAACCTTGTTACTATGCCATTTCATTGTGATGAGAAAGATAAGTTGAATGATTCCTCTCAAGGGTACATTCCTATCAACTCTTCCACTAAATCTAGTAACATGGTTGTTTTCAACAATCCCCTCTATGAAGAGATATCTCCTTTTGAACCAAAAGATAAACCTTTTGATAGCTATGATCATACTTTGTTGGATGATGCTCTTGATGACTTTGTGGCTTTATCAAAATCTTTAAACAAGAACAAGACTTCTAAATTGGTTAACATGATAAACTTGAATGAGCATAAAAAGCCTCTCTTTGAAGTCCAAGGTGCTTATCCTTCTCCCACCTTCAAGTTCCTAAATCACCTCTCCTTACTGTCCAAGGAGGGTATGATCATGATTCCTTTCGTACTCCGAATAAACCAATCATCACTGTGCAAGGAAGAAAACCTATAAGTCCTTATAGTTATGCCAAGCAAATAACTAGAGAGAGTTATCATGCGGTTGCCCATACTTATTATACCAGAAATAATAGGCAGCCTAGTCCTCCTCCTGTTATTCCAGTTTCTCTTGCGAATCCTCAACCAATTCTTCCGCAAGCTCCACGTATTTCACAAGTTCTTAGTAAGGAATATGATCTCATTGAACAACTTAAAGTTACCCCTGCTAAGATATCCCTTTGGGATTTGATTCAAACTTCTTCCGCTCATCATGGAATGTTACAAGATGCCTTGAAAGATTTGAATGTTCCTCCACCGAATACATCTAGTAATATAGCATCTTTGGTTAACTCTGTGATGAATCCTAAAGCTCAAATTGTGTTTACCCAAGATGAGTTGCCTACTAGTGAAATTCAACATCAATATGATCCCTTGATGATTGTGGTTATCATGAAAGACACTGCTATAAGAAGAACACTAGTAGATAATGGCTCTGGTCTTAATGTGTGTAGCATTAATCTTTTGCATAAGATGAATGTGGATACATCCCTAATTGAGCTAGACTCTCATCCTATTCGAGGCTTTGATAATGTGGCTAAAACTTCAGTAGGTACTATCACCTTACCCATCACAGTGGGGCCTGTTACTTTGCCTACTCCTATCCATGTTATGTCGGGAAATCTAACATACAAGTTGTTATTAGGGAGACCTTGGATTCACAGTATGCAAGCTGTCCCCTCTACATTGCACAGACAAGTTAAGTTTATCTACAACAATAAGACATATACCTTGATAGGTGATACTAATTTTCAAGCTTGTTTGCAAACATCTACTTCGAAAGGGGGTTCTTCTAAGCCGTCCTCGTCTAGTGATGACTCTTTAAACAAGATACCTATCGATGAATCCTCACTCTCTGATGATCAAAATTCTTTGGATGAGTCTGGAGCTCCTGAAGAAGACTCTTCTCGACTTGAAACTACACATAAGAAGGATTTTGATCCTGAGAAGGTTCTCGCAGACGACGATTGGGGATCCCTTGATTTTAATCCCACCTTTGTAGGTGAATATAAGGTTCCTTCTAGAGAGCTTAAAGTTGAAAAGATGGAAGAAGCTAAAAATCAATCAACATTACCTGAGCCTATGAGCAATAATTTTGTGGCCGCTTCTCAAACTTCTTCTCCTCACACCTCTAATTCTGAAGAGTTTGACTCTTTGTCTTATGAAAAACCGCCTTCTCTTTCTGAAATGGCTGATCGTTATGGTCGTGGTTTTCGCATTTTTGCTAAGCATGGGTATCATGGAAATGGTTGTGGCGCTCACGAACAAGGGATAAAAGTTCCCCTAGAGAATAATCTTCACAATTATGCCTTTGGACTTGGCTATAATCCCTGCAAGCGCACTAAAGCTTCTAAGAGACCATGTATTAATGTTAATGCTATTTCTACATCTCTATCAATGCAACACCCCGAGTATATTGATGAGGATCCTTCGTGTGCCTGTGCTTTGGATGTTTTTCCTATCGATGATGCTTTAGCTGAGTTTTTAGGAGCATATGATACTCTTCCTCGTTATCATCACAATAGGGGACTCCCTTATTGTTTGAACACTGAAGCCTATTTTGGAAAAGAGATTGATAATGATGAGATTGTGAAAGAATTCCCTCAGTTAAAGGATACTCCTCAACAAAGTAATCTTGTCATAAGTGACACCACTGATGTTAAGATGGATCCTTGCAATGAAGAAAAAGTTATTAAAATTGGAAAATGTTTGGATGAAGAGGAACAAAAACAATATGAAGATTTATTGCATGAATTCCCCGAGATCTTTGCTTGGACATACTCTGACATGCCTGGTATAGATCCTAAGATTGTTACTCATAACATTGTCTTAGTTCCTGATGCTAAGCCCGTGAAACAAAAGATTCAAAAAATGAATCCTAAGGTGGCTCTGCTTGTTAAGGCTGAGATTGAAAAGTTATTGGAGGCTGGATTTATCCACCCTATTGATTATTCCCCGTGGATTTCAAATATTGTCGCTGTGGCTAAACCAGATAATAAAATAAGAATGTGTACCGATTTTTGAGATTTAAATAAGGCTTCTTTAAAAGATGATTTCCCTCTTCCAAACATTGACATGATAGTTGATTCTACGGCAGGACATGCCTTGTTATCCTTCATGGATGGTTTTTCAGGATACAATCAAATTTACATTAACCCTCAAGATCAATTCAAAACTGCTTTCACCACTCCTTGGGGTATGTTTTGTTGGATAATGATGCCTTTTGGACTTAAAAATGCCGGTGCAACTTATCAACGAGCGATGACCCTTATCTTTCAAGATTATATGCATAAGATTTTAGAGGATTATGTTGATGATATTTTGGCCAAATCCATTCTTTGCATAGATCATATTAAAATCCTTCATCAAATCTTTGAAATAATTCATAAATATCACATGCGCTTGAATCCCCGAAAATGTGTTTTTGGTGTGGATAGTGGAAAACTATTAGGATTCATAGTTTCGCATCATGGGATTGAGGTGGATACTAAGAAAATAGATGCTATTGTCAACATGCCACCTCCTAGAAATGTGTCTCAACTCAAAAGCTTACAAGGAAAGATTCAAGCTATTCGTAGGTTTGTATCTCAACTTGCGGATCGCACTTTTCCTTTTACTCAGCTTCTCAAAAAGAATATCACTTTTCAATGGAATGAAGATTGTCAGCAAGCATTTGAAGATTTAAAAGTGTATCTGGCTAATCCTCCTATCCTTTGACCGGCCGAACCTTCTCAACCCTTCCTTCTTTATACAGCGGCTTCCTCTCATGCTCTTGCAGGATTATTGGCACAACATGATAAAGACGGTAAGGAGTGTCCGATTTATTATATAAGTCGTACCTTACTCGATTATGAGACCCAATATTCTGTGATAGAAAGACAATGCTTGGCCTTGGTGTTTGCGACTCAGAAATTGAGACAATATCTCTTAAATTCAGAAGTCCACGTCATGGTAAAGTTTGATCCTTTGAAGCATCTTTTCTCTAAAACTGATTTATCAGGACGCCTAGCTAAGTGGGTTATGATGTTAACTGAATTTGACCTTAAATTTGTTTCACAAAGAGCAATTAAAGGGCAAGCGTTGACCGATCACCTAGTTGAGGCCCCTTCACCTTTCTCCGTCCCTAACCCTGAGTCTTTTCCTAACGACTTCATTCTTTGTACAGAGAAAGATGAAACTTGGGAGTTATACTTTGACGGCTCTAAGTGTCGTACAGGATCGGGGGCAGGTGTTGTTCTGATTTCTCCTACAAAGAAGTCTATTCCGTTGTCTTATCGTCTCAATTTCCTATGTACCAATAACATCGCTGAGTATGAGGCTCTTATAGCAGGAATAAAGGTAGCCTTAGCCCTGAATATAAAACACATACATATTTTTGGAGATTCTCAATTGATTATAAGACAAGTAACAAGACTATATCAAGCGAAACAAGACAAATTATCACAATATAAAGACCTTGCTATCTCTTTGTTACAAAAATTTGATTCTCACACCATGGAACCTGTTCCTCGAAAAGATAATCGACATGCGGACGCAATGGCATGTGTGGCTTCTTTGATATCTTTAGAGGACCCTATGGTTGATCTTAAATTTGTTATTCACAACCTTATTTCTCCAGCTATTGTAGATGATTCTAGCTTGGTGACATGTTGTGACTTTATAGACTCAGATGAATGTTATTCGCATATCGTAAGATACTTGACTGATGGTACCTTTCCTGATTCCGCTAATAGGAACACTAGGGCTAGAGTTCGCAAGCTATCCGCTAGATATATCATTCTTTCTAATGTTCTTTACCGAAGGAGTTATAACGGTCTTCTCCTTCGTTGTCTTAACAAATCGGAAATTCCTATTGCCCTTGAAGAGGCCCATTCAGGTGCCTGTGGGGGGCATTTTGGAGGCAAATACTTGGTTCAAAGATTTCTTTGCATGGGATATTATTGGCAAACTATGCAGCAGGATTCTTTTTCATTTGTTAAGAAATGTCATCAATGTCAACAACACAATAATTTGATTCATGCTCCTGCCCAAGAACTTCATTCTCATGTAGCTTCTTGGCCTTTCTCTGCATGGGGGTTGGATCTTATTGGTAAAATCTCCCCTCCTTCATCTCAAGGACATACTTTCATTATAACCGCAACAGATTACTTTACAAAATGGGTAGAAGTCGTTCCCCTTCGCTCTACTACTGCTGAAGTGATTTGTCGATTTCTTCTAGAAAACATTATTTCTCGATTTGGGATACCTTCCACTAGAATCTCTGATAATGGGACATCATTTAAGAACAAGGACATGAAGAAATTCCTCGAGAAGTATCATATCAAACATCGATTTTCTACACCATACTATCCTCAATCAAATGGTCAAGCCGAATCATCCAATAAGATAATTGAACAAATTCTTCGTAAAACTGTGAATAAGCATGGTAAGGATTGGAGTACTCAGCTAATCCATGCTCTTTGGGCCCATCGAATGAGCGTACGAATTGCTACCGGAACTACACCTTATAATCTTGTTTATGTTGCTGATGCTATTATGCCTTTAGAATTAGAGATTCCGTCACTTAGAATTTCTCTCAGAGGTATAGTAGATGATGACACTTATAGAGAACAAAGACTTCAACAGCTTGAGATGCTTGATGAACAATGTATAAATGCTCTTGAGCATATTCAAGTGTATCACAAAACTCTACAACGAAGCTATAATGATAAGGTTATTCAACGTTCCTTCTCAGTGGGTGACTTAGTGCTCTATGAGAATCAGCGCAATGTGAATGCCTTACCTGAAGAAAAGGGAAAATTTAGTCCTAATTGGCTTGGACCGTACATTGTTATTGAAGATTATGGATCAGGTGCTTACAAAATAGCGGGTGTAGACGGTACGTCTCTTAAAGACCCTATAAACGCTATGCACTTGCGTAGATACTATGCTTAATGCCTCATTCCTTATCATTCATCTATTTCCTTTCTCACTTCTTCAAAATTGGATAATATGTTAGCATATCTTTGTTAGAGCAAATGGAATTAAATGATGTTTTGTTTAATCTATATTGCTTCATTCCTGACAAGCGTGTTTCTTTACTTTATGGTTTGTCTTGAATTCATTTTATGTAAATTGCAAAAGATTTACATTTTTCATTATGTTGACATATTATACAATATCTTTATGTGTTAAGTTGAATCGTGTCATGTTGTGTTTAAATTCAAATTAAATCACATTAGTTATATGATTCTTAGGCTTAACACATATTTTTCTTCCCTATCATCGATGTAGTACTTGATTAAATATTTTAATTAAGTCACACATGTATCAATTTAATCATGGAGCATTGAGAAATCAATCACATGGAAATTAAATTCAGAACATACATGTACATGTACCAAATGTATTAACTTTAATCAAAATCCACATTGTTTTTAGACATTAAAGATAACACGTTTGAGACAAAGAAGCATGTATATATATATATATATATATGTGGATCAATATACAAAGGTAGGTCACTACACATCCAAAATGTGACCTACCCTACATCATAAGATCATCTCCTATCCCTAGGGCTGGTGGCTGGAGAGTGACGACTAGAAGCTCCCTCCTGATCTGGCCGTGCAGGTGGACCCATAGGGGTATACCGTGATATAGATCCCTACGATCCCTATCCATAAGGATCACGTGATACGAGGTAGCCTCGGCCTGAGCTGCTGCTAGATCACGTTGTGCCCGCTGAAGGTCCTCTAATAGAGCTCGCTCTCTCTCCCTCCATATCTCTACCTGTACTCGAAATGGAGAAAATAAATCATCATGCCGACCCGCGTTCCCTTGAGGTCTATAAGCAACCTGTGAGGAACTAGGGATCTGCGTCGTCGTGGGGATATCTGTCACTGCTTGCTGGATCAGAGAATGCCACTCCTGCACATTAGCTGTAGCAATAGAACAGATCATGTATTAGTACCATTTTATATCATCAAAACATCAATCAATCAATTTAAACCTACTATACCTGGAACTCCCTCACGCCAGTAAGGATCGTGATATGGTAGCATCTGTGACTGGGAACTACTAGGCTCCCCACGCTCAAATAATCTGTGCACGATGGGTGTAGGCTGGCCCGTACTAGAAACAGGTCTCTGTATCGCCTCATGTTCCCCCTTTTGGGGAATAAGAGGAGGATCCAGGGCTATGGTATCATCTCCTGAATGGTGGGGAGAAGCATCTGACCCCACCTCATCATCTCTATCCTCATCCTCATCCTCATCCTCGTCCGCATCCTCACCTGCATCCTCGTTCTCCTCATCTATATCTGTGTCATCATCCTCCTCCTCGGCACTAGGCTGATCCCCTGTGGGTGGATCAGGATCTCCTGCCTCCTCATGACCCTCTCCCTCCTCCAACCTGGATCCCTGATCCTCATCTCGGTCTCCATGTCTCCATGGGCCTGGATGGCCTGTCGGATGATCTGGTGGAAAGATAGGCCCTGGGTATGATCTCATAAACCATGAGAGATACCTGCGCTGTGCCCTGGGATCTGCAGTATAATTAGTGACCACATCCTGGTCAAACCCCTCTATATCTGTGATCTCGATATCATCTATCATAGGTCTCGCTACTGCTCTAGGTTTGGGAAGGACTCGTGAGTGTCGAGTGTAGATGGGCACATCGGCTGGAACACACTGCTCTAGCCCAAACTGCCTCCGTACTCGATCAAAGTAGAATGGGACTATGATGTGTGGATATTGCCCTCTCAGTAGGCAGTTCCTCTGTAAACATGCTAACTGTCTCTCCATCCCATCCCATCTGTGCATCCGCAGATAGGGTCTCCACACAGTCACCTCAGCTATCAATCTGTCAAATGTCACTCTCCAATACAGTAGATCTCCAAATCTCCACTCGCTGGTAAGTGGATAAGCAAATACCCTAGGTCGCTCGCTAGCCGCACTCATCGGATAGCCGACAGGCCTGGTGCATGTAATGTGCTCAAATATCCACACCTACAGAAGTGTGCATGTCATCAAGCTGCAACCCTGTCCAAAAACGTACTCCTTGAGGTCGTGATAGAGATGTGCAAGCATACTCTGACCCCAGGTGTATACTCTCCTATGTCTCTCCATGGCCCTGATGCAACATGTGAGACCCCCATGCATGTGCGTACCTTGCCCATTAGGGCAGACAGCTAGTGCAATGATGGCTATCATAAGACGTCTCATGAGGGGCACCTCTCCTGTAGGATGTAAGAGCCAGCTGACCATGATACGACCTCTCATCTCACTCGGCATGACTCTCCCTATGCAATATACCTGCTCCCTCTGATGATCCTCTACTGACCGATTGGTCGCATATGTCACGGTAGCTCCTCTGATCAGTAGGCGAAGAATGCGGTACACATCCTCAAGTGTCACCATCATCTCCCCTACTGGAAGTTGGAACGTGCATGTGTCAGGATCCCATCGCTCCATGAGTGCCATCAGCATCGCGGGATGAAATCGAATGGCCGGCATAAGAATCATAGACCATAAACCCACAATCGACAATGTGTCTCTCTATGCCTGAGTCAGCCGGGGAATCTGATCTCGCAAACTGCAAAGAATCTGCCCCGTCGTATGCTCTCTCATGTATGGGAGACCCTACAACACAAAAACATAACTGTAATTAGTACTCAATCATCAGAATCATTCATGCAAACTGTTGAACATCGTATGCTAACCCTGGTATCTCTCGCCAAGTCCTGATTGGGACCATGGCGCCCTGTCAGGGACCATGGCGCCCTGAAGGGACCATGGTGCCCTGTCAGGGACCATGGCGCCCTGAGGGGACCATGGCGCCCCACAGGGACCATGGCACCCTGAAGGGACCATGGTGCCCCACAGGGACCATGGCGCCCTGTGTGGGACCCATGGTCAGATTCCAGGGCCCGCAAACGATCACAGAAAGTCAAATGCAGAAAATCAAAAGTTAACGTTCAGTCAACTCACCTCGTCCAGTGGCTCGTCGTCGATCACGGCTTGTCGCAAGATCTCAATCCTCGTGGGATGCTCCGGTCATTGTGAAGGCATGATGATGGCTATGTGGGCTCCGCTGCAATAAACAATATTCAGAAATCAATAAAGTGACAAATGCAAATGTCACTTTCAAGGTATATACTTTCATTCCTTTACATTTACTTTCAAAACCCTAATTTTCCTCTATCACTCATTTCATCATAACTTGAGTTTGGGAGATGCGATTTTCAAACCATTTTTTGCGTAGGAATCGTATTTTCATTCCCCTACTCTCAGGATGTTCCAAAAAGTGCTCTGATGAAGCCTTTTCAGTGAACATCCCTCATCAATACTCTCTTACACAATTTGTCGTAAGTAAACATGCTACCCTATTTCACCTCCCTAATAAGCAAGTCGAAACACGGGGGGGGCATATAGCTACTCACAAATTTCATCACTTTCCTTAGTAAGCATTAGGTGATTTTGTGATCTAACGTGTGTTTTGTAGGGTGCGGTTCCTAACTGTGTACTGTAGATACCGTTGGGGGCTTCGTCCGACAACTTATGGATATATCCTTTTTCAAATGATGTTTACTTTCTGTACTTTAGCTTGCATATGCACGTAGTACTCATATGACCGCTAAAGTGGGGGCTAAATGTAGCATCGTAAATTGTACGCACTTGCTAGGGTGGTACAATTTCACACCTAGTTTAGCACCCGCCTTGGTGCACTTTACATTTTGCATTGCATTTCTCCTTTAGCACTTAATTAATCAAATTAATTAGGTCTAAGGTCCTATTTCATCATCCTTCACATCATAAAGTCGGGCCCTTTCATTAAAGCGTGCCCCTTTTCATGTTATTCCTCCAATACATCATCTAATCAAAAACCCTAATTAAGTCCTATTTTGAACTTGGGGGCTTGATTTCGGGGGTCAAAACATCTCGAAATCACCTGTAACTTCGGGATTCTCTCTAAAATCATCATATCTAACGGCCCTGAAAATTTGGTGAAAAGTTGTCGGGGCCATGGCGGCCAAAGTGCACACGGTCTCGGACATTTTAGGAGCATGATCCAATCATAAAATAAAGCTTAACCCCAAGAAATTGGTGGGAGATTCAATCTCTAGGTCGGCCAAAAGACGAAATTATGACCTAGGGTTCATACATAAGAGCTCTCTTTCTTCATTTGAAAGGATCGGAATTTTGTTTTCAGGAACCTCATATGCAGCGAAAGAGCAGATCTTTGAAGACTTCAACAACATTCAACATCCCTCTATCAAGCATTTATCAATTCCATTCATCCATTTAGGGCTTGGAAGACATTGAAGAACAATAGGAGATTACCGACTGAAGATTGGCTTGTACCCCTCCCTTGGGGGTTGGGTATGATTTCATGTTGTTTTCATGTCTTTGCATAAGCTTCAATATCTCATTTATTCATGCTTTATATCACTTTGCATCTTGATTTAGAGCATTTACATTATCATTTACAAGCAATTAGGGTTTACTTTCTAGGTTGCTCTAGTTTGCTTACTTGCATTTTAGATCTTGCACACACACAAGGTCTGTACACACATTACTTTTACAATACAACTTGGCTATTCATGGAGGTGGAAATCACCGAAGTGGGGGTTTGACTAAGGCAAAACCCTATATAGCCACCCAAACACCTTTTTCAGATACAAGTGCAGGTTTCGGGACTCGAACGACGCCGCAGGTTGCAGATCTGGGAAAAGTAGGTCGAGACAGCACCCCACACCAAATTGCAGAACAAAAGACCAGGACAGGGGTGTGGGGTGCCCTGGTCCTGCCAGGACAGGGGCGCTGGGCACCCTGGTCCCGGGGACAGAGGCGCTGGGCATCTTGGTCCTCCTGACAGACAGCATTTCAGACAGTTTTCCAGAGTGCAAAACAGCAGTTTCAGGTGCAGTTCCGGGACAGAATCAGGACAGTGGTGCCCGCACCCCCGTCCCGAACATTTTCAGTCAAATTTTGACTCCGGGTATGCATCTGTATTCTTGTCTTGTCTTTGTGTTTTTAGCTTTCCCTTGTTTAAGTTCAATTCTGCAATCTTGTTATTAGTTCATACTTGCATGTTAGGGTTAGGAATTGAACTTGCATAATCTTACCTTTTAATTACAACAAAGGAATAGAAATCATAATAGGTAGCCCCTGGCTCTCTCTTTCACAAAAAGAAGTAGCCAATTGTGTGATACCTCTAGGCTCTTTCGTATTCCATAATGTGTGTCAAAAGGTAGGATTAGGGCATGATAACCTAGTCTCGCTTTTTCCCCCACACACCTGTAACACAAGATCAAATGAGGGCCACACAAATATTGACAGCTGTCCCTCAACAAGAAGTGGTTCCTCGCGTGCATAAAATTGGATCAAAATCTAAGATGCAAGAAAGCTTTACGACTGGAATGCCTGATCTCACCAATGTCCAAAACAATTCCACAATGCAACAAAGTTCCCATGTCCCATTAAGTTCAATATATTTGCCAAATACTCAAGTACTTTTTATGCAAACTATTGTGATAGATCCTTCGATAATGGCAACACAAAGAGCTACAGATAGTGGTTTGCACCAACATCAAATGTTGCAACTATTGGGGAATGCACAAAAGGCACAATCGAATGTGCAAACAAGCAATGCACAACAACAACAATATCGCATTCAACAACAAGTTGCAGGGTCTTCTGCACCATTACAAGTTAATGCAAACTTGCAACCATCACAATGGATTGGACAAACAACACAGTAAGTCAATGCAAGTGCCATACCCCATCTTAAGGACAAACAACAAAAACCTCCCAAACAAAGTTTTTTGCAAATGATGGGATTTACATCAAGACACAATTGGCACAAAGTCAGAAAATTCTGATTCATCAGCATCAACAACAACATGTGCCTCAATATGTGCCAAGACAAACAAGTTATCATACTTCACAACTACAATTGATGTCTGTGCAATATCAACAACACCCTCAATTGCAATATCAACCTAGGCTACAAATGATGATTCCACCACAAGAAGCACAGCAACAAGGCCAATATCAAGGCATGGCACAACCACCGCAACAAGAGCTATACCAAGAACATTATGTGCTGGAGACACCAAAGACGGCAATTTCAGAGCATCAACAACCGATGGGAAACATGATGTATTGACAAAGAGTACCCACTAGGATTAATGATGGACCTCCAAAATCTGACATAGTTGCGCAATAGCTTGAGAAGTTGCAACGACAAGTCGACGCATTGGAAACCAAAGGGACAAAGAAATTGTACATAGATCAAGATTTATGTCCTAAGCCATTTGACAAGAGCTTGTACATGCCTCCCTTCCCTAAGCATTTAGAGGCACCTAATTTTGAGAAATATAAAGGGAATGGCAATCCAAAAGTCCACATTCGAGCATTTTTTGCAGCATGTACTGAAGTGAGTTATGAGGAAACATATTTAATGCGCTTGTTCGCATGAAGTCTCACAGGACAAGCCATGGATTGGTATTCACATCTGCAAGAGAATATAAACACTTGGTCGGAATTGGCTCAAAAGTTTATATCTCACTTCAAATTCAACATTGATAGTGATGTGACCATGTCAGATTTATGCAGCACCAAGCAAAAGCAAGGTGAACCATTAGTGACTTTCTTGCAATGATGGCGAAGCTTGTATAGTCGTTCTTCCCTAAATATACCTGAAGAACAACAAGTGAACTTATTTATTCAAAATTTGGTCCCAGAAATGATGTATGAACTCAAATTAAAAAGTCCCAGTACCATTGAGAAACTCATTAAGAAAGGGATGAACATTGAAACTGCTCTTGTAGCTAAGGGAATCATTAAGCTCAACAAAGACAGTGACAACACAAACAATTCAGAGGATAGAAATAGATTTTGGTACAAAAACAAGAATGTCACTAATGATGGAGTTGTTGATGCAAGAGCGGTGAATACAAATCAACCCCCATTCACAATAAATAAATTGAGTGCTCCTAATATGTCAACTATGGAAAAAAATCAAACACCAGCAAGTAATGTTACTCAACAGCCGCAATACCAACAACATACTCAACAATACACTCAACAATATAATCAACAACAAGGCCAGCAACAAAACCAACAATGAAAACCTTTCCAATCAAGGGATGGGCCTCCTTGACAGTTTACGCCATTGGGAGAGCCTATTGAGTTAGTAATGAAATAATTAATACAAGCAAAGTTTATCAAGTTACCAGATATCAAGGTAGAACCATTGGTAAAGCCGCATTGGTGGAATGATAATGCATATTGTGAATACCATTGGTCAAAACGACATAAAACTGCATCATGTTTTCAATTGAAACATATGATTCAAGACTTGTTAGATCAAGGAGTAATTGAGGTAGACCTGCCCAATGCGACCTCTAACACTGATCATACAATTTTAAAAACCCCTTTACTTGATCATGATAAGGGTAAAGCATCTTCTTCAAACTCTACCCAAATAGCAAATTATGCAAATACTGGTTATAACAATGTCATCAATTGTTTTCGAGTGTCAAATGAGTATGTCTCCACCATAAGAATAAAGGGACAAAATCCTTCTTGCGTGGTCACCACTCGTCGATCTAAAATAGTCTTGAAAGGAGCTCCTACAATCCCTCCTAAATCAACTCCTACAAGTCAATATAATCTCCTAGATCATCTGGGAAAGACACCTGCACAAATATCAATTCTTGAGTTGTTGAAAATGTCCCCTATGCATCGTGCAGTCCTAGATAAAGCTTTAATTGAGTCCACTGTCCCGACAGACATTGATGTTGACTAGTTTCAAGCTCGAATTGGACATCTAGCTGTTTCCCAACAAATCGCCTTTCTAGATAACGATAGATAGATGGCAAAATCTGACGATTCTTGATAGATGGCGGAGCAAGTCTTAACATCTGTACCTTGAGAGTGGTCATTGGTCTTGGTTATACAAAAAATGACATTGATTCTTCCAAAAGAATAACAATCAAAGCATATGATGATGCTGAGCGCCCATCTAAAGGGATAATTACATTGCCTATCAGAGTCAGTCTAGTGACAGAAAACACTTTCCTATAGGTCCTAGACCTCGATCTGCCTTACAATATGATTCTTGGCCATCCGTGGATCCACACAATGAAAGCAGTTCCATCCACTTATCATCAATGTTTAAAATATCCTTACAATGGGACTGAGATAACAATTCCAGGAGATCCTAATCCATTTCAATTTTGTGGTAATCTAAAGGATTCCCCACAACAACAAGTCCCAGTCAATAGAGAGGCCCACTCACATAATTATGTGGATCCTAAAGAATTGTTAGATGTTGTCAAAGGAAAATTGAAGATACAGGACCAAGGATGCGGAGACTTATCAATGGCTTAAACATTCCTCATTGGGAATTTACCAATATCTCCAAAATCACATGGCAAACCACATTTGTTGCAAAAGGAACCTAAGATAGTCATTCAATATCAGCCCCCCAGTACATTTACAAGATGGGGTGAACTTGACAAAGAAAATTTGGATGATGATGTCATAGATTGGCTTTATAAGGATCCAACTGAGACACCACCTGTCAGGTTGTCGGTGGAGCGGTATGGAAAAGGGTTTACTATGCTACAGACAAAGGGATATGACAGCTACAGTGGCTTGTGCCCTGACAAGAAAGGAAGGCTAGAACCTATTATACCCAAGATATGACCTCCAACTTTAGGGTTAGGTTTTGTACCATTGCAAATTGGACCCTCGTCTACCAAAGTGACCACGTGTAGAAATGGGCGTGACTCTGATGATGAAACAACACCTGAGGATACCCGACCTGAAATTGATTCCACTGAATGGGAGTGGAGTTCCTTTTCTTCTAGCTCCTATGCCCTTGATAATGTTTTCCTTGACCCCAAGGATTTGCCCATGGAAGACAAACATGAAATAACTCCCCCTCCCAAAACATGTCCTAATGCTTGGATAGAGTCTTTCTGGGACCTAAGTTCCGAATCAAATACAAGCAATTCAGATAGTGATACCATGGACGTTTACATCTTTACCATCTCAGCCCTCTTTCTCCTTAAAACCGATGATGACATGCCCCTTGTCTATCCACAGCTTATCCAACATGACCAACAAGAACCACTCACATTGGATTGTTTTCAAAATGATGAAGCAATTGCAAAATTCCTTGGACTATGGGAAGGCATACCACAAGGTGATCATAAGGCAGGGTTTGCTATTGATCTAGATTCCACAACATATTTTGGGGAGTCAACTCCATCTTCTAGTCATAAAAATGAAAAGGAAAAAGTAAAAAATCAAATGAATAGGTCTTTGAGTGAAAACCGTAAGGCACTCTCTGATCATGAAAAAGTAAAAATAAAAGATGTACCTGTGGGTGAAAACCTCTCTGAGGCACCCAAAGGTGGAAGATTGGACGTACCCTCGTCAAGTCAGGATAAATCAACATTGCTTGTGGAAATGACCGAAGAGATAAGTTTGGGTACACCTGACAACCCTAAGGTCATTTATTTCGCTGCTTCTCTATCAAAATAGGAAAAGATAGATTTTGTCAATTTCTTTCTTGAGATAAAGATCAGTTTTGCATGGTCCTATGCAGATATGCCCGGCCTTGATCCAGAATTAGTCCTTCATCACTTGCCATTAAAATCAGATGCCAAGCCTATCAAACAGAAACTCGGAAAGATGCATCCCCAGGTGGCTCTCTTGGTCAAGGTAGAACTAAAAAAATTATTAGATGTGGGCTTTATCAGACCCATTGATTATGCAAACTAGATTTCAAATTTGGTACTAGTTAGCAAAGTAATTGGGGGCATCAGAATCTGTATGGATTTTAGGGATCTCAATAAAGCATGCCCAAAAGATGACTTTCCACTGCCAAATATCGACATCATAGTTGACATGACTGCTGGATATGAGATGCTATCATTGATGGATGGTTTTTCTGGATATAATGAAATTCGCATTGCTCCTGAAGATCAACATAAGACTGCATTCACATGTGCTTGGGGTACCTACTACTAGAATGTGATGCCCTTTGGGCTTAAAAATGCTGGAGCAACATATCAAAGAGCTATGACGACAATTTTCCATGATTTTATGCATACTTTGATGGAAGACTATGTTGATGACCTATTATGCAAATCTGTCACAAGAGATAGTCTCTTAGCCATCCTTGGCCCAATCTTTGACCGAATGGAGACCTACAAGCTTAGACTCAACCCAAAGAAGTGTGTCTTTGGTGTCACAGCTAGCAAATTATTAGGGTACATTGTTTCTCACAGAGGCATCAAAGTCGACCCGGCCAAGGTTAAAGCAATAATGGATATGCCTCCTCCTTCCAATCTCCGTCAACTAAGAAGTCTACAAGGAAAGCTACAGTCAATCTGCCATTTTATAGCTCAATTGGCAGACAAATGTCATCCCTTCCAGCATTTATTACATAAAGGTGTCGATTTTAAATGGACTGAGCAATGTCAATCAACATTTCAAGCTCTCAAGGATTATCTGCTATCACCACCTATTCTAATGCCTCCTATAGAAGGGAAGCCATTTATATTGTATATTTTTGCAACTGAAATGGCACTGGGAGTTTTCTTAGCCCAACAGGATGAGACAGGCAAAGAACAGGCTATTTATTATATCAGTCGGACACTAGTGGGCTATGAGCTGAATTATTCAACTATTGAATGGGCATGTTTAGTAGTGGTCTTTGCAACACAGAAGCTTCGACACTATATGTTAAATCATCAGACATTTCTAGTTGCAAAAATTGATCCCTTGAAATACTTGCTTAGTAGGGTAGCTTTGACAAGTCGCCTAGCAAAGTGGGTTATGATTCTCAGTGAGTTTGATATTGAGTGCATTGATCGAAAGGCAATATAAGGACAAATCATAGCAGATCAGCTTGTTGAGGCTCCTATTTATGATGATCATCCCATGTTGACTGATTTTCTAGATGAATCAGTCTTTGCTCTCATGTCTTCTAATGAATGGAAATTATATTTTGATGGATCCCATACCAAATTTGGGTCCGGAGTAGGTATATTATTTATAACCCCTCAAGGTGATGCTATTCCCAAATCCTACAGAATAACTTTCCATTGTACCAATAACATTGCCGAATATGAAGCTCTGGTCACAGGACTCTAAGTAGCGATCCACTGGAACATCACACTTTTGCAAGTCTATGGAGATTCTCAGTTAGTCATCTGTTAAGTGAATGATGACTATGAAACAAAAGATGAAAAGCTTATTCCCTACAAGCATATGGTAGATTTCTTCAAGACAAAATTTATGGCTATCCATTTCAGTCAAGTTCCAAGAATTCAAAACAAATCGACAGATGCTATGGCAATGATTGCTTCCATGTTAAATATGCCCCACAATATGGACAGATGTGAATTTTTGGTCGAACAGTTGCTTGTCCCTTCTTTTGAAATTCTGACAGTAGATGTGATGTGTGTTCTTGTTGGTCCTAATTCCCCATGGTACAATGAAATCTATCAATATTTGAAATCCCAAACCTTACCACCTAATCTTTCCTCTAACCAACGCCGAGCCTTCATCCGACAGACAACCAAATATGTCATCATTGTCGACACCCTTTACCGTCGTTCCTTTGACCATACCCTCCTCAGGTGTTTGGATTCTAACGAAGCACAAACGACTTTACGTGAGGTTCATGATGGTATATGTGGGGGCCATTTCAATGGTCTGAGCTTAGCCAAAAAGTTGGTTCGTGCTGGGTATTATTGGTCCACTCTGGAAAATGATGTTCATGATTTTGTCAAGAAGTGCTACAAATGCCAAATCCATGGAAATTACATTCATGCACCAGCCCAAGAACTTCATTCTGTCATATCTCTGTGGCCCTTTTCTCAATGGGGATTGGATCTTATTGGCAAGATTCACCCGACATCGGCAAATGGACACAATTTTATCATTACAGCCATAGAGTACTTTACAAAATGGATCGAGGCTATTCCTATGACCTATATCACTAGTGTGCAAATTTCAAAATTCCTATTGAATTATATCATCTGCAGATATGGAGTTCCCCTTGCAATAGTCACAGATAATGGCCGTCCATTCAAGAACAAAGATGTCAAGGAACTCTGTGAAAAGTTTCACATTCAACACCGTTTCTCAAGTCCTTACTATCCACAGGGTAATGGTTAGGCTGAAGCATCAAATAAAACCATCATTAAGATCCTGAAAAAGGTTGTCAATGATGCTGGTCGAGATTGGCATGTATAGTTGAATCCAACACTATGGGCTTATCGTACTTCTATCCGCACACCTACTGGCGCAACACTTTATTCCTTGGTGTATGGTGCGGAAGCCATTTTACCCTTGGAAGTGGAGATTCCCTCTTTGCATGTTTCCTTGCAACATTTGATTGATGATGAGACGCACAGAGTCTCTCAGTTGCATCAGCTTGAGATGTTAGATGAGAAATGTCAGACAACCCTGACACATTTGCAAGCATATCAAAACCGTCTCCGTCACTCTTATAATAAGAAGGTCAAAGGGCGACACTTCGAAGTGGGAGATCTGGTTTTAAAGGAAAACCCCAAGAATGCCCAATCTACTGACATCATCAAAGGAAAGTTTGAACCTAATTGGGTTGGGCCTTTCATAGTTACTGCAACCTATGGCTCGGGGGCATATCAGCTTGCCACCCTAGAAGGTGAACCTTTGTCAGATCTAGTCAATAGTATGCACCTTCGCAAGTATTGGGCATAGTTTTCTATTAGCAGTTCTTCAAATATGATCCTGAAAAAAATAAAAAAAAATAAAAAAGCTCAAAAAAATACAAAAAAAAAGTAAAAAAAATAAAAATTGAAAAGACAAACAGAAGTAAAGAAAAATTCGCCCTCTAGTGAAAACCTGGCAAACAGGCGCTTTGGGCAAGTACCATGGTGAAAACCTGGCAAATAGGAGCCATGTGTAACAGATTATTGCTCCATCATCTATCATGACCCCTAGCTATACTTTCCCTCCGTAGGTTTGTCATGCTTATCCTTGTCTTGACCCAATGTTCTGTTCCAGGCTTGTGATTGGTCAACATCATTGTCATGCATACTCAGGTTTCTAGTCCTTGTGCATATGTTTCAGTCCTAGTCACTATATATGTCTTTCAAAATTTCATTGGGTGCGTGCCCCTTGTCATGATCAATTACTGGAGCTTTCGAATTGAAAATGTCCTGAAAAAATCATAAAAAATTGAAAAATGTCCTGAAAAAAATCATAAAAATTGAAAACTGTCCTGAAAAAAATCATAAAAAAATCAAATAATGTCCTGAAAAAAATTTAAAAAAATCAAAAAAATGTCCTGAAAAAAATCATAAAAATTGAAAGCTATCTTGAAAAAATCATAAAAAAATAAAATAATGTCTTGAAAAAATCCAAAAAAATCAAAAAAATGTCCTGAAATAAATCCCTAAAAAGTCAAAGAAAGTCCTGAAAAAATGAACAAAAAAAATTCTAAAAACTCGAAAAACAAAACAACACAATATCCCCTTTGTGCATAGACAGATCGCTGAGCATATCTCCAACGACACGCAATCACACACTGCGCTTTACTACAAATCACGCATTCAAAGATGAACTTTTCAATCAAACCAGACATTCAAACTGATCACAATTGTCATATCAGTGAATCAACATCAATATCATTTGTCCTTGTCACGACTATCATGGGTCTTATATAGGGTGTGGTATGCTCGAAACCAGACTGTGTCCTATCTTAGATGGGGTACCGCATGTCCTAAAACCAGACAACATGATCGTCCTATCAACACTTTCAACTTTTGACAGTGAAGATCAAGATGTTTGTTTGACTTGTTGGAATTAACGAGTCTTATCATTTATTGATTTATCTTTGATCATGTTCCTATGTTGCTCAATGATGTCACTGAGTGATTTAGAGTGACCGAGATGGTTCATGGTCCCTTTTTTTTTTGTGGTGTTTGTTGTTTGTGGAATGTTTGTCACAAACTGGGGCAACTATATCATTGGGTGTCTGTGATAAGTATGTTCGCTTTGTGAACACCGCACATACCTCGACCCTTGATGTATGCACCCTAGGATGCTTCACTCATTCCTTGTGTGCGATGTGTCTGTCTTTTGCAAAAGGGGTTGTGTTTTAGCTCTGGCCTTCAATGACATGATGCTCTACATCCATTTTGCTACATTAAATAAAGGTTCTCACCTACAAAGTGCATTGGAGAAAGCAATTTTTTCTTTGTCTCTAACTGTCCTCTGTCTAACTTCTTCTTACTAACATTTCTTCCGTCAGTTTGGCCAGTCAGGTCAGTCTAGTGCTCTGATCTCCACCAACATAAGCTACATCCTGCATTCATTGGTTAGTACATTTGCATTATATCAAGCCCATATCAAACATTTTATCCATTTCATATTATAAATGCATCAAAAACACATAAAAATATATCCATACATGTTCCACAATGGTACGTAAACAATGCATAAGCCATCCATGAATGGAAAGTACACATCAGCCATAACACATTGCATCCCATCATATAGCTGCATATCATATCATATATCAAAACAATATCAGAGTAGAAAATTGGACTGTCTGTCCTAAGTATGGCCCGTAGGCTGAATACATAATGTCAAATTACATATGTCTTTGTCATAAGGAGCATGTGTCTCTGTCACTGGGTGCTCCCTCTGTCCTCCTCATCCCTGCCATGTCTCAAGGATGATGTCCCTTCTGCCCCTGGTCCTAGCTGTGGTGGTCTCATAGGTCCACTCACCCCCATGCTGCTCACTCACCTCTGAGAACGTGGCCTGCTCTCTGTCCTCGATCGTGCCCAATATGATGCTGCTCTTTGCTCTAGTGGAACTGCACTCTCATATAGTGTCCTCCAATGGTGTATCTCCTCTTCGGTCTCTACCAACATCTATGCCATCTCACGTGTACTGGCATCCCTAGTTGACCCAATATACTCAGTCACTCTCTGCTCTGCTTGTTGTGCCTGCACTATTGCTATATCTTGAGCCACTGTCAGTCTGGCTATCTCTGCTCTGAACTGATCCTACTTTGTCCTCAAGATAGCATTCAGTCTCTCTAATGTCGCAATGTGATCATGCTAACTCGCTATGGTAGCCCTGCATATCTCCATCTCCTCTATCCTAGCTATCTCCAGCTCTATGGGTATATCCTGCAATGACTCCTGATCGACTGAATCTGGCTCATCCTCCTCGTCATCCCCCTCATCCTCATCATCTCACTCATCATTCCCCTCATCCTCATCATCTCCCTTGTCATCCTCCTCATCCTTATCATCTCCCTCCTCCTCTCCAGCGAGTGGGAAGTCCTCCTGTCTCCTAGGTACCGGGATATCAGGATCTGTCAATGGCACTGGCCGTCGTCGTGCAAACCATCGCTCATACTCCTTTGTCATCCTGGTGTCCACCACATCTGATCTCCAATCCCACTGTCTCTGTTGTAGCTGTGTGAAGTCAGCATATGCTATGTGTGGCTGAATCATCCTCCCCCACTGACTCATCTCTCTATGAGATCGGGCAAAGTATGCAGTCCCTATCAGTACATCCTGTCTCTCTTCAAACTGTCATCTGACTCTCTCTGGCAGGTACATCTCAATCACTCTCTGGCGATTCATTGGTTGCCCAATCAGGTATCTCTCCTGTCTGTAATATGGTAGCTCCTCACTATCATCTGACCATCCAGGGCAATCCTAATATGGCCTCCATGTGAACTCTCTCTCAATCTATCTAGCTCATGTCACCAATACAATATGTACAATGTACCCCCATAACATTACACATATGGTAGGTGTGGTACTACTCGTCTCTCTACAATTGGTCGACATATGGCTATGTGCTCAAATGCCCATACCTGTAGCAGTGTGACCCCATTGCTCAATGTCTGCACTCCCTGATATGCTATCTGATGCAACTAAAAATATAGCATGGCAAGCACACATGGTCCCCATGCATATACAGTCCCCTCTATTGCCATCTACTCTAGCACTCTTCCCCATCCAATAGGGAATCCATGTCCTCATCTGTCCCCTGCTAATAGGCATGCTATAATGATGGCTATCACCACATATCACTGATCATACTCTGTTGCCATGGTCTCATAGCCAATCTCCCTCTCTACGATATCTAGATCATCTGCGTCGCACTCGAATAATCTACACAAAGCATCTATCCATGTCGCTGGGTCATATTCTATCATCTCCCCATGAATCAGAATGCGGAGGATACCACACATCCTCTAGTGTCTCAGTCGCCTCTCCAGTTGCCAGATGGAAAGAGGAAGTCTTTGAATGCCATCGCTCTGCCAATGCGATAAGCAGTCCTATGTTTTCCCTAATCTCAAGCATGAATGTAATATAGTATTATCCAAGTCCTGCTAATGTATCTTTGTCCGTGCTCCTAAGTCTATGTCGTAACATGAAGTAGTCAGGTCGGTTCTCTCGCATAATCAGTGGATACTGTCGACTCTACATCACAATTGGGGCACATTTTGTCAGTTATAAGGTTTGCTCCTATAGGTTTCATTTCCTTGTTTCATGCATAAATCAGGGTTTTTCTTATCTATTTTGACCTATCCTATCCTTATCCCTCTTTTTGGGATCATCCACGCACTGTTTTAGGTCAAATTGGTGTTTTCAGTGCACAACTGTGCTTGTGTACCGTATCCTATGCCTATGCAGCATCAAGTTGTGCCTGTGTACCCTACACAGGTGCAGAACATCCTACACAAGTTTAGGATGCGCCCACATAGGCACAAAAGTCTTTTTTTTCATTCCTTGTGGGCCTCGCAATGTCTCGCAAGCAAGCAAAATTCATGAAATTGACAATATGGGTTTTTGAGATACATACCACTACTCCCACATCATCCGGTTGTCTGTAGGTGCGTACACATTCCTTGAGGTGATCTGCCATTGGAATGTTCACCATCTCTATGCAAGGGTCCTTTTCCAGAGCAACAAATCCTCCACTTTGGCTAGTGCAAATGAGCTCTTTTCCTTCTCCTTGTCTCATTTATAGATCTTTGTCAGTGCCTAGATGGACATGCATGCTCTCCATCTTATGCTGGTCACAGTCTTTTGTACCTTCCATTGCTTGTCATTTGTGCATCCGATCCCCGATTTTCAATCCTTTCGATCCTATCATTTTCTATCATTCTTATCGATCAATTGGCCTCTTTTCTGGATGTTTCCGGCCAATTCCTCGAGGGGGCATGCAAATGTCATCGTTATTGTCTGGGGCATTTTCATTATTGTTCTTTGAAAATATTCTTAAAATCGCATTGTCTCAAAGAGGGGCAAAATGTAGATGTCTAAAAATGGTCAACGTTTGCAGAGTCATACTTTAACATTGGCGCATTGTCTTATTTTAGGGTTTTGCGTCGCATTAACATTTCTTCTATGTTGTGCACTTGGTCTTTATCATTTGTGAGCATCGAGTCCTTCTTCTGCATTCCTCATTTATCTCGCTTTCGAATTAGGTCTTGTCAATAATAATCTTCAGTCATGATTTTGGTCGATCTTATCCTCTCGCATCAATGTGCGTGCTCATTTGGCATATTTTGACATCATCAATTTGATTTCATTTTGGACATCGTCAATCCTAATCGATGATAGAATTAGGGTTTTTGTCCTCTTTTCAATCTTGTCATTTTGCGATCGATTCATCATCAATCCTTGTCCTTGTCAATCTTGTCATTTTGTGATCGATTTGTCATCGATCGTTGTCCTTTTCAATCTTGTCATTTTGCGATTGATTCATCATCGATCCTTGTCCTCTTGTCAGTCTCATCATTTTGTGATCGATTCATCATCGATCCTCATCCTTGTTAATTTTGTCATCTTGTGATTGATTTGTCATCAATCGTTGTCATTTTCAATCTTGTCATTTTGCGATCGATTTGTCATCGATCGTCGTCTTTCTCAATCATGTCAATTTGGATCAATTTGTCATTGTTCCTCATCAATTGGCACATTTATCAATCAAATCATTTATCAAATCAGAATGATGATCGACATCAATTATCTTTTGTCAAGACCTAATTGTCGTCTTTGCATTTGTAATTCATCTTCTAAGGTTTTATGATTTATTCATTTAATCTTGTTTGTCATTTTCCCTCTAGGTTAAATAATTTATTTATTTATCCTAAGTCTTCTTGTCACAATTAAATATTTATTTAATTGGCTAATTAATTCCTCCCTCTTTTTGTAAATTAATTAATGAATGAAAAATTATTAATTAATTTACCTAATTTTCCAATTTCCTAATTTCCAATTCATCTAATTTCCTTTTTCTCCTATTTTTCTAATATTTCTCCTAATTTCATGGCAATGACATTTCAATCTTGTCATAATTTGTCATAATTTGTCAATTTGGTCATAATTTGTCAATCAATCAATCTTGCATAGAAAGTGTTAATTTGTCATAATTTGTCATTCTTGATTTGAAATTTCCTTTCAAATCTCTCCATGCTAATCTTGTCTTTTCTCCAATTTGTCTATAAATTGGATGAATTTCTTCAATCAGCCCCCCGATCAATCAATCACACTTCTAGTATCCTTATGTTGTCTTGTCAATCTTGCTTTCATCTCATGCTTATGCACTTGTAGGTGAGATCCACAAACAAAGCAATTTGAAGGAGAAAGAAGGACAATGGAGAATTATGAAGGAGATATTTGCATTTGGTTTGCTTTAATTTCATTTTGAATATCTTGTCTTCATGTTTTCTATTGAATGTAATTAGGATTTGTCACTGTAGACGTATAAAAATGACCACATTCCTAAATGAATATTTTATGTTCATTTTTCTATTTAATTAAATCCAGTTTAATTAAATTATTCACATTCTTCTATTTTATTAAGTAAATTACTCAATTTATTTAAATAAAATTCACTATATCCATTTAATGAATAAATCATTTTATTCAATTAAATCCCCTAGCCACTTTTAATTAAATTCAAATTTAATTAAAAAGTTATCCTAAATTGAATAAATCAAATTTATTTAATTCCTCCAAATTGCAACCAAATTGAATGAAAATCAAATAATTCAATTAAATCAATTATCCTCCCCATCCACTTGCAAAATCCCAAACCCCTTCCTAATCCCTTCTAGAATCTTCTAATCGATTCTAATTAACCTAACCCTCCTCTAAACTTTGTCACATCCCTAAGCAAAGGGAGGTCACTTCTCAAATGACCCAAAGTCTTGGATAACCATTGAAGGTTTTCAACCTTCAACCACCAAAAACCCCAAAGTCTTTGAAAACCATTAAAGGCTTCCAACCTTCAACCACTTAATCCCCAAAGTCTCCAATAACCATTAATGGTTATTTCAAACCCTCCCACATGGTTAAAAAATTTGTTTTGACTCAACCTCTATCCAACCCAAGGGTCTCATCAGGTCATTAATGCTTTGACCATGATTATCTCTTAATCATTTGAACAAAGGTTTATCTTTGGATTAGATCCTAATTCAGTGGGTAAACCTAACTTAGACTTGACCCTTAGCCTTTAGATAACCATGAGGTCTCCTCAGGCCTTTAATGCCTCCAACCTCTTCTTTCAACCCAATCTGGTGTGGACATTTGTCACTATTTCATTGGTGCCAATTGTGCACATGGATCCCCAACTTTCAAACTTGGCCCTTGATTAAGCCATTCAATCTTGACCATCCATTGCCCTGTTTGTGCTATAAATAGAGCTCTCATTCCTCCATTTTTAACAATCATCTTTAAAATTTGAAGCATCACACTTATGCTCAAATTCTTTCAAGCTTTCTCATTTCATATATGCTCATCATTTAGCCTCTTTTTAGATCAGAAAATAGACTAAATATGCATGTTAGAGTACTTCCTTTATCATTTTAGCTCAATCATAGACTAAATATAGTATGTTAGGATAGTATTCATACTAACCCTGTCATCTTATCATTTAGTCTATTGCATTTTAGTATCACATATAGCTTAACATTCATCTCATACTAAAATCGATTAAAAATCTCTCTCGTTCTCATATTTGCCATCCCTAAGCCATTTTGCTCAGTAATCTGAGAGCAAAACATTGGTTTGAGGGACATTGTGAGATAGAGAACCATGGGACCCTCCTTGGGAAGCTGAGTAATGCATCGTTACTCCATAGCTTGCATCAAGAAGTCCTGTGTGTGTGTGTGGATTGGTATTTATCGTAAATTTTCACATATTTAGTTTTATTAATCCATTTTTCCCACATACATTTCTGGCACCCATCGTGGGGCACGCACCCCAATAACCTATCATTTTTTGAATTTGAAGACTTTTGCAGGTACGCGGGAAACTAGAATTGGCGCGTCTAAGAAACATTTTAGCGCATCCGCCTAACAGTTTAGCGCTTCTAGCCTACTGTTTAGCGCGTGGGCTTTCTGTCTTAGCGCGTTCAAACTGTTCCTTAGCGCATAACACTATTGACAAATTTTCCTGTAGGTGTCGACGCCGGCGAAACACAGATCAGCGCGTCTACCTGACAGATTAGCGCATGGACCCAAAGTTTTAGCGCTTCACCTCCATATTCCAGCGCGTATCAACAGACAGTTAGCGCATTGAAATTCAAAATTTCCCGACAACAGACCGCGGAAAAACCAAACCACAGATCAGCGCGTCTACCTGATATATTAGCGCATTGGCCAAAAATATTAGTGCTTAGACTCCATCTTCCAGTGCATTTCAACAGACAGTTAGCGCATTGAAATTCAAAATTTCCTGAATAACAGACCGCGGGAAAACCAAACCATAAATTAGCGTGTCTGAACCACAGAGTAGCGCACGGAAACGGAATAGTAGCGCATTTACCGAGTATTGTAGCGCATACAGTTTGTTCTGTAGCGCATCGCAAACAAAACCAACAAAAAGATTTTGTAACCGAATAAAAAAAAAAATTTTAGACTTGTGGAAGTCCCCTGAAACAAACTAACCAATTTCTTTTTGCAGGATTTTTAACAAGTTTCTTGCAGGAAAAGTGAGGAGATTTGTTTTTACAAGCAAAACGTTTTTCCTTTTGTTGACCTCGAAAATCGAACTTTGCTTTGTTGACAATCTATTTTCCATAGATTAGATAATTATTGCTATAAAGGGTTAAAAAGAACACCATGCTTGTTGGAGCAACATCTCCAATTAGAAGTTAGCAAATTATTGTCTTGGAAGTTAAAACGAACAAACTTATTTGCCGTGTATCGAAAGTGGAAGGTATATGCTCTCCCCTTAACTGGGTGACCAAAAAGCCAAACCACTCTTAAAGTTTTCTTTAATTCAAGCAATAAATCCTTTAGTAGGCCTGCCTTCCTGAGGAGTTGCACTCAACTCTTAAAGCCGTTTATGGCCGGTGTGAAGGGAACGACCTAAGTGGGGAACGGCTTTGACGCCAAGAATTCCAACCCACTATAATCAAATGTGGAAAGTGACGAAAGTCCTTTTCAACGGTTGCACGCAGCGATTAGCCTTCCCCCAGTATCCTTGAGATACGTAAAGCCTTTGTTCTAAAGGTTGGGAAGCCTCCTGAGGGAGTTTATCACTGACGGCCAAACAGGAAGCCTGATTACGAACCATAGCATTAGAAACTTTGAGCTGAGTCAGTATCCAAACATTTGTAACATCATAGTGCAAGGGTGGGGAAGAATCCGCCCACAAGATTACTCATCATATATCTCCCAAGATAACTACTCAACTGTGAAGCAATTCACTTTGGGTTAACTTCTGGCAAAAGGCAAAAAAACGGGCGCCCTCTAGGGGGTGACACGGCTGTTTGAGCTGACGGAGTATCGAGACTAGTGAGCTATGATGTTGCTTATGACCCTTGAATAAAGAGTCTTTCTGAAGTGTTTGTCTTGTATCCAACCTATTAAAACATTGGGGATTTGAACACATCCTCGACAGAACATACACTTTTTGTTAGATTAAGTGAAATGATTGTACTTTGTGTGCCGTGCTTACATTTTGTATTTCAGAAAATCATCCATCCTACTTAAAAATTCTCTCAACAAAAGTCAAAAACATCACAAAGACACCAAAAGGAAAAATCAAGGCAGTTTAGCGCGTAGGAACAACATATTAGCACGTCAAACAGTTATTTTAGCGCATCTGCAGAACAAAATAGCGCGTGCCACAAAAACAGTAGCGTTTCAACTGAAAAACAAAACAGAAACCAATCTTTTAGCACGTACAAAACATATTCTAGCATGTGTTAGGAATCTTTTAGCGCATTAACAGAAACATATAGCGCGTGAAAGTCACAGTGTAGCGCGTAATTCTCCAGAAAAACTTCACAGCAAATTTCAAAACAGCCTGTTTTAGCGCGTGGAACAAACAGCTTAGCGCGTAGAATTCCTATTTTAGCGCATTAGCCAAACCAGTCAGCGCGTGGAAAATACAGTCTAGCGCGTGCATATTTCACAGTCAACAAAACAAAATTTTCCAGAATCAATATTTTAGCGCGTAACCAGGGGCAGAGTAGCGCGTGGGTAAATAGTTTTAGCGCATTGAGAAAATTTACTAGCGCATTGAACACCTGTTTTAGCGCGTGAGAAAAAGGAGAAAAACAGAGAGTTGGAAAAACCAAAAATTTTGAAAATTTCAAAATATTTTAAAACACAGTTTTTCATCAAAACACGTCTTTTATCAAACCCGAGTGACAAAAATAAGCCATAAAACTATTTCTCAAGTCCAATTTGTGTCAAACAAGGTTGTCCAAATCCGAAAACAAATCGAGCAATATAGGACATCTTTCCTATCATAATCCGGAAACTTTTCATCATCAGTATCAATTCAATCCTTTAAACATCTTACGGATTTCATCTCAAAAACACTTGTCTAGAAATTTTCCAATTGTCAAATCCAGTTTCCAGAGCGGGAAACTCTTATCCATATCATTTGACACGCTTTATCGTGAAGGGGCAGCTAAACCTTCATTCTGATAAAGTAAGATTTGAAATTTTCAAAACAAGAATCAACTAAATCCAAAACAAATCAAAGGAAATCATTGATCACTTATGCTTGACTAATCCCGTTATTCTGAGAAGAAAGAACCTCTATCGCAACATCACGTTGAAGAAACAGCAACCGAGCTTTTCCAAATTCATCAAGAGAAATAAATTTTTATACATCAATCGTCAACTCTTCAAATCCCATCGGGTATTTCTTCATCACGTCAAACGTTATATCCAAAACAAATCCAGTGAATTTGACAAAGAACCCCTGAAAACAAGAGCATACTGTCAAAAGTCTTTTTTTAATCAAAAGATAAACCGCGGAGGAAAGATCAATCCAGCATTCCTACCTGACGAGTGCATCACATATAACACATCTAGACTAGAACCACCAACGCCAGAGCACAACATCAACGAGGACTTTGTTCCTTTCATCACTGAAAGTTTCTATTGAAATGCCTGTCACTCGCTCTCAACGAAACAAACAAAGCGAAACACCCGCGGAATCAAGTATGAATCGCAGATTATCAAATCCTTTTGAAGTTCCATCATCAGAAGATCCTGAAATTACTGACGCAATTCTTTAGGAATGCCAAGAAAATCCTTCATTCCAAAAACTCATCGAAAAACTCATGGAAAATGACAAAGAAAAATATCTACTTATGCTTACAAGCAAAGGTGTCAAACTTCCTGAAGATTTTGACGCAAACGTCTTTCAAACAGGGTCTCAACAATATACATATCAAGAACAACAAAGGGAAGAAGAGACTCGCATACCTGAACAACATATTCCAGAACAACATATACCAGAAATGCGAGTACCTGTGTTTGAAACCCCAGAACAACGCATACCATTTACTGCACCTTTTCAGTTGAGAACAAATCCAAGGGAAGAACTCTTCCCTCGGCAAGATAATGCGCCCTTGGTTGCTCTTACTCAACAAATGCAAATGTTACAAAGACAAATACACGATATGCAACAAGGGACAATAGTGCGGTACTCTATAAACGAAATCTGTCCTTATCCATTTGACAGAAGCTTAAACATGATACCTTTTCCTCCAAACTCAGACATTCCTAAATTTGATAAATATGATGGGAAAGGTGATCCTCGAGATCATGTTTGAGAATTTTGCACTATGAGTCTTGAATTTGCTCATAATGACACTTATCTGATGTGGTTATTCCCAAGAAGCCTAGGAGGACAAACAATGGAATGGTTATCCAAGATTACACCACCTGTTAGATCATTTGATGAATTGGTTAACAAGTTCATCACCCATTATTCTTACAACATCCAACATGCCTAACCATGTTAGATATCTGCAACACCAAACAAAAGAACAATGAAACATTCATGTTATTCCTTCAACGTTGGCGACGCATGGTATCAAGATATACTCGAGATATTCCTGAAAAAGAGAAAATGGAAATCTTCATTGATAACTTGAATGGTGAAATGAGTGACAGACTCAAACTTCAATGCATACCATCTTTTGACAAATTAATCGAAAATGGCATCCAAGTAGAGGAAGCTTGTGTCAAAAAGGGAACACTCAAGTTCTACAAAGAAGGAACAAACTCATCAAACTACAATAACCAAAACAATACCAATCTAGACAAAACTCGATTTTGGACTTGAAACAAAAGCGAAGGCAACAATGAATCATATGATCCTAAATCTAAACAGCCAGTGCTTGCCTTATCAGGAAATACTCAAAATACAAAAATTCCTAAAAATACTACTCCCAGTACTAACACATATGCACCAAACAATGCTCAAGGACAACTCAATACCAACAATGCCAACGATAATCAAAACAAAAACCTGAATCCAGGGCCTAACAACAATTCACGCAACAACACCAACAATTTCCATAAGCGTATCTTCACACCATTGGGCCAATCATTAGAGTCCGCATTCAGAGAGCTGTTAGCAAACAAGGTTCTTTCTTTACCTCCAATCAACAATTATGAACCCCCAATCAAACCACCTTGGTGGAATGATTCACACTATTGTGATTTTCATCGAAACAAAGGTCATAGAACAAACGAGTGCATGAGATTGAAACACATAATCCAAGACATGATTGATCGAGGTGACTTAACGGTGGATGGTCTCAAAACAAATAATGATCATGAAGCCTTCAAAGATCCTCTTCCAAATTATAACAAAGATGGAGCATCCACTTCAAATGATACCCGCGGAGCTCGTATTAATCACATCTACAACAACACAATCAATCACATATCAGCTGAAGACCATCAAGTCAATGTTATAACCATTCGAGATAAACGTGATCATGAATCTGTTAATGTAACAACCCGGACTTAGAAATATGTCTTGAAGGGACATACTGCACCTCCAACTACCACACCAAAGATCCAATACGACTTAGTTAATCAACTCCGCAAGACTCCGGCTCAGATATCTATCCTGGAATTGTTGAAACTATCTCCAAGACACAAAGACATATTGGAGCAAGCACTCTTAGAAACAAATGTACCTCAAAATCTGGATACAGACAGATTTCAAGCTATGGTGGCCCACTTGACAGAGTCTCATAACCTCACCTTCTCAAAGCATGATAATACTTCATTGAGTCATCCGCATAATACTCCTCTACATATTGAAGTCATTGTTTGCAAACACCATGTCAAAAGAGTCTTAATAGATGGAGGAGCCGGACTTAATATATGTACTTTAAAGCTTATCCGTGCACTAGGTTTCTCAGAAGAATCTATTGATCCTTGTAAAAAGATTACCATAAAGGCATATGATGATGAGGAAAGGTCCTCTAAAGGAACAGTGATATTGCCTATTCAGGTAGGACCAGTGCAAAAAGATACTATATGTCAAGTTTTAGATATTGATCTCACCTACAATATCTTATTAGGCCGACCCTGGATACATGAAATGCAAGCAGTACCTTCTACATACCACCAGTGTGTCAAGTTTCCTCATGATGGACAGGAAATCTCCATATCAGCTGATCACAATCCATTTCAACATTGCAATGCAATGGGGGCAGCCCAAGACAGTTTGGTTCCTTATAACAGAGAAAAGCAGCGGTCTTCAACACCTGATCCACCAATAGCAAAATCCAACTCCTTATGGGGAGATTTCAAAAAGAAAATGCAAATCAAAGACCACGGCATGGGCGAATACTCTATGGAGCCTTTGTGTTTAACCAGATTGCCAACATCACCTAGATCGCATGGTTTACCTACTCTATCAACACATCTGGCAACTCAGCCCATAACTAAATTTGATGGTACCTTCATCCAATTGGGGACTCTAGCACATGAATCAGAAGATAAGGATGTTCTTAACTGGCTAAACAAAGATGAAGAAGAAGCTAATAGAGCGGCCGCTCTAGACATTGTTCTACCAACACACCTGTATGGAAAAGGCTACTTGATCATGAAACAAATGGGATATGGCGGTAAAGGACCTATTGGGAAACGCCAAGAAGGAGTCACTGAACCTATAGATATTCCTTCACAACCTAGTAGAAATAAAGCAGGATTAGGTTCTAAATTCACTTTCCTATTAAAAAGGCCGCCACATACAAATGCAAAACCTCAATGGAAAGAAAAGAAGAAATACAAAGAAGAATCATGGCAGGAAGCTCTCTTTGAATCAGCAGAAACAATCCGTAAGGCAAGAGAACGTCAAGATCAGAAGATACATCAGGAAAAGCTTTTGAATCATAAGAAGGCCATATCTGCAGCAGTGGCTCATATTCACACACCAGTGGCTCAAGAACCAATCCTATCATCACAAGCACCCATCATTCCTCCCCGAGGAAGCATAATCTATGAACAAATCCAGAATGTAGAAGATGGATCAGATACAGAATCAACACAGAATGTCAAAATAGTATCTATCATCAAGGATTTATTTTCGCCATACAACATACCTGTCTACAACACAGATAGAATTTGGGATGATGCCTATGAGACAGATTCAAATGAATATGAATGGGGTACCTGCTCTGATACTACTACAAATATCCCCGATGATACTGATTTCATATCCATTTCTCAAGAAGAACATAACGCAGAAGATAGACCTCTCGAATTTGGACCACAACATATCTATGACATTCAGGAAAGCGAACAGAAATATTACGAACAAGTCTATGTAGAAGATGATACCATCAAAGACCTCGATAAAACCCTAAATTTCTTTAAAAACAAGACCCATCACGATGATAACTCTATTCTAACACTTACAGTAGCTAAACTTGACCCGCCCAATGATTCCTTACCACTTGTCTTCCTTGATCTCATCGACTGGACTGAACCTGAGACTCATGATATCCCAATTTTTCCAGATGATGAATCTATTATCCACTACCTATGTACCGTAAATCCCGAAACAGGCTCTGCCAGTGAACCGCATAACGACGTTTGTTCTTCAGGGAGTGCCAAGCCTCTCAGTCGCAAAAATGAATCAAATAATGAATCTAATGCTGAAAGCCAGTCAATGGCAGCAATGGATCCCAAAAAAGTAAAAATAAAGGACGCATCTGAGGGTGAAAACCTTTTTCAGGCACCTAACGATGGGAGACTTGACACTCTTCCTGAACATTTTCATGAACGATCACCCATATTGATTGAGCCCACTCAATCAATCAACATTGGTACCATTGAAGCAGCCAGAAACATTCACCTTGCAGAATCTCTGACAGAGGAGGAAAGATCGGCATTCATTATCTTCTTTAAAGGACAGCAAATTAACTTTGCCTGATCATATGCTGATATGCCTGGAGTGGATCCACACCTAATCATGCATCACTTGTCCATCTCTGCGGGGGTCAAGCCAGTCAAGCAGAAACTACGAAAGATGAATCCACAGATAGCACTCATGGTCAAAACGGAATTAAAGAAATTATTAGATGTCGGATTCATCCGACCTATTGACTATGCAGAATGGATTTCTAACATTGTTCCAGTCTCAAAACCAGATGGTAGTATCAGAATATGCACCAACTTCAGAGATGTCAATAAAGCTTGCCCAAAGGATGACTTTCCTCTACCAAGTATTGATATAATTGTAGATCTCACAGCAGGCCATGCAATGCTCTCATTAATGGACGGTTTCTCAAGCTATAATCAAATCAAAATAGCTCCTGAAGATCAAGACAAAACAGCATTCACCTGTCCTTGGGGAACATACTGTTGGAATGTAATGCCTTTTGGCTTAAAGAATGCTGGAGCCACTTATCAAAGAGCAATGACAACAATATTCCATGATATGATGCACACATTTATGGAAGACTATGTAGATGATTTACTAGCAAAATCTTTCACCAGAGCTGAACATCTTGGCATCTTAACAAAGATCTTTGATCGGTTGCAGAAATTCAAGGTCCGACTCAACCCTAAGAAGTGTGTCTTCGGGGTTACATCAGGCAAGTTACTAGGTTACATCATCTCAGCTAAAGGTATTGAAGTTGATCCAGCAAAGGTACAAGCCATCATGGATATGCCACCACCAAAGAATATCAGTCAACTTCGATCTCTCCAAGGGCGACTTCAATCAATCAGGCGATTCATCGCTCAACTAGTAGATAAAAGTCTGCCATTTAACCACTTGCTACACAAAAATGTGCCATTCAAATGGGAGACTAAATGTGCAGAATCTTTTTACCAAATTAAACAGTACCTGATGAATCCACCAGTCCTAGTACCACCAATTGCAGGAAAGCCTCTTATATTGTATATATCAACGACAGATGTTTCACTGGGGGCATTATTGGCACAAGAAGATCAACAAGGAAAGGAACGCGCCATATATTACATCAGTAGAACATTGAATGGCTATGAGCTCAATTATACATTCATTGAAAAGGCTTGCCTAACAGTTGTTTTTGCATCTCAAAAGTTCCGACATTATATGCTAGCACACACTATCAAGCTAGTAGCCAAAATTGATCCTCTCAAGTATCTACTCAGCAAGGCAGCTCTCACAGGCCGCTTGGCTAAATGGCTTATGATTCTCAGTGAATTTGACATCCACTACACAGAAAGACGAGCCATCAAAGGACAAGCAATTACAGATCAGCTGGCTGAAGCACCGCTACCAGGAAAACACACCATGGACATTGACTTTCCAGACAAGGACGTTTTTGCTCTCTCCTCCAAACAATGGACCCTATACTTTGATGGATCCTATACACAACATGGTTCAGGGGCCGGCATTCTATTCATCACCCCTGAAGGACACACTATGCCGAGATCATACAGGCTTATGTTTCCATGTACAAATAATATGGCTGAATATGAAGCATTGGTCATAGGCATCAAAATGGCTGTCGAAGGGAAAATCACAGAATTAAAAGTCTATGGAGACTCACAATTGGTCATCAATCAGATCAACAACAACTATCAGACAAAGGATGATAAGCTACTACCCTACAAACGGATGGTGGATGACTTCAAGCAGTATTTTGTGCACATCACCTTTGAACAAATACCAAGGTTAAATAACAAAGCAGCCGATGCAATGGCTACGATCGCTTCATTACTACAAATTCCAGAACAACAGAGTCGTTATGAGTTTCTGGTAGAGCAACTGTTCTCCCCCGCCTATGACCACTCTGAATCCCATGTTATATATGCCTTAACCGGTTCAGATTCTCTGTTATATGGACCAATATACGACTACCTCAAGCATAATATCTTACCCATTGACCAATCCCGTAACCAAAAACGTAACTTTATCCGACAAGCTGCCCGTTACACCCTTACCGCTGATACCTTATATCGTCGAGGTCTAGATGGTACTCTTCTTCATTGTCTTGATCATAATGATTCTGATTCAGCTTTACACGAGCTTCACGAAGGTATTTGTGGCACACATTCGAGTGGCACTACTCTTGCTAAAAAGCTTCTACGAATGGGATACTACTGGCCTACAATGGAGAAAGACTCATATCATTTCGCCAAGAAATGTCCTAAATGCCAAATCCATGGCAATCTGATACGTGCACCAGCACAGGAACTACAACCATTTACCACATCCTGGCCCTTTTGTCAGTGGGGATTGGATCTGGTAGGCAAAATATATCCTTCATCTTCAAATGGACACAAGTTCATTATAACTGCAACAGAATACTTTACCAAATGGATCGAAGCAGTTCCCATGACCACAGTGACTGGGAAACAAATTGCCTCTTTTATCCTAAATTATCTGATCTGCAGATATGGTATTCCAAGTTCAATCGTCACAGATAATGGACGACCTTTCAAAAACCAAGATGTGCAAGAACTATGTGAAAAATTCAAAATCCAGCATCGATTTTCTACACCATACTATCCACAAGGAAATGGTCAGGCAGAAGCATCTAACAAAACGATCCTAAAAATCCTCAAGAAAACGGTGAATGATGCAGGCAAAGATTGGCATGTACAACTCAATCCAGCTCTTTGGGCCTACAGGACGAGCATCCACACACCTACAGGGGCAACACCATATTCCTTAGTATATGGATCAGAGGCTATTTTACCCTTGGAGATAGAAATTCCATCTCTTAGAGTCTCTTTGAAAGGTTTGATTCCAGATGAAGAGTATCGAGTCAACCGACTGCAAGAATTGGAACTATTAGATGAAAGACGCCGACATGCTTATACTCATCTCAAAGCATATCAGCAACGCATGTGCAGGAGCTACAATCATAAGGTCATTCCTCGTAACTTCAAGGTTGGTGATCTAGTCTTAAAAGAAAATCCAAGAAACCAGCAAGATAGAGAAAAGAAAGGGAAATTTGAACCTAACTGGTTGGGTCCCTATGTCATCATTTCAGTCTATGGATCAGGTGCCTATCAGCTAACAAATTCTGAAGGAGATGTGCTTGATGATCCAACTAACAGCATTCATCTAAAGAAGTACTATACTTAAGGTAGCCTAGTGCACGGAAAATGCCAAAAACAAACAAAAAAATAAAAAATCCAGAAAAAGTCAAAATACAAAGTACAATAAAAACAAATGGTGAAAACCTGGTAAACAGGCGCCCTTGTGAAAGGCCGGCTCCTTTATCTATATCCATGTCAGTTTATTCATCAAAACACTATCGGCCATTGCCCGACACTTAGCATCTATCCATCCAGGACATACTTAGCGTAGTCACTATCCTGAGTTATCCATCTGTATCTATTCTCTTATCGCATTTCACCATGGCTTGGAAATCATTGTACATAATCATATCCAGACGAACACTCATCTAGGGGCATTAAACTGTTCAAAAACTTGCAAACATTCAAAGACATTCCAACTATTGTAAAACCTCAGACACAGGACATCCAACAAACACACTTCATCACAAACAACCAAAACACGAACAATACACAAGAAACTTAAGGATGGATGATTTTCTGAAGTACTAAAATGTTGCATTATCGCATTAAAGTCTTGATTATTTTGCATGTTGAACTTTTTAAATAAATTGGAATCTTCTCCTTATCTCATCAAAAGCTTCAAAGCCAGAGATCATGAGGAACTTCCAACATTTTCTTAGTCTTCTGTCTGGGAGGCGATCACTTGTACTGTGTGGATATTTGCCTCGAGACGTGATCCATATCATTGAAGGCCTGATTCCATTTCACACATATAAATGATCTAATCTTGTATGTTTACGCAATACGCACTCAGGTCATCCTGGTTCAATTATACCTTGACGCTTGTGCTATCTTGCAAAATTAAAAATCATGTAAATTTTACTCAGGTCATTATGGTTCAATTATACCATTATGCTTGTATAAATTTTCAACATATCCAAAAAAATCAAACAAAGCTCCATGATGATATTTACAAAGAAAGCAAATAAATGGTTCTTTCGGATGGCAAATACAGAATGAGAGATGATCCAAAAACAATTAGTTGCATATCATTTTACAATTAGTTGCATAACATTTTACGATTAGTTGCATATCATTCTTACATCATTTTTACATATCATTTTGCATCATTTCACAAACATTCTTATCTTACATGTAGCAGCATATTAAAATCATACATCTCATTTTCAAGATACATCTCACAGCATATAAAAACATACACCCGGCATCACACATTACATCATATATATCAACATTACATAAAAACATACATCCTGTAGCACACATAAAACATGCATCCATAAACACATCACATGGGTCAAAAATGGTGTTCTATATATATATCTCTCAAAAAATGATCAAAATCTACAAATGTGTCAAAACTGTGTCCAGTACAAAGAATATAATGCTCAAAATACAATAGAGACCATGTCTCTCAAGTATGACTATCCCCTGATGGAGATGGTCTAGCTCCTGATGCACCTGCTCCTGGATCTCCAGGAGGATCCTGTCTGGCTCCTGAAACACTCGCACCCGGATCGGCAGGAGGGTCCTGTCCCGCTGGCCCTGTCACTCCACGGCTCTCCGATCGTGTCCCAGCAGTTCGAGATCGACTCGATCTCGATTGTGCAAAGCTCTCGACACGCCGCTCTCTAGGTACTGCCTCCTCATAGTGACGCCTGTAGTACGTAGCCTCCTGGACACTCCGTGTCAGCTTTCTCAGGGTGTCTCTCAAGGGACCACCCGCCGCTGCTCTCTGTACGGTCGCCAAGGCCTCCTCTGCTCGGCCCCGCCGCTCCATCTCGGTATCTCTCTCAATGGTCAACTGAGAAATCTGCCTCTGATAAGTCAAAATCTGTGCCTGCAGCTGCTACACAGTGATCTGAAGAGTCCGGATCTGAGCGTCCTCTACGTGACCCGGCACTCGAACCCGTAGTGGTACCTGTGCTGGCGCCACTCCCCCCACTCGGCCTGTCCTGGGTAGAGGAGGTGGAAGTATATCTATCCTCCTCCTCTGTACTGGCCTCCCCACCTCCTCCTCTCCTCCCACTGCCGCTAATACCTCTGTAACTCTCCCCTCTCTCCCGGCTCCAATGGCCAATCCTCCCCTCCCCCTCTCAATTCGGCCCTGCCGCACCACCCTCTGCACACCTCTCCCTCTCCTCCTCCCTCTATCTCCACCATCATCTCCATCATCCCCATCATCCCCCTCATCTCCCCTATCTCCCTCCTCTCCATCCAAATCAAAAGCCGGTCTCATCTCCTCTGGATCTGAGATCCTCGCAACAGCCCGAGCAGCAAATAAACGAGCAAACTCGTCCGTCATGCCAGCATCCTGTATCTCTGGGGCATAATCCCAGATCTGTCTATCCAAATCGGTAAACTCCTCAATAGCCACGGCACTGTCAATGGTCGGCCCCCAATCGGCCACATCCTGCTGCCACCGTGCGTATAGGCACGCCCCCTGTGGAATCCCCTGCTGCCTCCCGAACTGCCTCAAAACTCGGGTAACCAAAAACCGCTCTATAACGAATGGAGTCCTCCCGATCAGATACCTCATCATGAAAACGAAAGGCATCTCCATCCCATCCTCTGCCCACACCTCACAGTCTGTATACGGTCTCCAGGTGACCGTAATTATATCGTCAAATACCCTCCTCCAGTGCTCTAGTTTGCCCAGCTTATGCTGGACAACTAGGCCTCTAGAACCATAGGCATAAGCCGCCCCTATGGGCCTATCTCTGTCTGCCAGTGGCCTAGCTGCTGGAATGTGCTCCCAACACCATACCTGTAAGAGGGTCACCCCTGCTGATAAACTGCTATATCCGAGGTATACTACCTCATGCAAACTCCTGTAAAGGTGGGCCAACATCGCTAACCCCCATGCAAATCTCCGTCCCTGAGTAACCATCTGCTCTAGAACCAGCCCCCATCCCACTGAAAATCCCTTTGACCTGCGATCAGGACAAAGGAATCCTCTAATAAATCCTGCCAATACAGATGGCAGCGGTGCATAATCCAGATCCAGGAACTCCTGCCACGGGATCTCATAACCGCAGACACTCTCATCATGAAAAATCCGGCGCAGTGCCTCTGTGTCGCCCTCCTTCGTCTGCTCATAGGGCAATATAGCTCCGACCACAGGAATGCGCAGGATGCGATAACAGTCCTCTGGTGTCACTGTCATCTCTCCTGTGGCAAAATGAAAGGTGTTTGTGTCACTGTGCCACCTCTCTGCCAATGCTGTCAACAGTCCCCGGTTCACAGTGAACCGAGGCATATCCAGAAGCGAGGTCAATCCGCATCGCTCAATAATGTCCAGGTCTGCCTATGACAGACGTGGTATCAATGTCCATGGTCTCGGGAATCTCTCCCTCGACTGCACAATGCCTAATCGCTCCTGTCAACAAACAAAACATATCCAATATCAGATTCCACATCAACAAAAAGATATCAAAATAAAACTTACATCAAAAACATGAAACAAATTTGCTCATCTACAATCAAAGTTCAAAAACCTATCATTTCATATCAACTTGTAAAACAACTCAAGTTCTCAAAAACCATATCAAAACTTGTAAAACAACTCAAGTACCACAATCACAAACTTGTAAAACAACTCAAGTTTCCCACCCATATCAGCTTGTAAAACAACTCAAGTTTCCAACCCATATCGGCTTGTAAAACAACTCAGGCTTTCATACACATTTGAACTTAAAACAGATAACACAAATAAATCATGTTCTAATCACCACAAATAGCTTGATATCTATACATAACTTGGAAACATTCACATCAAAACAAGTTATACAAATACTCATATTGGATACGTGCATCAAAAACACAACAGGCACGCAAAAACACAACTTTTCAAAATCGGCCAAAACACAAATTTTTCATGGATGCGCTAAAACAGACCTTAAATGCGCTAAAACAGACCCATGCACTAGGCTGCTTGTCCTACACGCTAACCTATCTGCCTTATGCGCTAGATTCCATCTATGCGCTACCCTTTTCTACCTATGCGCTATCTAATTTAGCCTATGCGCTAGACTCTGTCTACGCGCTACTATTTTCCTCCCATGCGCTACCTAAACTAACCTATGTGCTAGACTATTTCTATGCGCTAATCTGTCCTCCCTAAGCGCTCTCCTTTTCATCCTATGCGCTAGGCAAGCCCTACGCGCTAAATCCCTTTGCTTAACTGCCACCCTTTCAGCCCTATGCGCTACGTTATACCTACGCGCTAAACTTCCTGTTTGATGCGAACTTCTACGCCTCCTATGCACTAGGTTAGACCTACGCGCTACCCTGTTCTTCCAAAGCGCTACTAAACACATTACCTGCGCTATTCTAGATGGACGTGCTAATGTAAACGACCTATGCGCTATCAAAATCATTTCGGACGCAACAATTAAACTGACTCCTATGCGCTACTTTGCACTGCGTATGCGCTAATATGCGCCTTACACGTGCTAAAACGATGGGTCCGAACTTTAAAATTCGAAAAACAGCTAAAAATGACAAAATAAAAAATCAAAAAGGGGTCAAAAGCATTGACTTACTGGTGGTCCACGTACGGCTGGTCTCCGGTACCTCCGAACACGCTCGAAACGGTGTCTGTGGTAGGGAATAGGCATTTTCTCTCCAGAGCAAATTCTCTTTTCTTCAAAGTCAACAAGCACAAATGAATCTAAATCAAGCCCTTTTCCCCTTTTACAGGAGGAAAATGAAATTAGGGTTAGCTAACTGGGCCTGTAATATGGTCGCGGTCTCCCCTGTACCAAAACATTTGTAATTTATTGGGAGATGAATCAATTTACACACTTTTTACACGCACGAAATCCTACACATCATACGAACTTCATCAATTTAACTCAAAAAAATTTCCAAAAAAAAATATATATATATTGATTCATCTCCCGAGGGGGCATCACATCAAATATCGAATCTGGGGCATCACATCAAATCTGGGGCACGACTGGCAAATCAAAAGAGCGACACAAAAATTGCATTTGATCATAAAAACACAAAAACAATCATTTTTCTTTGAAATAACATGTGCACACACGTCACTTCAAAGAGGGGCAAAATGTAGACGTATAAAAATGACCACATTCCTAAATGAATATTTTATGTTCATTTTTCTATTTAATTAAATCCAGTTTAATTAAATTATTCACATTCTTCTATTTTATTAAGTAAATTACTCAATTTATTTAAATAAAATTCACTATATCCATTTAATGAATAAATCATTTTATTCAATTAAATCCCCTAGCCACTTTTAATTAAATTCAAATTTAATTAAAAAGTTATCCCAAATTGAATAAATCAAATTTATTTAATTCCTCCAAATTGCAACCAAATTGAATGAAAATCAAATAATTCAATTAAATCAATTATCCTCCCCATCCACTTGCAAAATCCCAAACCCCTTCCTAATCCCTTCTAGAATCTTCTAATCGATTCTAATTAACCTAACCCTCCTCTAAACTTTGTCACATCCCTAAGCAAAGGGAGGTCACTTCTCAAATGACCCAAAGTCTTGGATAACCATTGAAGGTTTTCAACCTTCAACCACCAAAAACCCCAAAGTCTTTGAAAACCATTAAAGGCTTCCAACCTTCAACCACTTAATCCCCAAAGTCTCCAATAACCATTAATGGTTATTTCAAACCCTCCCACATAGTTAAAACATTTGTTTTGACTCAACCTCTATCCAACCCAAGGGTCTCATCAGGTCATTAATGCTTTGACCATGATTATCTCTTAATCATTTGCACAAAGGTTTATCTTTGGATTAGATCCTAATTCAGTGGGTAAACCTAACTTAGACTTGACCCTTAGCCTTTAGATAACCATGAGGTCTCCTCAGGCCTTTAATGCCTCCAACCTCTTCTTTCAACCCAATCTGGTGTGGACATTTGTCACTATTTCATTGGTGCCAATTGTGCACATGGATCCCCAACTTTCAAACTTGGCCCTTGATTAAGCCATTCAATCTTGACCATCCATTGCCCTGTTTGTGCTATAAATAGAGCTCTCATTCCTCCATTTTTAACAATCATCTTTAAAATTTGAAGCATCACACTTATGCTCAAATTCTTTCAAGCTTTCTCATTTCATATATGCTCATCATTTAGCCTCTTTTTAGATCAGAAAATAGACTAAATATGCATGTTAGAGTACTTCCTTTATCATTTTAGCTCAATCATAGACTAAATATAGTATGTTAGGATAGTATTCATACTAACCCTGTCATCTTATCATTTAGTCTATTGCATTTTAGTATCACATATAGCTTAACATTCATCTCATACTAAAATCGATTAAAAATCTCTCTCGTTCTCATATTTGCCATCCCTAAGCCATTTTGCTCAGTAATCTGAGAGCAAAACATTGGTTTGAGGGACATTGTGAGATAGAGAACCATGGGACCCTCCTTGGGAAGCTGAGTAACGCATCGTTACTCCATAGCTTGCATCAAGAAGTCCTGTGTGTGTGTGTGGATTGGTATTTATCGTAAATTTTCACATATTTAGTTTTATTAATCCATTTTTCCCACATACAGTCACTGCAATTTAGTTTTCGTGATTGAGCTAGTTTAATTTCGATTTTCTTTGATGATTTCCAAATTCCTCTCTACACATATGATCATTTCTAGCTCATGGGTGATATTAGACTCTTTTAGGCTTCATTTGTGTCTTTGGGTGCTCCTACATCGCTTTTCCATGTTGTGGGTAATAGTTTGAGTAGGGAAATCACTCATTTATCTTTAGTTGATGTTTTATTAGTAATTACATTAATAACCTTAGATGATTTAACTTAGATGTTAAAGTTTATTCCTATTGTGCATTAGTGCTATGTAATCATGTAAGTTTAAATGTGTGTAATTCCTTAAAGAATAATGTGATGTTGTATCTTTGATTTCCACTTTTGCACTTAAGATGGTGTGATCCTTTTAGTTAAATGTATTTCTAGTTCTTTCCTTTAAAAAAAATTATCTCTATGATGTTTAGATAGGTTGTTAGATAACTTAATTCTCTAGGGTTTCTTGGCATACATTACAAGAGGACAAGGTAACCACAGGTGAATTTGTCCAACACTTTTATCATGAAACTTTAAGGAAAGATTCAGAATAGCATCCCGATCCTGAAAAATATTTGTTGTCCACATCCGAGTTCCTAGACAAGAGTGCCTTGAGAAAAATAACCTAGAATTCCTAAGTCTAGATTTCAGACACATGTTCCTCTCTACTTTTGTAGTGCCCCTCCTAGACTTGCATTTTGATTTATGCATTGATAGACTTATTTAGACATACGATTGATGCTTAGATAATTACTTGCAACTCTATAGCCATGTTAGATGATACTAATGATGCTAGTTACTCTATGTGGACTTATGTTATTTGTTATGACTCATGATGTTTGGTGATTTATATGATTTTTGGATTCTTATGTGTTTGTTATTCATATGTGGAATATATCACTTATGATGTTACGATGGTACTAACCCTATTTCATGATTATGGTTTATGTGATACTTTGATGTTATATTGTGTGACTATCTTCGTGAAAGAGATGATGTCTTATCACTCATTGCAAGGATGATAAGATGTTGTGATTCTCTTTTCACTTTCCTATTTATTACGATGATTATATGTCGTATATGTATTGTATCATGATTGCAGGATTGTAGGTACTGGACATCGACTCCACCTGGCTTCACAGGTCTAAGCGTGTCCTATCCCAATTGCAAGTTGTTGGAGATGGCATGGGTTTCTTTCACTCACTCTAGGTTTAGATGTTCACCTTGTCAGTTGCACCACGATGTGATTCAGTTGAAGATTTTTGTGTTGAGGTTTCCCTTTTGTCGAGTTGCTTGAGTATGCGAGTGTATGTTTTCTATTTAATTTAAATTTTGGGATAATGCAATTGATTAGGATTTGAATTAATTTATCCTATAATGTGATTATTGGTTATTTTATTAATTGATGATTATTTATTGTGAAAGTCGAATTTAATTAATTGAGATTGATCTAATTAATTTAATTGATTTATTTTGATTTAATTGACTTATTGATTAATGATTTAATTATTATTTAACTATGACTTATTGATTATCTATTTATTATTTTGAGTTATTTAATTATTTATTGTTGAGATTGGTTTATTTTGATATACTGTTTAAGGTTTATTTTGTATTTATTTTAAGATTTATTTATAATTGATTTAATATTAATTTATTTTGATTCATTGTTGATTGATTTATTTATTGTTGCTTTGCTTTATTTAATTGATAATTTATTAATTGAGTTTTGATTTACTGGTTTTATTAATTTATTTATTGTTTATTATTGATTTGGTTTTATATTCCTATTTATATGGATTTATTTATTTATTTCATTTATTTGATTTTTAATGGATATGATTTATTATTTATTGGTAATCGAATATGTTATAAAGTTTACCTATGCTTGTGTGTGATTGGTTGATTTTAAATTGGTTGGTAAATAATATTGGTAAATGATATGCTCCTCGAAACTATACATGTTAGGTAAAATATATTGTTTCTAGGAATTTTCCGATTGGTTGAATATTTCTAAAGTCTTGAGTTTGAATTTTTATTTAATTGGATTTCTGTTAATGTTGTCGGGTTAATCATCCGATAGATTTTGGAAGTGGTTTTTGAAATGGATTGAGGAATTGCTTGAATATTTGGATTTTCTTGTGGATTGCTCATCTTCAGATTTCAACCTTGACTGGATTGCATTTGCAGGTTGGTTCAATTTCTCCTTAAAAATGTTGATTTCCAGCAAGATTGTCTTCTCTACGATTGTGCAATTTGTTGATGGATATTTCTTGTAATTGTTTTGCGAGATTTGGATTTGTTATTTGCAAAAATTAATTTGTTTTGGAAAAACAAATTGAATGGGGGGGATTGTAATTTTACGTTTTCAATTTCTAGAAAATTATTTGCTGGAAATGGCTTTCTATCTTCTCTGTGAGTGAATGTAATTTCTGCACCAAGGACACCACAACTGAATGGTATAGCAGAGAGGAACAACCAGTCAGTGGTTGAAGCGGCTAGAACTATGTTGATACAGGGAGGTGTATCAAAAACCTTTTGGAAAGAAGCTGTAAGTACAACTGTGTACACAATGAACCAAGTTCTGGTGAAAAGAGGTAAGGACAAGACCTCATATGAATACTGGTATGGGAGATCACCTAATGTTAGTTATTTTTAAGATATTTGGAAGTAAATATTTTATTAAAAGAGGTGATTACATAAAAAAGTTTGAAGCTAAGGGTGATGAAGGCATATTGGCTATTCCACCAAGAGTAAGGCCTATAAATGCTTCAACAACTGGACACAAAAAATTGTTGAGAGTGCTAATGTTCATGTAGATGAATGTCGTAAAATTTCAAAAGGAACTAGTTTTGAGAAGAAGGATGAAGATCCTTGCATTTTTCTTTTGGAACCCGAAACTATTAAATCGGAAACCGGTAAAGCAAATCTTGATGTACTTGTTCAACTGGAACAAATAAATTTAGAGGAAGATGATAATGAAGAAGCCGAACCTAAAGAAAATGATCATGTTATTCCTAGGTATATGAGACTGAATCACAGTCCTGAACAGATAATTGGGGATAAGGATGTTGGAGTACTAACTAGAAGGAGAATAAGAGAGAACTCTTGCATGATCTCCACCATTGAACCTTGAAGTGCTAAGGAGGCATTTGGTGATTATCATTGGGTGAAAGCTATGGACGAGGAGTCGGATCAAATTGAGAAGAACAACACTTGGACCCTGGTACCCCAACTGGTAAACAAGAATGTTATAGGTACTAAATGGGTGTTCATAAATAAATTAAATGAATATGGTGTTGTGATTCGCAATAAGACAAGATTAGTATGCAAAGGATATGCGCAAGAAGAAGGAGAGGATTATGGAGAAACTTTTGCACTAGTAGAAAAACTGGAAGGTGTCAGATCACTACTTGCATTTGCAGCTCATAAGAAGTTTAAGGTATACCAGATGCATGTCAAGTCTACATTATTGAATGGGATCCTGGAAGAAGAGGTTTATATAGAGCAACTTGATGGTTATGCATTGACAGATAATGAAGACATGGTATGCAAATTTCATCAAGCCTTGTATGGATTAAAGCAGACACTCAAAGCATGGTATGAATGGCTTCATACTTATTTGATGAAGATAGGATTTACTAGAACCAGTGATGACAAAAAAATTTATCTCAAGTTTGAAGGAGATGATATACTAGTCAATGAAGTATTTGTAGATGACATTATATTTGGAGGTAATGATGACATGAGTAATTGCTTTGCAGATGAAATGAAGAATGAATTTGAGATGTCATTGGTAGGGGAAATAAAAAATTTCATAGGCTTACAGATACAACAGATGAATAATGGTATTTTCATTACTCAATCCAAGTATGTGAAAGAGGTTTTGAAGACTTTTGGTATGAGTGACTGTAAACTAGTTGGAACCCCAATGGTTACTAGTTATAAATTATCCAAGGAAGATGCATCTAAGTTTGTAGATGAAAAGGAATACAGGTCAATGATTGGAAAATCACACTATGTTGTTCACAGTTGATTGGATATTTCCCATGCAGTTGGTATTGTTTCTAGATTTCAGAAGAATCCAAAGGAGGTACATTTGATGGTAACCAAGACAATTTTTAGATATCTGAAAAGTACTATTGACTATGGATTATGGTATCTGTATGGTGAAAATTTTGATTTTAAAGTATACATAGATGTTGATTGGGATGGAAATATTGATGACCGAAAGAGTACTACTGGTGGAGCATTATTTCTAGGAGTAAGGTTAGTCTCTTGGAGTAGCAAAAAGCAGAGTTGCACTTCACAATCTACTATTGAAGCTAAGTATGTAGTAACTTATATGAATTGCACACAAGCTATGTGGATGAGGCACATTTTGGAAGGTTTGAAGATGGAAATCTTAGAACCAATAAAGATTTTGTGTTATAATACAAGTGCAATAAATATTTCTAAAAATCTTATTTTGCACACAAGGACTAAGCACATTGAATTGAAATATCACTTCTTGAGGGAAAAAGTTCAATGTAAAGATGTTATCTTGGAGCATGTTTCTACCAAGGAGCATCTTACAAATATCTTTACTAACACTCTAGCTAAGACCACTTTCGAGTATCTTAGAAGTCAATTGGGGATTGTCCCTCTTCATGAAGTTAGTTAAGCATGATGTTGATTGCATCAGTCCCTAAATTACTTATAGAATTTTATATGGATTGATGAAAAAGTGGATGTATTCCAGAGGGGGAGCATCAACATCAAAGTGAGAGCAGAATTACATGTTTTACTTTCACTTTGGCATTGATGTCAAAGGGGGAGAAGACTTATGTGATTGAGGAGAAGAATTATGTGTCTAGTTAGGTGAACTAGCAGTAGGCTGAAGATAGGACAGAGCAAGGTGAATACTTGGTAAGGTAAACCAGGATTCCTATTCACCAATCTCAATAGTAATCAAAGGCATTGATATTTGTATTGCCATCAATGCCAAAGGGGGAGATTGTTGGTATTTTGAGTCTGTTGGTATTTTGCATAGAGATTGAATTAATGATATGTTGTCATTGATGTCAATTGAACCGGTAATAATATTTATGTTATTCCAATATTGTTGTTTTTGATATTGGCTAGTAACTGGTAAGAGGAGCTTTGTGGAAGATGTTGTAAACCTGTATGTTATGTTTGTGAGATAAACCAGTGAACTAGTGTAAAGGGTTAAACCTTTCTATGTATTGTAACCGATAAACCCTATTAGTTGTTAAACCCTAACCGATCAAGTTTGTTGGTTTATTAACTAATGAGCAGTAATGATGAAGACACGTGTGATCATTGAATGAGGATATGTTCAAATTGTTTTGGCGTGTTTGTTCTTGTCTACGGAAGGAGAAAAGTGGATTGCATCTAATAAATAGTGTGTGATGAGTTACAAAGTCCTATGAAGTGGTGATCATGGAGTGGTTGGAATTTTATTAAAGAATGTGAAGAGATTGTCATGATTTCTAAAGGTCAAGATTGTACCAAATTGTTTGTAATCTCGATGATGAGAATTAGGTTTTTGCTGTGTTATCGACCTAATTGATTTCTATTTGAGGTCGATGAAGTTGTTGTAAAGGTTGTTGGCAAGATTGGTAGAAAACCCGTTGATTGTTTAGTTGCCCAACCAATGAATGGATCTGCACTTTGTGTGAAGTTAAATTGAAGAATAGAAGGATCTGATCAAGCAAATGTCATGCTACTCAAACGGATCAAGAAAACTTGTTGTTTTCTAGCAATTACAATAGAAGTAAAATCCCTTAATCGGGTAAGCTCTAACAAGCTTGGTTACTCATTGAATCATCTAACAAGGTGGTCCATTAGCTTGGATTCTTAAATTCTCCAGTGAGGTTACTCTTAATAGGGTATTGTTCTTTTAATCAAGGCATATTTGTAAATCCCTTAACCGGATGATTCCTAATTGGAATTAGTTCTTAACAGGACTTATTGTAAAGCTTTAATAGCCTTGGCTCCTAACAGGGCGAACTTCAAAAGAGTTCAGATAGTTATCCTTGTGAGTCTCATCTCACCATGGTTTTTACCTATTTGGGTTTTCCACAGGTTTTCCACGTATAAACATTTGTGTCAAGTGGTGAATGCTTTTGTGGATGTGATCTTATTTGTTGATATGGTTAATTTCTGATAAGGCATGTTAAGTAGAAGCATTGAGAGATGAATATGTTAAGTTATGATTAAGTATTGTTGATATTCACAAGATTGAAGTTGTTTACTATTAAAGTTGTCAGAACAATTAAACCAGTTGATGTCAATTATTCTTCTGAATAATGATCTTGACTAAGATATGTTTACTTTGTTTGACTGAGTTTGAGTTTGGGAACTTTGTATCAGTTTTTCAATATACTGATTCACCCCCCCCCCTCTCAGTATTCTACCGAATACTTATTCTTTGATCATACCATCAATTGGTATTAGAGCGACTCAGGTCCTCTTAATCTAAAAGCCTAACAACTCGAGGAAAAGATCTTGTAGATCATGATGAAGAAAGAAGGTCCAAAGTTAAACAAAGATAACTATAGAATATGGAGTGATAGAATGAGGATTTACATTAAGAGTCCTGGTAGTCAATATTGGGATAATATAGAAAATAAGTATACTACACCTATTGGACCCCTGACTAATGATCAGAAGAAAGAACAACAAGAAAATCACCAGGCATTAGAAGCTATTATCAGTTCCCTGTCTAATGCTAAATATGTAGATGTTCATGGTCTTGAAACTGCATATGAAGTATGAAAGAAATTAGAAGAGATTTATAGCAGTGATGAACATGTTAAGATTGCCAAAGAGGAAAGTTTAAGAGGAAAGTTTGATGACATGAGAATGTCTGAAGGTGAGAATATCCAACAGTATGGTCAAAGGATTAAAGAGATAGTTGGTGAGATAAAAAGTGCAGGAGGGAAAGTGGAAGATGCCACAGTAATCAGTAACGTATTAAGAACCCTGCTATCAATCTATGCTATTTGAGTTGCAGCTATTCAGGAGCTGAAATCCATTGACAAGACAAAGGTAACTCTTGACTCTGTTATTAGCAAACTTACTTCTTTTGAACTAAATGACTATGATGGTAGTTTATAGAAATCAAAATCTGAATTTAGAGCTTTTGTCTCCAACCCATCAATGAGAAGAAGTAGAGATACTGACCATAACTATGAATCTAGATCAAGCAGAGATGCTAAAGATGAAGACAACTTAGTGGAACTTGAAGCATTGTTGGCAAAATGACTGCCTAGAGGCACTGGTAAATATATAGGTAAGCTACCTTTAAGATGTTTTGCATGCAACAAGATTGGTCATATAGCAACAAACTGCCCTAATGGTGAAAATGAATACAAGAGAGACAAATTTAAGAAATATAAGGGTAACGGCAAGAGAGATTGTATTGTATCTATTGACAGTGGTATTACTAATGAAGAATCTGATGATGATGCTAGTGAAGATATTGTGTTTGTAGCTATTAAGGAAGAAATATCAGATCAGAAGGCACTAGTATCCAGAATAGATAACTCTGATGATTGGATCATTGATAGTGGTTGTTCACATCACATGACCAGTTATCAGAGCAAATTTCTTTCCCTGAAAGAATTTGATGGCGGTGTTGTCAGATTTGGCAATGACTCACCCTGTATGGTTAAATGTAAGGGAGTTATTTCTCTTAATGGGAAGAGTAGTGCTGACGACGTCTATTGGGTTGAAGGCCTAAAGCACAATCTATTAAGTGTGGCACAACTTAATGACAGAGGATACCCACTGGAGTTCAAAAATGGAATGTGCAAAATATTTGACAACAAAGCTAATTTGATTGCAACTAGGAAACAGACCAGAGGTAATCTATTTCATCTCAATCCTAAAGTTAGCAACTGTTTGATTGCAAAAATAGATGATAGCTGACTTTGGCATAGGAGATATTGTCATATAAATTTTGACAATATTGTTAAAGTAAGCAAGTCTAAGATAGTAAGAGGTCTACCTCAGCTAGACAAACCGGTTAATGCTCTTTGTAAACAATGTCAACTAGGAAAGATGACTTCTTCAATGTTTAAGAGCAAGTCCTTCTCAGTAGAGCACTTGTTAGATTTGGTTAATATAGATCTATGTGGACCAATAAGAACAAGAAGAATTCAAGGTGATAAATACTTCATTATCTTCACTGACGATTGTTCAAGGATGATGTGGGTCACATTCTTGAAGTATAAGAATGAAGCTTTTGGTAAAATGAAGGCATTCTGAGCCTTAGCTAAGAAAGAGAGTGGCAAAAAGATAAAATGTCTAAGAACAGATCAAGGTAGTGAATTCACTTCTATAGAGTTCACTAAATAATGTGATGATAATGGTATCAAATAGCATCTTTTAGCACCAAGGACACCACAACAGAATGGTATAGCAGAGAGGAACAACCGGTCAGTGGTTGAAGCGGCTAGAACTATGTTGATACAAGGAGGTGTATCAAAAACATTCTTGAAACAAGTTGTAAGTACAACTATGTACACAATGAACTAAGTTTTGGTGAAAAGAGGTAAGGAGAAGACCTCATATGAATACTAGTATGGGAGATCACCTTATGCTAGCTATTTTAAGATATTTGGAAGTAAATATTTTATTAAAAGACGTGGTTACATAAGCAAGTTTGAAGCTAAGAGTGATGAAGGCATATTTCTTGGCTATTCCACCAAGAGTAACACCTATAAATGCTTCAAAAACCGGACACAACAAATTGTTGAGAGTGTTGATGTTCGTGTAGATGAATGTCCTGAAATTTTAGAAGGAACCAGTTCTGAGAAGAAGGATGAAGATCCTTGCATTTTGCTTTCGGAACCTGAAACTGTTAAATCGAAAACCGGTAAAGCAAATCCTAATGTACTTGTTCAAACGGAATAAATAAATTTAGAGGAAGATGATAATGAAGAAGCTGAACCTGAAGAGATTAATCATGTTATTCGTAGGTATGTGATGGGATTCACCTAGTTTGCTAACATTTCACCTAGTTGGTGTTGCTCAATTCCACCAACTCTCCAGGCCTAGTTGTACTCTAGACCTCCAAGTCCTCCTCAATCTCTTCTAGGGCTTGCTTCTTATCCATTTGAAGGTGTTTTCTTCAAGTGTTTTAGCTAGGAACCCTACCAATTCACAATGCTTCCCATGTGCTCATTATGGTTGTCTTGGCTTCAACTTGTCAAATTGACCTCCTACTTTTGTGAGTTGATGTAGAGGTGTGGAGGTGGCTTCTAACATGTTTTTAATAGATTTTGCGTCCATTTGAGGTTCACAACCATTTCCCTTCTTACCATTTTCACCTTTTTGCCTAGAAAAGGGCTACAAGGAATTAACCCTATTAGGCCTCCAAAATCCGATTTTCTAGGGCTTGAGAGAAAACAGTACAAAAGACCCCATAGAAAGTTTGGATTTTCTTCAAAGAATCACCTAACCTCAAGTTATTTTTGTTTTTTTGGTTCCTTATCTCACCGTAGAATTCCCCAACCCCAAAAATGAGGGTTTTCAAGGGTTTCTAGGCCTTCTAACCGGCAGTGACTGGTCAAGTTGGTGTTTAGGCATCAAATGGCCTTGTCAAGGATTCTCCTTGAATAGGAATCTCTATATGGACAACTTGGACCCCTCCAAAAGGTTAATTTGTGATCTTGCATCTACCCCTGCACTTTGCACTCCAGATTCACCCTGTCTCCTCTAGCCGAGCTGCTCCTGGACTCGCCTAGAATAAGGTGACAGTCATATTAAATGTCATCTCCAGCACTTGTCCCTGCATATGTACACTATACAAGTGGTTTCCCTCCATTTCCAAATAGGTCATGATGGTATCATGGATGGAATTCATGGGGCAACCATTTTACATAAAACTTCTATATACAAGCCAAAACTGGTTGTTTGCAAACAAAACCAAGTAAACACTAATGCAACTTATCTACAAATCTTGAAATGAAAAAAAATGCTCTAAAACACTCCAAAGATACTCAATCCATTACTAGATTAATGGATTCAATCCATTTGTATTCACAAAATGAGCAAATAAAGCCAAAATGATGTCAAACAGTCTGAAAATGAGTAGTTTCAGATTGTTGATCTTACAAGACAAAGACTCTAACCTTGGTAACCATGCAAGAGAGGGTTTTTATAGTATTCCCCATATTTGGAGTCATTATAGGGCATTGGACAATCCCTAACTCCATCCCTAATCAATTTAGGACAAAAGTTATCATGACAACTTTCAAAAGTTGTCATGACAACTTTTTGCAACTTTGCACTTTTTGCATTTTGGGCCTTCTCAACCTATGAGACCTATTCTAAGTCATCACTCATGACTTTTAAATCATTTCTAAGACTAATTTAACCCTCCCTAATGCTTATACCAAGTTTTGACACTTTTGACCATCAAGATGGTCAACTACCTACTCAAACCACTTCTTATGCACAAAATGCAAACCTAGGAAGAAACTGACTCTACTAGGCTTATATTGACTCATCACACTCACTCTTGGACCCTGCTAGATTCCTTATTCACTTCCTGACTTGGCTAGGGTCAGTACAAGCCAAAATTGAGAAAAGACTATTAGCCTAAGTCTTAGGTGCTCCTGCACCATTCTCCCAAACAAAAGAAAATCATGTCACCTGCTTGGGAATCATATTCTGATCAATGCCTAGCTTCTTAAACTCTGTCTCAAGCACCCATGTAGTTCCCAATAGGTTTGATGCCTTGTCTTCTTGGTGATCCTTTAACTCAACACCTTCTTGGCCTTTGGATTTGGTTTGGTTGGTAGTTGAAGGTTGCTTACATCATCTGATACCTCTGAGTGACTGCAATCTAGACCTTGAATTGGTCCCTCTTACAAAAGTAAGTTTGCTATGTTGAAAACCAGTGACAATCCTATGTCACTAGGTAGGTCCACCTTGTATGCATTTTCTCCATACTTTGCTAGAATGGCACATGGACCCAACCTTCTCATTTGCAACTTGTTAGGCACTCCTTGTTGCAGCCTTTCTTTGTTTAGGTGCACCATGACAAGATCTCCCACTTGAAATTGGAGGTTCTTCCTTCTTTCATCAACTTTTTGTTTGATTTTTCTTGTGTTCTCCATCAAGGCTTGCTTGACTAATTCATGTACCTCCTTCATTGATTGAGAAAAGTCTTCTGCATATCCACTTCTTGCTGCTGCACTACCTAAGTCTCTCAACTCCAAAATACCTCTTGGGTGCACACCATAGACCACTTCAAAAGGGCTCTTGCTGGTAGTCCTATTCATGGTGTCATTGTATGCATATTTAGCTTGTGAAAGTACTTGATCCCATGTCTGACCATACTCTTTGGTAAGGCACCTTAATAAGTTCCCTAAGCTCCTATTTACCACTTCGGTCTGCCCATCTATTTGTGGATGATAGGCTGATCCAAAAGAGAGGTTTGTGCCAAGATTTTGCCAAAGTGTCTTCCAAAAATGACTCACAAACTTGGAGTCCCCATCTGAAACAATGATCATGGGTAAACCATGTATCCTTACTACTTCCTTAAAGAACAAATGAGCTATTTGGCATGCATCGTGAGTAGTCTTGCAAGGCACAAAGTGGGCCATCTTACTAAATCTGTCCACAATGACATAAATGTTGTTAAATCCCTACTTTTTCCTTGGTAAACCTACTACAAAGTCCATACTAATTCACTCCCAAGGTCTATTTGGTATGGGAAGAGGTTGGTATAAACTGGCATTTGAAGAAGTACCTTTGGCCTTTTGGAAAATTATGCAAGTCTCCACATACTTTTTCACATCTTGATTCATCCTTAGCCAATAGTAGTACCTTTGAACCAACTCTTGAGTCTTATTGACTCCAAAATGTCCACTAAGGCTTCCATTATGCTTATCTTGAATGAGGTTTTCTCTCATTGAGCCTCTAGGCACAAAAAGCTGCCCACCTCTAAACAATAGTCCATTTTGCAAAGTAAAATCAGAATACTCACCATGGAAGTGATTTTGATACTCCTTACACACCTTGTAGGCATTTGAGAAGTCTTCATCCTTTGGGTATAAGTCTCTAAAACTGTCAACTCCTATGCTTCTCAATTGGATTTCTTGGACTGTCAAAACTCTCCTTCTTAATGCATCAACAACCCGGTTTAACTGTCCTTTCTTATGCTTGATGGTGAATGTGTAGGCTTTCATGTACTCCACCCATTTCATGTATTTATGACTGATTTTGTCTTGTGAGTTTAGAAAACTCAATGCTTGGTTGTCCGTATAGACTACAAATTGCTTAGGAAGGAGATAGTGTCTCCACTTCCTCAAAGCCTGCACTAAATCATATAACTCTAGATCATAAGAGGAGTATTTCCTCTTGGCATCACTTAGCTTCTCACTATGGAAAGCTACTGGTCTTTCTTCTTGGCTTAGGATAGCAACTACTGCAACATTTCTTGCATCACATTCTACTATGAAAAGTTTCCCAAAGCTAGGCAACACTAGAACCGGTTGAGTAGCTATCTTCTCCTTCAAGGTTTCAAAACCTTTGTTTTCTTGTTCACCCCACTGAAACTTTGCCTTTATTCCACCTCTAATGCTGTCTAACATTGGTACACATATAGCACTAAATTGCCTAATGAAATTCCCATAGTACTGAGCTAGTCCATGGAAGCTTCTCACCTTTGTTTCTGACTTAGGAGTAGGCCAATTTACTATGGCTTCAACCTTGCTGGGATCCATCTTGTGGTTTCCTTGAGACAACACAAACCTAAGGTAAACCAACTCCTTCTTAAAAAATTCACACTTATCCAAGTTCATGGTTAGCTTTTCATCATACAATCTTTGTAGTACATCTTGCAAATGATTAATATGATCTGCCCTATCCTTACTGAAAATGAGAATATCATCTAGATATACCACCTCAAATTTACCTATGAAGTCCCTTATCACCTCATTCATGAGTCTCATGAAGGTGCTTAGAGCATTGGATAAGCCAAATGGCATTACAAGCCACTCATAAAGACCCTCTGTTGTCTTAAAGGTAGTTTTCCATTCATCACCCTCCTTAATGCTAATTTGGTGATATCCACTTTTAAAGTCAATCTTGGTAAAGTACTTGGCTTTCCCTAAACAATCCATTAGGTCCTCTATTCTAGGAATTGGGAACCTATATCTGATGGTGATCCTATTTATAGGTCTAGAATCAGTACACAATCTCCAAGTACCACCTTTCTTTGGGGCTAACACGATAGGGATAGCACAAGGGCTAATGCTTTTCCTAATTAGGCCTTGGTTTAAGAGCTCTTGGATTTTCTTGGCAATCTCAACATTTTTTTGGGGAGTCATTTTATAAGCTGCCTTGTTAGGTAAGGATGCTTTGGGAATGAAGTCTATTTGATGGCTTATGGTTCTTTTAGGAGGTAAGTTGGCTGGTTGTCCATCACTAACTATGTCTTTGAATTTCTTCAACAAGTTTTGAACCTCTTTTGGCAAATCTAGCTGCTCTTTCTTGTCTTCCTCCTTAGGCTTCATTACTAGTGCAAACCCTATACCTTCACCTTCCTCAAGTGTCTTCAAGAATTGCTTTTCACTCACCAAAACAATATTAGGACCTGCATCCCTCTTTTAACCTTCCTCAGGGATAGACTGAATCTTGGCTCCATCATGAATAGCTTGTCTATCAAATTGCCATGGTCTTCCTAGTAGAAGATGGCACACATCCATGGGTAGGACATCACATAACACCTTATCCTTATACCTCCCAATGGTAAAATCCACCCATGCTTGCTCATTGACTAGGACATGTTGGTCTTTGTTCAACCAAGTGACTCTATAAGGGCTGTTGTGAGGTATCCTTTGCAATTTGAGCTTACTCACTACCTCTTTTGACACAATGTTGTCTCTTGACCCTGAATCAATGATCACTTTGAAAAATTTGTCCATAATCTTGCATTTGATCCTAAATACGGACCTTCTTTAGCTTGGCTCTTCTCTGACCAGTTCTTTGATCAAAGTTCTCCTTATCATTAAGTTGTCACCTACCTCTGACTCTAAGGAAACCTCTGAAGTCTTGTTGCTTGAAGACTCTTCTTGGAGATAGTTCACTCTTCTTTCACCACCATGTGATGATGATCGATTCTCTGGACACCTATATGCTGGATGACCAAGTTGGTTGCAATGGTAACACTTTGTTGTTGCAAAATATGAGGAACCTCTACCATGGCCACTAGATCTTCCTCTAAAACCACTGTTTGATCCCCTTCCTCTATTGAATCCTCCTTTATTAGTGCCACTCTGTTGCTGCTCAGTGATTTTAGACTCACCTTGTGTCCTTTGTTAAGAAATTCTTCCTCCAAAGCCTCCCCTATGGCCTCTATTGTCTTTTCCTCTACCTCTTCCCCTATTGTTGCTTGAGTCATGTCTTCTTTTTAGTTTTTCTTCCACCTTAAGGGCAAGTTGATATGTTTGATGGACTATTTTTGGACTCATTAGACTGATTTCTTCTTGGATGTTCCACCATAGACCATTTAGGTACCTAGCAACCTTGAGACTTGCTTCTTCCACTGCATGAGATCTAAGGCTAAGTTTGTGAAAATCCTCCATATAAATACTGACATCAAGGTCCTTTTGTCTTAATTTTTGCCCCTTCCTATGAATTTTCACTTCATAGTCATCAGGGAGATAGACTTCTTTGATTTTGACTAACATCCCTTTCCAAGAAGAGATGGGTGCTTTTCCCATTTTCTTCCTGTCATCTTGCAAAAATTTCCACCATGTGAGAGAAGCTCCTCTCATCCTTCACTTGGCTACCTTGACTCTCTGGGCTTCAGTTATGCCTTCACATTCAAAATGGTTCTCCATGCCTTCTATCAATTATAGGACCACTTCTGCCTCCATCTTACCAGTGAACAATGGCAATCCTTCTAGTGATTTACCACTTAAGGCCTTCAATTCCTTTAGAAAAGGCTCTTGTTCTAGGATAGGGTTAGGTTCAGGTACTTTGTCAATCTCTGACACTTCCTTACCCTTCCCTTCTTCTCCTTCAACCTTTACCAACACTTCATTTGCCTTTGTTTCAAGCTCTCTCTCCAATTCAAGCAACTTCTCCTTCAAGAGTCTATTTTCTTTCTCCTAATCATCCACTTTCTTTGCCAACTCTGCATTGGTCACCATGTTGTTGTCTCCTATAGATTCTACTGAAGAAATCTACTCACCTAGCCCAGATCTTATAGGCTCTGATACCAATTTGATGGGATTCATCTAGTTTGCTAACACTTCACCTAGTTGGTGTTGCTCAATTCCACCAACTCTCCAGGCCTAGTTACACTCTATATTTCCAAGTCGTTCTCAATATCTTATAGGGCTTTCTTATTATCCATTTGAAGGTTTTTGCTTCAAGTGTTTTAGTTAGGAACCGTACCAATTCACAATGCTTCCCATGTGCTCATTATGGTTGTCTTGGCTTCAACTTGTCAAATTGACCTCCTACTATTGTGAGTTGATGCAGAGGTGTGGAGGTTGATTCTAACATGTTTTGAATATATTTTGGGTCCATTTGAGGTTTGCAACCATTTCCCTTCTTACCATTTTCACCATTTTTCCTAGAAAAGGGCTACAAGGAACTAGCCCTATTAGGCCTCCAAAATCTGGTTTTCTAGGGCTTGAGAGAAAATAGTCCAAAAGACCCCATAAAAAGATTGGATTTTCTTCAAAGAATCACCTAACCTCAAGTGATTTTTTTGTTTTTGGTTCCTTTTCCCACTGTACAATTCCCTAACCCCCAAAATGAGGGTTTTCAAGGGTTTCCAGGCCTTCTAAGTGGCTATGACTGGTCAAGTTGGTGTTTAGGAATCAAATGGCCTTGTCAAGACTTCTCCTTGCATAGGAAACTCTGTATGGACAACTTGGACCCCTCCAAAAGTTTAATTTGTGATCTTGCATCCACCTCTGTACTTTGCACTCCAAATTCATCCTGTCTCCTCTAGCCAGGTTGCTCCTGGACTCACCTAGAACAAGGTGACAGTCATATTAAATGTCATCTCCAGCACTTGTCCCTACATATGTACACTGTAAAAGTGGTTTTCCTCCATTTCCCAACAGGCCATGATGGTAGCACAGATGGAATTCATGGGGCAACCATTTTACATAAAACTACTATAAAGAAGCCAAAACTGATTGTTTGCAAACAAAACCAAGTAAACACTAATACAACTTATCTAAAAAGATTGAAATGAAAACAAATTCTCTGAAACATTCCAAAGATACCCAATCCATTACTGGATCAATGGATTCAATCCATTTGTATTCACAAAATGATGTCAAACAGTCCGAAAATGAGTAGTTTCAGATTGTTGATCTTACAAGACAAAGACGTTAACCTTGGTAACCATGCAAGAGAGGGTTTTTATAGTATTCCCCATTTGTGGAGTCATTCTAGGACATTGGACAATCCCTAACTCCATCACTAATCAATTTAGGACAAAAGTTGTCATGACAACTTTTTGCAACTTTGCACTTTTTGCATTTTTGGCCTTCTCAACCTATGAGACCTATTCTAACTCATAAATCATGAATTTTAAAGCATTTATAAGACTAATTTAACCCTCCCTAATTCTTATACCAAGTTTTGACACTTATGACCATCAAGATGGTCAACTACCTAGTCAAACCACTTCTTATGCACAAAATGCAAACCTAGGAAGAAACTGACTCTACTAGGCCTACATTGACTCATCACACTCACTCTTCAACCCTCATAGAGTCCTTATTCACTACTTGACTTGGATAGGCTTAGTACAAGACAAAATTGAGAAAATATTACTATCCTAAGTCCTAGGTGCTCCTACACTAGTATGTGAGACTGAATCATACTCCTGGACAGATAATTGGGGATAAGGATGTTGGAGTACTAACTAGAAGGAGAATAAGAGAGAACTATTGCATTATCTCCACCTTTGAACCTAGGAGTGCTAAGGAGGCATTTGGTGATGATCATTTGGTGGAAACTATGGAGGAGGAGTTGGATGAAATTGAGAAGAACAACACTTGGACCCTGGTACCCCGACCAGTAAATAAGAATGTTATAGGTACTAAATGGGTGTTCAGAAACAAATTAAATTAAGAAGGTGTTGTAATTCGCAATAAGGCAAGATTAGTATGCAAAGGATATGCGCAAGAAGAAGGAGAGGATTATGGAGAAACTTTTGCACTAGTAGCAAGACTGGAAGGTGTCAAAACACTACTTGCATTTGCAGCTCATAAGAAGTTTAAGGTATACCAGATGGATGTCAAGTCTTCATTTTTGAATGGGATACTGGAAGAAGAGGTTTATATAGAACAGCCTGATGGTTATGCATTGACAAATAAGGAAGACATGGTATGAAAATTTCATAAAGCCTTGTATGGATTAAAGCAGGCACCCAAAGCATGGTATGAATGGGTTCATACTCATTTGATGAAGATAGGCTTTACTAGAACTAGTGATGACAACAACATTTATCTCAAGTTTGAAGGAGATCATATACTAGTTAGTGAAGTATTTGTAGATGAAATTATATTTGGTGGTAATGATGACATGATTAATTGAGTTGTAGATGAAATGAAGAATGAATTTGAGATGTCATTGCTAAGGGAAATAAAAAATTTCATAGGCTTACCGATACAACAGATGAAGAATGGTATTTTCATTACTCAATCCAATTGCATGAAAGAGGTTTTCAAGACTTTTGGTAGGAGTGACTGTAAACCAGTTGGAACCCCAATGGTTACAGGTTATAAATTGTCCATGGAAGATGCATCTAAGTCTGTAGATGAAAAGGAATACAGGTCAATGATTGGAAAATTACACTATGTTGTTCACAGTCAATCGGATATTGCCCATGCAGTTGGTATTGTTTCTAGATTTTAGAAGAATCTAAAGGAGGTACATCTGATGGCAACCAAGATAATTTTTAGATATCTGAAAGGTACTATTGACTATGGATTATGGTATTCATATATTGGAAATTTTGATTTCAAAGTATACACAGATGTTGAATGGGCTAGAAATATTGATGACTGGAAGAGTACTACCGATGGAGCATTCTTTCTAGGAAGAAGGCTAGTCTCTTGGAATAGCAAAAAGCAGAGTTGCACTTCACAATCTACTGCTAAAGTTGAGTATGTAGAAACTTATATGAATTGCACACAAGCTATGTGGATGAGGCACATTTGGGAAGGTTTGAAGATGGAAATCTCTTTAAGAATAAATATTTTATGTGATAATATGAGTGCAATAAACATTTCTAAAAATATTGTTTTGCACGCAAGGACTAAGCACATTGAATTGAAATATCACTTCTTGGGGGAAAATGTTCAATGTAATGATGTTATCTTGGAGCATATTTCTACCAAGGAGCAGCTTGCAGATATCTTTACCAAACCTTTGCCTAAGACAACTTTTGTTCAATTGGGGGTTGTCCCTCTTCATGCAGTTAGTTGAGCATGATGCTTATTGCATCCGTCCTTGAATTACTTGCAAAATTTTACAAGGATTGATGAAAAAGTGGATGTATTCCACAGGGGGAGCATCAACATCACAGTGAGAGAAAAATTACATGTTTTACTTTCACTTTGGCATTGTTGTCAAAGGGGGAGAAGAATTATGTGATTGAGGAGAAGAATTATGTGTCTGATTAGGTGAACCAGTGCCAAGCTGAAGATAGGACAGAGCAAGGTGAATACTTGGTAATGTAAACCAGGATTCCTATTCACCAATCTTAGTAGCAATCAGAGGCATTGATATTTGTATTGCCATCAATGCCAAATGGGGAGATTGTTGGTATTTTGCATAGAGATTACATTAATGATATGTTGTCATTGATGTCAATTGAACTGGTAATGGTATTTATGTTATTGTTGATATTGTTGTTTTTTATATTGGCTACTAACTCATAAGAAGAGCTTTGTGGAAGATGTTGTAAACCTGTATGTTAAGTTTGTGAGATAAACCAGTGAACCAGTGTAAAGGATTAAACCTTTCTATGTATTGTAACCGATAAACCCTATCAGCTGTTAAACCCTAACTAATCAAGTTTGTTAGTTTATTATTTGATGAATGGTAATGATGAAGACATGTGTGATCATTGAATGAGGATATGTTCAGATTTTTGGCGTGTTTGTTCTTGTCTATGGAAGGAGAAAAGTGGATTACATCTAATACACAACGTGTGATGAGTTACAAAGTCCTATGAAGTGGCGATCCTGAAGCGGTTGGAATTTTCTTGAAGAATGTGAAGAGATTGTTATGATTTCTAACGGTCAAGATTGTACCGAATTATTTGTAGTCTCGATGATGAGAATTAGGTTTTTGATGTGTTATCGACCTAATTGATTTCTATTTAAGATCAATGAAGTTGTCGTAAAGGTTGTTGGCAAGATTGGTAGAAAACTCATTGAGTGTGTAGTTTCCCAACTAGTGAATGGATCTACACTTTGAGTGAAGGCAGATTGAAGCATAGAAGGAGTTGATCAAGCAAATGTAGTGCTATTCTGACAAATCAAGAAAACATGTTGTTTTCTAACAATGACAACAAAAGTAAAATCCCTTAACCAGGTAAGCTCTAACAAGCTTGGTTACTCATTAAATCCTCTAACAAGGTGGTCCATTAGCTTGGATTCTTAAATCCTCTAGTGAGGTTACTCCTAACAGGGTATTGTTCTTTTAATCAAGGCATATTTATAAATCCCTTAACCAGGTGATTCCTAACCGGAATTAGTTCTTAACATGAGTTATTGTAAAGCTTGAATAGGGTGAACTTCAAAAGAGTTCAGATAGCTATCCTGGTGAGTCTCATCTCACCATGGTTTTTACCTATTTGGGTTTTCCACGTATAAACATTTGTGTCAAGTGGTGAATGCTTTTGTGGATGTGATCTTATTTGTTGATATGGTTAATTTCTGATAAGGCATGTTAAGTAGAAGCATTGAGAGGTGAATATGTTGAGTTATGATTAAGCATTGTTGATATTGACAAGATTGAAGTTGTTTACTATTAATGTTGTCATAGCAGTTAAACTGGTGGATGTCAAGTATTCTTATGAATATTGATCTTGACTGAGTTTGAGTTTGGGAACTTTGTACTACCCCCCCCTTTTGATTATTTTACCAAATACTTATTCTTTCATCATACCATCATACATGATGTTGTATTATGTTCCTTGGATGTTTGTTTTACCCTATGGTTGGGAGAGTGGGCTCTTGCATGTGTGGACTAGGATCTTGAGCATTAGGCCTCTAGGAGGGGGTCTATACTTGTTGGAACCATGTGAAGAGTTTTCTTGTAATTGCAAGTGATAATCTTAATAATTAATTAGTGGGTTTGGGTATCTAAGAATTCACTAAACAAGATAATAATTGATTTTTGGTGCCCCACCTCATTTCCCTTGAGCGTTGCTTGGGATGAGCTTGGGAAGACAGTTGGAGCAGTAAACCTATCTCCCTTGAATGGCTTCAAGGTTGAGAAGGTTCCACATGTCTACCAGGGTGAGGCTTGGCCCCTTCTTTTGTGAGGATAGCATGTGATGACACTCTTCGCTACATGTGTCCATTATCCATATGCCTTCGTTGTTGTTATTTATGCCTCTAGGGGTTTATTGTTTTATGTTTCAACTATTTGTTGTGATATGATCTTTGATTCTTGATTTGTCATGTGGATGTCATGTTGATTCCCTTGGTAGTTAGGTGTCATCCTAGGTCTTGAGTGTGAGTTGGGACCCCATGTCATCTCCTAGCATGGAGGGTGGCTCCTATTTGGTTTCACATGGTCGGGTGTTTGAGTGCCTTCTTCCATTGGGATGTTCTTCTTGGATGCCAGCATGTGTGGATTGGATTCTTGGATTTTTCATGTGGATACTCTCTTGGAGATGATTTCTATGTACTCGGAATGAGGAAACATTGTATCATGATGATTTGTATATGTAAAATAGATTATTTGTCTTTGTATTATGTATCTTCATGTATTTATAAATGAAATTGAAATAAGATGTGTCTATTGATCATTCCTTGATGTATTGGATAATCTTTATGTAATAAGAATTTATGAGTTCTGTGTGGATAAAAAAGAGCTAGCATTTATGTATTTGTGTTGCATCTGAATTCGTGAGATGAAATTGTGATATGCAATCTCGTGGGATGAATGTTGCAAAGAATAGTAATTGTTGTTATTCATCGTATTTAAGTAATTAGGAGTTATCTTAATGAAATTTTTAAATGTTGTATTATAATGACTTGTAAATGTGGAATAGGAATATGTACTTACATAACTTGTATTATTAATTAATAGGATGTGATGTAGCAAAAGAGACTATGTGCTTGTTTCATGTACTCGTGTATTTGGTCTTGATGAAGTAGATACTATGCTCTTGTAATCAAATGATGTACTACTATGGTTCATGTTGTAGAAATATTCATTATGTTGGGAATAAGACCGATGTCGACTTGAATTTCATCCTCAGAATGTTACCTACAACAAGTTAGTTTCATAAAATACCAATGGAAATGCCACAGGAAATCCAAAATCAACCAATGAAACTACATGAAATACATATGAAATAAAAATACTAATATTACCTTCATGGTTTATGTCTCATTGTGTCCTAACTCCAGTGTTCCTGGTTGCAGATGGTGTGCTCTCAGACAATGCATTGATAGCTTCCAAGATGGCATATGAAGAATGGACCGATAACTGGTAGTTAACAAAATGCTATGATATGCAATGATAAATGATTATGCTAAATGATTATGATATTTGCTTCAAGACAAAAACTCGTGGATTCATAAGTCTTACAAATGATTTTCTTGAAAATGCACTTGAAGTCTAACTCTCTCTCAACTGAAGCTCTTGATTTTATAGACCTTGAGAGGATGAGATGATGTGGCTTAGATCAACAGCCATGATCAAATCTGTAGATTTGGATGGCTGTGAGAAAAGGTGAAGGTTGAGAGAAAAGGGGGAGGATAAGACAAGTGTCACTCATCCCACCTTGACTGGGTTGCTGACTGAGGGAATCTAGGGATGGTTGGAGAAAATTTAGGCATGAGAGGACAAGTGGACTCAAGTCCTTCCTAAGATGTAGGGAGTGTTAGAGAGAATATAGGAGATGGTTATGAAATATGTGTACACACACAATACTCATTAAATTTGGAGGTTGAAGATAGGTGATGAATTAATATTTAAGAAATATTAATTTCCTTAGCCACATGATGGATGAGTTGGCAAAGGGAAGATGAAGTGGAGATGGAAGGTGAGTTGGAAAAGAATTAAATAATTTAAGAAATTATTTAATATTTGAGACTATAGGATAGGAGAATAGCCATTAAATATTAGATATTTAATTGATTAGAGGAGATAATTAAACATTAGATATTTAATTAACTTGGTTAGAGGAATAATTAAATATTAGATATTTAATCATTTTAGAGGAATATAATAGATGAATTAATTAATAAAATATTAATTAATAGAAAGACATGAAATAAATTAAATAAATTAATCTTTTCAAATTAACTATTTAATAGAAGAATAATTATTAAATAAATATTAAATATGTATTTAATTGCTCATAGCCATTTTTATGTGTATACAAGACCCTATGTTGAATTAGGGGATTGAAATGTTAGATTATGATTATTCTTGGAGCATCATATGACTCTTGATTTTGTTTAGTAGTATGTAATCTTATTTGGAAGTAGATAAGTGCTTGCTATTACAATCTTGCATATGAATATGGATAGTATTCTTGTTCAGTTGTCTAAAGGGAATAATCTAGTTCCATATGTAGGAGAAGGATAAATGCATTTAGATTCATGATGGGATAAGTGATTAGTGAATCAAGATGGGTATTAGGAACATTTGGTTGGTTTTTTTAAAATGAACCTAGAAATTATAATGTAAAAAGGCTATGCATATGTATCATTGTTTATCGTAGTTGAATGAAAAGTAAATGATTAGTTGGAAGTCAAAATATGATGTTGTAGATGGATTGTGATGTAAAAGTTTATTTGTCAAGTAGTGACGTCAAGATATCCTAGGGAATAGATATAATTGTAAGAGTTTAATTTGTGATATGTTAATATATAGATGATTGAATTCCGTTTGCATAATATGTTCTATGGTTATGTTCTTGTTGAGTCATATTATCTTGTAAATAGTTAATGTCGCATTAATGCATGATTAGTGATAGCATAGAAGTAATGGATGGTCTTTAAAAAAATTTTATCTCCATTTGCTAGTAGATTATGGATTATTTCTCTAGGGTATTTTGGCGAGCATCCCAACTTTATTTTTTTCAAGATCTATACATTGTGTTTGCATATATGTTCTAAGACTACCTGTAGATGCCAATTCTTGCAACTTTCACATCTTCAACCCTATATATTGCATTCAATTTACATCTTTCCATAGTTCATCTTGAACTCAAAAAAAAGAGTAGGATATAGAATTTAATCAACATTCAACCCCTTTTTAAACATATGGGATTAAATCTGTTGGCTTCATCCCTCTTTAATGTAATGAAAGTGAGAAGTAGGCTTATTCCTTGTTTACATAGCTAAACTAGTGAATACCTATTGTAGACGTATAAAAATGACCATATTCTTAAATGAATATTTTATGTTCATTTCTCTATTTGATTAAATCCAATTTAATTAAATTATCCACATTCTTCTATTTAATTAAATAAATTATTCAATTTATTTAAATTAAATTCACTATACCATTTAATGAATAAATAATTTTATTCAATTAAATCCCCCTATCCACTTTTAATTAAATTCAAATTTAATTAAATAGTTATCCCAAATTGAATAAATCTAATTTATTTACTTTCTCCAAATGGTAACCAAATTGAATTAAATTATTTCAATTAAATCCTATTATCCCTCCATCCACTTGCAAAATCCCAAACCCCTTTCTAATCCCTTCTAGACTCTTCTAATTGCTTCTAATTAACCTAACCCCTACTCTAAACTTTGTCACATCCCTAAGCAAAGGGAAGTCACTTCTCAAACCCTCAAAGTCTTTGATAACCATTAAAGGCTTTCAACCTTCAACCACTAAATGGCTCAAAGTCTTTGATAACCATTGAAAGCTTCCAACCTTCAACCACTTAATCCACAAAGTCTCCAATAACCATTAATGGTTAACTCAAACCCTCCTACATGGTTAAAACATTTGTTTTGACTTAACCTCTATCCAACCCAAGGGTCTCATCAGGCCATTAATGCTTTGACCATGATTATCTCTTAATCATTTGCACAAAGGTTTATCCTTGGATTAACTCTTAATCCAGTGGGTAAGCCTAACTTAGACTTGACCCTTAGCCTTTAGATAACCATGAGGTCTTCTCAGGCCTTTAATGCCTCCAACCTCTTCTCTCAACCCAATCCTATGTTGACACTTGTCACCATTTCATTGGTGCCAATTGTGCACATAGATCCCCAACTTTCAAACCTGGCCCTTGATTAAACCTTTCAATCTTGACCATCCATTGCCCTGTTTATGCTATAAATAGAGCTCTCATTCCTCCATTCAAAACAATCATCTTCCAAATTTGAAGCATTACACTTATGCTCAAATTCTTTCAAGCTTTCTCATTTCATATATGCTCATCATTTAGCCTCTTTTAGATCAGGAATTAGACTAAATATGCATGCTAGAATAATTTCTTTATCATCTTAGTTCAATCATAGACTAAATATAGTATGCTAGGATAGTATTCATACTAATCTTGTCATCTTATCATTTAGTTTATAGCATTCTAGAATCATACATAACTCATAACACATCTCATACTAAAAATCTATCAGAGCATCCCTCGTTCTTACATTTGCCATCCCCAAACAATTTTGCTCAGTGATCTAAGAGAAAAACATTGGTTTGAGGGACATTGTGAGATAGAGAACCATGGGACCCTCCTTGGGAAGCTGAGTAATACTACGTCACTCCATAGCTTGCACCAAGAAGTCCTGTGTGTGTGTGTGGACTAGTATTATAACATATTTTCACATATTAAGTAACCGTTGAAAGGGACTTTCGTCACCCTCCACTTTTGATTATAGTGGGTTGGAACACTTGGCTTCAAAGTCGTTCCCCACTTAGGTCATTCCCTTCACACCGGCCAAAGAATGGCTTTAAGATTTTTTCAACCCCTCGGGAAGGCAGGCCTGCTAAAGGATTTAAATGCTTGAAGTACAGAAAGCTTAAGAGTGGCTTAGCTTTTTGGTCACCTAGTTATGGGGAGAGCATATACCTTCCACTTTCGAGACAAGGCAATCAATTTGTTCTTTTTAGCCTCCAAGACAATGATTTGCTAACTTCTATTTGGAGATGTTGCTCCAAAAAGCATGGTGTTCCTTTTTAATCTTTCATAGCAAAGTGTGTATTTCCAAAACTTTTGTAAAACAAGCCTTGTCAACAAAAGTAAATCGTGATTTTTGGTCAACAAAATTAAAGTCAATAGGGGAAAACTTTCCCTCTTTGCCTTGCACAAAACGAAGATGAGGTTCTTTTACTTTGCAAAATGAAGTGAATCCTTTTAAACACCAAAGGATGGTGAGGTTCTTTTTAAAACTTTTGCCAAAGTAAAGATTGTTGGTGCTTTTTACAGCTTCCAAAATGAAATGTTTTTCCTAACTTGCAAGAAAGCAAATATGAAGTTTGTTGTTCTTTTTACCATGCAATAAAGTAAGATGAATTTTCTTTTAAAACACCAAAAAGGAAGGCATGAAGTTCATTTTATGAATCCAAATGAAATGATGAGGTTTATTTTAATTTGTGCAAAAAAGGAGAGTGAGTTCTTTTTAACCAACTTTTGTTGAAAGAAAGTAAAAAAAGAAACTTAAAGCCTCTAAGTTTGCTCCTTCCCCTGCACAAAAATTATTAGAACCTGCACACAGTCAGTGATCAAGTGTTAGTGTGGGCTTACACAAGCCTAAATTCTGATCTTGGTTACAAATTTTACAATCCTGATCCTAAAATGCCCTGAAATTTGACTAAAGTCTGAAATTTGGAAGATCTTCCAAAAACTAGATTTTGCATTACAACTCCTAGAGGTCTGAAACCCCTCTCAAACATCCTGAAAGTATATATGGAATATAACTTAAAGTATAAGAAAGAGAAAAGAGAAGAGGAAATGTCACTTATACTTAAATGTTATATTCCATATATATTATGTCTCCCACAAGCCTAATTTTTGACTCTGTCATAAATTTTTGGCTCTGCCAACTCTATGCGCTAAGAAATGATGTCTAAGCGCTAAGAAAAAGCCCCTACGCGCTATTATGTGCCCCTAATGCGCTAAGCTGTTTTCCTGATGCGCTATTCTATTTTTCTCCTGCGTTGATACCTACAGGAAAATATTAATGTTTTGATGCGCTAAAAGATTGACTTCACGTGCTGGATGATAGACTCCATGCGCTAAACAGTGGACTAGATGCGCTATGCTGTTAACCGGATGCGCTACTCTGTTTTGTTTCCGCGTTGAGGCCTACAGGAAAAACTTAACGGAGGTCACGCGCTAATGTTTGAACTGCACGCGCTAGATGATGGTCTCCACGCGCTGAACAATGGATTGGATGCGCTACTCTGTTTACTGGATAAGCTAAACAGTCAACTTAACGCGCTAATTCATTTTTCCCACGGACCTGCAAAAGTGGTTAAATTCAAAAACTGATTTGATATATGGGGTCTAGCCCCACGGTGGGCGCCAGAAATGTATGCGGGAAAAGTGGGCGAATAAAACTTAATATGTGAAAATATGTTATAATACTAGTCCACACACACACACAAGACTTCTTGGTGCAAGCTATGGAGTAACGTAGTATTACTCAGCTTCCCAAGGAGGGTCCCATGGTTCTCTATCTCACAATATCCCTCAAACCAATGTTTTGCTCTCAGATCACTGAGCAAAATGGTTTAGGGATGGCAAATGTAAGAACGAGGGATGCTTTGATAGATTTTTAGTATGAGATGTGTTATGAGTTATGTATGATTCTAGAATGCTATAAACTAAATGATAAGATGACAAGATTAGTATGAATACTATCCTAGCATACTATATTTAGTCTATGATTGAACTAAGATGATAAAGAAATTATTCTAGCATGCATATTTAGTCTAATTCCTGATCTAAAAGAGGCTAAATGATGAGCATATATGAAATGAGAAAGCTTGAAAGAATTTGAGCATAAGTGTAATGCTTTAAATTTGGAAGATGATTGTTTTGAATGGAGGAATGAGAGCTCTATTTATAGCATAAACAGGGCAATGGATGGTCAAGATTGAAAGGTTTAATCAAGGGCCAGGTTTGAAAGTTGGGGATCCATGTGCATAATTGGCACCAATGAAATGGCGACAAGTGTCAACATAAGATTGGGTTGAGAGAAGAGGTTGGAGGCATTAAAGGCCTGAGAAGACCTCATGGTTATCTAAAGGCTAAGGGTCAAGTCTAAGTTAGGCTTACCCACTGGATTAAGAGTTAATCCAAGGATAAACCTTTGTGCAAATGATTAAGAGATAATCATGGTCAAAGCATTAATGGCCTGATGAGACCCTTGGGTTGGATAGAGGTTGAGTCAAAACAAATGTTTTAACCATGTAGGAGGGTTTGAGTTAACCATTAATGGTTATTGGAGACTTTGTGGATTAAGTGGTTGAAGGTTGGAAGCTTTCAATGGTTATCAAAGACTTTGAGCCATTTAGTGGTTGAAGGTTGAAAGCCTTTAATGGTTATCAAAGACTTTGAGGGTTTGAGAAGTGACTTCCCTTTGCTTAGGGATGTTACAAAGTTTAGAGTAGGGGTTAGGTTAATTAGAAGCAATTAGAAGAGTCTAGAAGGGATTAGAAAGGGGTTTGGGATTTTGCAAGTGGATGGAGGGATAATAGGATTTATTTGAAATAATTTAATTCAATTTGGTTGCCATTTGGAGAAATTAAATAAATTAGATTTATTCAATTTGGGATAACTATTTAATTAAATTTGAATTTAATTAAAAGTGGATAGGGGGATTTAATTGAATAAAATGATTTATTCATTAAATGGTATAGTGAATTTAATTTAAATAAATTGAATAATTTATTTAATTAAATAGAAGAATGTGGATAATTTAATTAAATTGGATTTAATCAAATAGAGAAATGAACATAAAATATTCATTTAGGAATATGGTCATTTTTATACGTCTACACCTATATTTCACACATTACAAATGTGAGTACATTATGTAGAAAATTTTCCATTTGGCCAGTTTTTTATACACCATCTACATGCACACACCCATAAAAATCACCTAGTAAATAGAAGGTTTTACTTGTTTGTGTTGTTTTCATTTGCTACTTGTGGAGCTTACCTAACATAGTGTAGTGTGCTAGCCTTGTTACATCTTCACTTGTCCATGAGTCAGCTGGCAAAAATAGGATTTTACTAGCCCATGACTTGGGGATAGTAAATTGTGGATCTTTCTAGTTTGGGATTCCATACCTTGTGTGCTTGTGGATATGCCTCCTAGTTAAGATTCAAAGATTATGCTAGACCAATATGCCATACCTTGTATGCCTTTTCTTGTTGTATATGTTTTGTGTATGTGGATTTTGTTTATGTTTCTAATTGTGATTATGTTGTAGTTTGTGTGTATGTTTAGGTCTTTCTATTCATTTTCTATGTGTATGATTTCTTTTTATCTAGGCATTAAATATTTATAGGATTATAAGTTTGGTGGCTTTTTTATCTCTCATCTTGGAGTCATCTTGTCTCTTGGTATTGAGAAAAAAATTGGTTTCTTCATAGTTTGCCACATGTATTGGAATAAGTCTATACCCCCACTAAAGTTGGGGCTAAATGCAACATTATAAATTATAGACCCTTTACAATTTTACACTAGGTTTAACACTTGTCTTGATGGTGGTGATTGCACATATTTGGATGTACCTATCTCAAGACCTGAGTTCTAAAATGTGGATCACTTGAGCTAGTTCCAAGACCTTTGAGAAACTAAGTGTCCTCCCATTTTTTCTCCAAATTTAAATTTTTTCAAGTTGATGTTGGGCCCTTCATGGTTGTATCCCATTATCAGCCTCTCCCAAAAAACTACAAATGAAAAAGGTGCAAATCACATCTAAATGTGACTCCAATTTCAATTTAAAAGTCTAATCTTCCTAAGCTTCCTAATTCTCTAATACTCTAGAGTGTGAGTTAATTCTTATGATCAAGTAGGCATTTCAAGTCATTTATTGCAAGGTTATAGACCTACCATATCAGAAAAATTGATGATCATCATCAAGTACATTGAAGATTCATCCATTGGTGTGGACATCATGTGTTGCAAGGTGTGTTCCCTTAGTCTCCTTGTGTTGTGAAACATAGCGCTCGGGTTTGTGGCATGGCTTAACCACCTCCGATGGATTTATTAACTCTTGTGGTTGTATTGGACATTAACTGGTCAATCTTTTGGTGCAACAACAACTATGTTTCTAACAAGTGGTATCAAAGCCTAGGTCATGGGTGCAAACCCCTCACTTGCACTAGGGGGGGGATTGTTGCAAGTTGTATGCCCTTAATCTCCTTGTGCTATGCAGTGCAACTCTCAAGTTTGTGACATGGCTTAACTGTAAGGAAGTTAAGTAGTGGAACAAATTCCTACACTAACCTTGAGAGGAGGATAATACAAAAGATTTTACAAATCACTACAACAATTACAAAAACTTAATAGAAATAATCAAAATATCATACATACCACAACACAGCAACATAGAAATAATATGGAAATTAGAATGGCGGTGTTCTCCTTTCAGGGTGATAAATCCCTTGGTCCGGACGGCTTCCCCATGTTCTTCTTCCAAAACTTCTGGCACATAGTGGAGGCTGACATATGAAATGGTGTTAAGGAATTCTTTGGCTCTAAAAGACTCCTAAAGGAATTGAACGCTACCTTTATTGTCCTAATCCCAAAGATCCCCAGAGCTGATTCTCTTAACAAGTTTAGACCCATCAGCCTATGTAACTCTATCTACAAGATCTTATATAAGGTTCTGATTTCCAGGTTATTGGAAATTCTTCCAAGGATTATATCTATCTAGTAGAATGGCTTTGTCCCCAGAAGATAGATTTTGGACTCCATCATTTCCGTTCATGAAAATATTCACTCCCTGAAAGTGGCGAATAACCAGGGATTCTTCTTAAAGTTAGAAATGGCTAAATCTTTTGATAGAGTGAACTAGCAGTTTCTCCTTAGGATCATGAAAGTGTTTGGTTTTGGGGACAAAATTATTCAGCTCTGCTCTCAACTTATGGAAACCTCCTCCTCTACTGTTATTGTCAATGGCTCCCCGTCCAGTTTCTTCAAAAGCTCTAGAGGTCTCAGATAGGGGGACCCCATATCCCCCATCCTATTCTCTATTCTTGCTGAATTCCTGGGAAGGTTCATCCTTAAAAATGTGGAAGATGGAAATCTTAAGGGCCTGAAACCTCCTTCTTCCAATGTGATCTATTCTCATGAACAATTTATTGATGACTCTATCACCATGGGTGAAGCCACCATCATGGAAGCTAAAAATATGAAGATTATTCTGAACACCTATGAATCTGCCTTTGGCCAAAAAATCAACTGGGATAAAAGCTCTCTTTTTTTTATCAACACCCCGGCTCAAAGGCAAATAAGGATTGGCAGGATCCTAGGCTACAACATCATTGAGTTTCCCTCTACCTATTTGGGGCTTCCTCTGTGTCTCAAGCCTGAGGATTCCTTCTAGAACAAGCTAATTGATAGAATCAACTTGAAACTTGTTGGCTGGAAAGGGGTTGTCCTAAGTCAAGTAGGAAAAATCACTCTGCTCAAAGCCACTCTCCAAAATCTTCCTGTGTATGCTCTTAGCTTGTTCAAAATCCCCTCAAATTTTGCGAAAGCCATTGAAAAAATCCAAAAAAAGTTCCTTTGGTCAGGAGTGGAAGCTAAAAACAGAATCCCCCTTATTGCCTGGAATAAAATTTTCTCCCCTAAGGGCTCTAGTGGGCTGGGCATAAGGAACATTGGTACTATGAATAAAGCTTTACTAGCCAAACAAATATGGAGATTCAAAGGAGAAGAAAGAGAATGGAACTCTATCTGGAAAAACAAATATCTCTATATGCAACCTTCTGAGGAAGAATTCTTTGACAACTCTTTTAATGTTGAAGGATCTGCCATATGGAATGCTATGCAATCAGCTAAAAGTTGGGCTGCTGTTGGCAGAACTTGGAACCTTGGAGATGGGAGGAGAATAAGATTTTGGGAAGATAAATGGATCCTGGATAAACCTTTGAAGGAAATCCCAATCATTAAAGATTGGAAAGACCGATTCAAAAGAAAGTATGGAGAAATGGTAAGAGACTACTGGAGAAATGGGAAATGGATTGACTTTAGCCAATAGTGTCCGGGACTCAAGTTCCTTCAAATATCTCTCTCTGCAAAAATCCCTAGAGTCAACACAGATGATAGATTGAAACGGAGGGAAACTCTGGATGGGAAATACTCTATTTCCTCTGTAGTGGCTATTCACAGTGCCTTGGTGGAAGAAATTCCCATCTGGGCTAAAGTCTGGAACAAGAAGTTGGTTCCTAAGGTCAATATCTTCTTCTGGATTTTCATCCAAAATAAGGTATTAACCCTCGACAATCTTCACAAAAGAGGTATTATTTTTCCTAACAGGTGTTCTCTTTGTTGCAGGGAAGAAGAGATAGCTTACCATATTCTCAATCAATGTACTTTTAGCCAGGATATCTGGAAAATCATCCTCTCCAGATGGAACCTGAGTTGGGTCTTCCCAAACTCTTTTGGTGACACCTGGCTTCAATGGCATTGCCCTAATTCTAATCCTAAAATTATGGAGACCTAGAAACTTACTCTACCGATTATTATCTGGAATATCTGGAAAGAGCGCAACAATAGGATTTTTAGGGATAAAAGGGTTTTTCCTGAAGTGGTTGCAGATAAAATCTTTAGGAGTATCTTTGAAAGCCTCTACTGCACTGATCAGGGACCAGCTGCTAAAGATGATTTTAAAGACAGGTGGAACCTTTCTACTACTACCACCAGCAAGGAGACTGGAAGAGAAGGTCTAGTCTTTTGTTTCCCCCCACAGGGATGGATTAAGGCTAACTTTGATGGGGCCTCTAAAGGGAATACGGATAAAGCTGGATATGGGGGCATTGTCAGGAATTTTGTTGGAAGTTGTCTCAAGGTGATGGCTGGTCCTCTGGGGAATCAAACTAGCCATTTTGTTGAAGCCTCTGCAGCCTTGAATACCTTAATTATTGCCAAAAGTCTAAATTATGATAAAATATGGCTTGAGGGAGATTCACTCAATATCATAAAGTGCCTAAAGGGGGAATCAGAGCCTTCCTGTCTATTGAAAATATCATCATGAAAGCTAGGGAGATCATTGCCAGTTTTAAAGAAATCATTATTCAACATGTCTTCAGAGAGAAAAACAGTGTTGTGGATTGCTTAGCGAACACTGGAGTTAACTCTAACTCCCAAATGATTTGGCACGAGGAGGATCTCAATTTAAATATCAAAGAGTTCATCAGAAAGGACCGTTATACGGGGAGAGAAGGACAATTTAATCATGACAAGTAAAAAGCATCATTTATGCTTTGCTGGAAAGGCCATCATTACATGGCACCATGACAGATCCTCTATTATTTCTAATAAAGTGTCGCACACTTTGTGGGTTACCCAGCTTGAAAACTTTAACAACATCAGAAAAAAGGTGATAACTTGTAGAGAAACAGAGAGCAAACAGCCCATATCCGAAGATGGGAGGAGACCTAAGGTGGGAAGAACTAGACAATACGTTGACCTGGAAAGCAATGCCTAAAGTATGGGCAAAATTGGAGAAGATCTCTCTTACTAGCTTCATGGAGAAACTTGAGGACTATGACAAAGGTAGGGTTAACTTAACCGTTTCCAAGATTTCTGAAAACTAGTCTAATGGCTCTTTTAAACTTTATGGTGTTAAGTTTAAGTTGGACGCTGGGCTCATTTCCACTATGACCAGAATGCCCCACTCTAGGCTTAATTTCTTTCAAGACCTCAAGGTCTCCAACAATGCGGTTAACCTATTCACACGAAAAGAGAAAGAGAGAGCTAAAATTGGCAAGGCTACTGGGGGCTACTACGAAGCTGCAAACATCAAGAAGTTGTGGGGCTGGGTTCTGAATGCAATTATGGATTACATCACGGTTGAAGGTCATTTTTTCAGAGCCCACACCTACCACTTCATGCTCTTAAACCATTTTAGACACGACAAAAAGGTGTCCTTGCCATACTACCTCTTTTGGTCCCTCTCCAGGTCCCTCAACAAACATAAGACTAACCCTTCTAGCCCGATTCTCCACTGCGGGCTTCTACTACTCATCTATGAGCATTGCAAAACCCTCGCCCTACTGGAGAATAAGAGGATTTCTGCCTCTCTGGGCAAGAGAAAGATGGAAGAGGGAGAAACTAGCAAGGAGAAGGCGTCCTCTAGCAAAAAAAGGAAAAGCATCCCTGGGTTGGAATTAGAGGACATTGTCAAGGAAAGCAGTGGTATGGAGACGGATGACTCCAATGGTGAGGATAGCTGGAAAGATGAGGAGCTAGGCAACGAGGAAGAAAGCGGCAATAATGAGCCTGGTCAAGAAAGCCCTACCCTCAGCAAACACCCTGGTAAGGACAACAACCATCTAATGGAAGAAGTGGAACCCAAGGATAACGAGGAAACTAGAGGGAACTCTGAGAAGGACCTGATTGAGGATAGGGATAGCAAGGTCAAGGAAAATGCTAGTAAAGGGCTTATCCTGGATAACCTCAAGAAGCTCTCTAAGGTGAGAATGGATTTCGATAGATGGACCTACGAGACCCTGAAAAACCTAGACAAGAAAGGGATTAAAACGGATGAAAAGAGGGAGGATGAAAACAGAGAGCAGATTAATTGGAAGCAAGAATTGGAGAATAAGGTAAAATCGCTGGAAGAGGGAAAAGAAGTGATGAAAAATCTGATGGGAGTTATCCCAAGTATCCTCTCTGCTATCATCAAAAACTTGGAGGACATCACCAAGGTTGTTGATCACACCTGCACTCCTAAATCAGTCGTGGATCTTGACTTGGAACAAGAGACCATCCAGACTGGAAGTGGTGATGCTAATCCGGTGGGCGGTACTGCGAAGAGAACTAGGGCAAGTATCAAGAAATTTGTGGCTGCCTCAGCAAAGGATCCCCCCAACTTCAAAGACAACATCAAAGAGTTGTATGATATCAGCAACACCCTGGCTAAAGCCCTAGAAAAAATCTAAATGTTGGAAGGCCTATTGGCTTTTTGGGGCTTTTTTGGATTTTCTTCGGTTTCCACTGGTTTTTTGTGGTTTCTCTTCTTTTTTGTCTCTTGTAGCTTTGTTGTTTAAGTTCTGCTTGTAAAGGGTTTCGGGGGCCCTTCAAAACCCGCTTTTTCCTTAATAAAAAACATAGTGATTTACGTGGGGAAAACCCTTTCGGGAGAAAAACCCCACACTCCAAAAGTAGCTCAATATATTATTCAATAATAAACAATAGATTACAATATACTTGCAGAGTAAGCTCTTCATAGGAGAACCACTAATCAGTGACTCAACAGGGCCATGATTACAACTTTGATAGAACTGTTGATTGTAGGAGTGAAACTCAATAGACTGAATAGATTAATTGAGTCAACTGATTGAGAAAAAGTTGACTGAAGGAAGAAAAAGAATGATTAGAGGAAATAAAGAAGATGACACAGAAAGCTTAATTTAGAAAAAGCTAACTGAAAGATGGAAATAGAAGTTGAAGAGATAAATGACTTTATTATTTAATTAATTTAATTAATCTTATTCTTCTAATTTCATATTTCCTCATAATCTTATTAATTATTCTATTTTCCTATTCTGTCATCATTTAATCATTTTAATCATTTCCTAAATATTAATTAAATATTTATTATTTAATTAAATATGATTAATTCCCCAATTTAAATAATCTTTATTATTTAAATAAATTGCTAATTATTCAATTTCTATCTTTAATCATCTAATCATTCAACCCTCTTCTAAATATTAATTAAATATTTATTATTTAATTAATTGTGATTTAATCCTTTAATTTAAATAATCTTTATTATTTAATTAAATTCCCTTTCTAAATAATTAAATAGTTTCTTTAAATTAATTAATTAATTAATTAATTCTTCCATTTCCAAATCCCCAAATTCTAATTTCATTTAATTTCATATTCTTCTAATCTCTTGCAAATTCAATTACATGTGCATGATTTCAAAAACCAAATTGAAAATCAAAGTCAAGTTCTAAATATATTCAAATACTAAATTGAATTAATAAATTCAATTATTTGAATAATATCTCATGCAAAGATTCAATTAAAAATCTAAATCTAAATGCAAGTACATGCTAAATTAATTAATTAAATCATTTATCTCTTCAACTTCTATTTCCATCTTTCAGTTAGCTTTTTCTAAATTAAGCTTTCTGTGTCATCTTCTTTATTTCCTCCAATCATTCTTTTTCTTCCTTCAGTCAACTTTTTCTCAATCAGTTGACTCAATTAATCTACTCAATCTATTGAGTTTCACTCCTACAATTAGCAGTTCAACTATCAATTTTCATTTGAGCTCACCTGAGTTCACACCTCTTGATCAATCTGTTCCACCTTTCAATCAATCTCATCCATTTTTCTATAGATTGAGCATCCAATCTCCATTTTCAACAATCATGAACTTTGAATCTTTGTGTCACTTGCAAGTTACCAGCATGATATCTAAGAGCCATCATACCATGAAGAGGAGAAGAGCAATGGAAGTTCTACGCAGTCACAGAATAGGGAGTTTTTTATTTGATTTGATGATTTATAATTCCTTTCTTAATTACGTTATTCCATTGTATTGTTTGTTAAATTTTGATTAGGATAGGGATTTGTGATTTCCCTTGTTTCTAATTGATTACTTTATTAATAGAAGTTGAATTTTACATGCACACATTTTGGTGAACCCAACGTGAACTAACAGCAATTTTACCTTTTTCTGTGTTCTATGTGATTTTTGTAGATTGTGCGGATTTTTTCTTTTTTTTGCAAGTTGCACAAATTTTGAGAAAATATATTTCCATCACGCAATTGCATAGACAAAATTAAGCATTCAACCCTTTGGGGTCATGCATTCATTCGGACAGGGTCACGCAATCGCCCTTTCTGGATCATGCATTTGCAGGAAGCTTTGTTTAATTTTTTCTTCTGTTTGTTATTTGTTTTGTTTAATTCTGTCTTAAAATTGGTTAATCCAGGATCAAATTACTTTTTATTTCATGATTTGATTAACACTATTTATGGCAAGAAAAGTTCAGTTCAAGATTTCAGGTGCAAGAAGGATGAAACAACAAAGGAGAGAAGCCAAATGATATCAAAAAGTTCTCCAGGCAGAAAAATTGATACAGGATTCAGAAGAACAACTGGCCTTAGACAGATATAATAGCCTAGTTCTTTCTTATACAGTTAAATATGACCTAATCAATATTGAATGGATGATGAGGGATTTGGCTAGGGCTTCACAATTGGTTTCACAGGTTCCTGATCGGGTTTAGTTTTTCTTTTTTTTTAAAGTTTTTTATTTTTTTTTGTTGTTTGCATTTTGTCACGCAATCAACCTATTAGTGCTACGCAATCGACTAGATACCATCACACATTTGGTTTATCAGATTTATGCATTCGATCTGTCAGATTAACGCATTCAGTCTGTAAGTATCACACAATCGCTCAGGTAGTATTACACAATCACCTCTGTCAAGTTTTGAGTTTCTGTTTTTTGTTGGTTTAATTTTACTACTAATCTTCTGTTTGCAGCCTATGGTGGATTCGCAGAGAGGATTAGATTAGTAATTTTGCATGCACACTTCACACTTCAATTTTTAGTGCTTAAAATCAACAACAGTTAAAATGGACATGCATGGATAATCTCACACTTCAATTTTTAGTGCTTAAAATCAACAACAGTTAAAATGGACATGCATGGATAATCTCACACTTCAAATTTTAGTGCTTAAAATCAACAACAGTTAAAAAGGACATGCATGGATAATCTCACACTTCGTTGTTGGTGTTTAAAATGAACATTAAAATTGACATGCGTGTATCTCACACTTGGTTTTTTGGTGCTTAAAAATCAACAAATGGTTAAAATTGACATGTACGCCTTCATACTTGGATTTGGTATTTAAAATTGACATGCACATGCAGATCTAACACCTAAATTTGGGCTATAAAATGAATGTGAATTAGGCTGCATTAGATTAAATCATTTTCTATTTTTTTAAGGTAAAGAACTTTTCATTGTGTCTGGGGTGGACCTACTGTTGCACTAACTGACTTTCTACCTACCATCAGGCTCTTGGGAGAAAGAAGGGAGGTGACAACGACATCCAAATTTTCTTTTATTCTACGTAGTGAGGGGTATCTTTGACTGGGGATTTCATCACCCTACAGAGGTACTTCTAATTGGGATGTGCTGGGGATATCATCTCTCCCAGCATACTCTTGAGTGGGTTTTTCGAGCCGCTATATTACTATATTGGTCAGGCGGCTAGAGTGTTGAGTGAATTCAACATATGTTTGGGCCTTCCCTGTACCGATAAGCTCAACTAAAGCCTTAAGTGGCTTGCTCTGAGAATCCATCATTGGATCGGGACCCCTCGAAACCTAATACTAATAACCAATTTAGTTGCCAAAAATCCTACATTCAGTGGTTCTGGGAGTGCGGATCGTACCCCATAGATACCCTTCATGTACCTTACACTATGATACAGGAATCCCTCGGCTAAAAGATCCTCGGATCTTTGGGGTATGAGAGACTGACATGCTCAAGAAGTGTGTGCCGTAGAGTGGAGCCAGTGTTGCCAGACTCTCTATCTGTTCATTTTGTCTTGGTATTTCGTAAGGACCTCACTGAATGGTGTCCACTATCCAGCCTAAGATTGTATTTCGTGCTTTTTATAATATCATTGTGATAGACCAGTATTAAGTCAGTCCCTTGGGCTATTTCAAGCCCTTTCCCACGTATCTCTGAATTTTTCGAGATTGTATGAAAATTGAGTCAGACAGCTATACATACCTACCAGCAATTGTTCTCATATTTGGAAAACTACAAAACATTGTCCTACAAATGAATTTATAGAAAAAAAATTCCATTTTGAAACCAATTCTCAAAAGTCCTTACATACTTGTGACCCTAGGCAGTCTTTACATAGTCTTTTACATAGTCTTTTGCATAGTCCCACTTACATCCTCATTATCATCCTAAGTCTTTTTCATTATCATCCATAGTAGGTGCATAGTCCTGCATTATCATATACATCTTCATCTAGACCGCATATATGTCTAAGTCCATTGTCACTTATAGGTTCATAGCATGTGCCTTCATGGGTCTCCTAGGTGATGGTTTGCTCCCCTTTGAGCAACCTAATCTAGTTCCAAATGGTGGTCAACGAGAAATCATTGATGGTCTAGCTAACTTAGCTTGGGATTTAAGAAGAAGCGCACCTCAATATATAGGAGTCATACACAAGATAAACATTGAGTCTAGGATTTCCCGTATAATTGATAGAGAGATTGAGGCTGAACAACTTCATCAACAAATGGAAAGACTTGCATTAGAGAAATCTAGAAAGACTAAAAAGGTCTCACATCAAAATCCTCAATAGAGTCTAGTATAGTCATGCATACCTCATATTTATGTCTACTATCTAGTGTTAGGTCATCGTCTTGCATAGAACCACCCTCATATAAGAAATTTTAGATGCCCATCACAAGGTCCTAGAAAGAGAAAGGAATAATGGACCTGAACAACACACAGTCTATAAACCCTACTTGGAACATGGACATGTCAACAGGTCAACACTCATGTACATAGACAATGTCAACCATAAACGAATTACAACATTTGACAAAAGAAGAAATTGAGTCCGCATAGCAAGATCCACATTTCCTCATGATCTTAGATGCACTTATACATAGCAATAGGGACAAGTATCTTTCACTGTTAATACAAAATGAGGCAAAACTACCTGAGGATTTTGATGTCACAAAGATTTTACCACTAGGAAAAACTTTAGGTCAAGATAACAGTCAAACACCACCCTTGACACAAATACAAGCAATGACCTCCAGTTTTCATCAAAACGTACCTATCCAAACAAATATCAACACAAATGCAAACTTTCAAACAAGTGTGTCATCCTCAGCGATCAATGCTAGTATACCATCACAGAGCATACCAATAATATCAAGTGTCTCAACACCTAGTGCAACCCAACCTCCAGTTTCCTATTCCATGAGATCCACATATAGTTATCAAAATGCAAATCTAGGTCTTGCCAATACAACAAGTACAACTCAACCAAGCATGGGTTCACATATCACCTATTTCACAGTACCTAGTGGAACGCACAACACACAAGGTTATAATATTGGTACCTTCTAACAACCTTCTAGTTATGCAACCACGAATCCTTTTGTGGGACATACACAAACACAAGGTATACCTTTGACACAAATAGATATTCTGACACAACAAATACAAAGTTTGCAACAACAAATGACAACCATGCAAACTAGTAACGATAAAAAGAGCTACACAATGCAGGACCTATGTCCTTATCCATTCGATCACACATTATACATGCCACCTTTCCCACAACATTTTGAAATGCCCAAATTTGATAGATATCGAGGGAAGGGTGATCATAGAGATCATATCAGAGAATTTTTTACGGCATGTATAGAAGTTTCCTCAGAAGATACTTATCTAATGAGACTATTTCCTAAAAGTCTGGGAGGTCCGACTTTAGAATGGTTTTCACATTTACCACCAACCATCACATCATGGGGAGAATTAGCTAAACAATTTATTGCAAACTTCTCGCACAACATTGACACCCCAGTTACTTTGATGGACTTATGTGCCGCTAAACAATACGAGAATGAAACATTTGCATCGTTCATACAACAGTGGAGGGCTCTCTATAGGAGGTGCAAGACAATTATCCCAGAAATGGAGCAAGTGGATATGTTTACAGAAATTTTGATTCCTAAGATTAAATATCCAATACAAATGCAATGTTTAACCACATTCAAACAAATCACAGAAAAGGCTCTCAAATGTGAGAAGGGATTAGTAGAACAAGGTCTTATTAAGTATGGCAACACTAACAACAATGACAAATCTAAGTTTTGGTCAAAAAACAAAAATATGACCAATGATGGTATTGTAGACGCCAGAATGATAAATAGAACTCAACCCATTTTATCTCTGGGAATGAGTCAGTCAACAAATCCACATACAGGGAATAACACAACATTAGCAAATGTAAATGCTACGCAAAACATGAACACAAGATACCCCAAGGTAAACACTCCAAGAAGAAATTACACAACTTTAGGAGAACCAATTGAGTCAGCGCTTAAAATGTTAATACAGACAAATATGATCACTTTACCTGAAGTAAGAGTGTATGAACCAGGTCCTTTCAAACCCACATGGTGGAATAATAATGATTTCTATGATTATCATAGGACTAAAGGTCACAAAATGGCAAGTTTCTACAAATGGAAAAACCTGGTCCAAGATGTGACAGACTAAGGGGATATCACAATTGATACCGATAAGACCTCAACAAACACAAATCATATGATTTTTAAGGATCCTTTTGTTAAGAATGACAAGGGGAAAGCTACCACATCATGTACCCAAGACAATACGGCTAACTACACAAAGGTCTCATACGACTACACCATTCATGCCATTATCTCAGGAGATACAACATTCAATAATTCACAAGAAACACCTGATCAAGAGGACCAATATCAAGACACTCATAGAGATGATAACCAAATTTGCATGATATCTAAAGCACCAAAGTATGATGATGATACAAATATTTGTCTCAGAGACTGGGGACATGATCAACCATCTCACTCAGGTTGGTTTGAAGATGAACTCATAGAACATATTATGGATGTCAAATAGACACATGAAGACTATGAAGAGGGATTTAACATAAATCTTGATCAGATGGCCTATGATACAAATGATACAATTGCTACAATCACAATTACTCCCAGAGACAAAGACTATGCAGTGGTTACTTGCAGATCAAAGGTAACTTTACAAGGGATACCACAAAATCAACCACTAGCAGTAGGGACTTACAATGTAGTTGAGCAACTTAAGAAAACTCTAGCACAGATATCATTATTCGAACTATTGTGTATTTCACCTAATCATAGAGCTATACTAGACAAAGGACTTCAAGATTCAGTAGTGGACAAAGATATAGATGAAAATGTCTTCCAGTCTATGGTAAGAAGTCTGACACAAGGCACATGCATTGCATTCACAGAACAAGATATTCCTAGTGATAAATTGCTTCATAATGACCCACTACATCTGGAAGCTTACATTCATAAGAAAAGAATCAGAAGAGTACTTATAGATGGGGGAGTCGGTCTCAACATTTGTACTTTAAAGCTGGTCAAAGCACTGGGATATTCTAAACTTCACATTGATTCTTCCAAAAGGATAAATATCAAGGCTTACAATGACAAAGAATGTCCGTCTAAAGGTATTGTAACATTACCTGTACAAGTAGGACCAGCAACAACAAAGGTCATTTTTCAAGTCTTGGACAGAGAACTGGGATATAACATGTTATTGGGCTGCCCATGGATTCACACCATGCAAGAAGTACCATCCACATTTCATCAGTGTGTCAAATTCCCATACAATGGTATTGAAATCACCATAAAGGATGATCCAAATCTATTCCAACATTGCAATTATCTGAAAGACACTGTCGATAATTAGGTACCTATCAATCAAGCTGCACCTCTCACTACATAGTTGGAAACATTAAAGATCACAGAAACAAAAAAAGATATGCCTACAAAATCCTCCTTACAAATAAAGGATATGGGTTGTGGAGAGTACTCTATTGCAAATACTTTAAGTGGGAAACAATTGTCTCTTTCTCCTAAGTCCTTTGGGAAACCTCAAAATATAGTGCAAAAATAGGACAAAGGAAAAGAAATTGTCAGATACACAGATTCACGCTCTTTCATTAGATAGGGTGACTTACAGGAAGAATCCTTGAACGAAGATGTTAATCATTGGATATATAGAGAAGAAGATCATATGATAATACCCATAATACACACAGATCAGTATGGCAATGGATTCAAACTACTCCAAAGACATGGATATGATGGTACCACAGGCCTTGGGTTACAGAAACAAGGAAGACTAGAACCTGTTGTTCCTAATGATAATCCAGGGAATCAAGGATTGGGATACAAGCATGTACAACATATTACCGAAGCAAGACAATGTACTCTTGATATACTAAATCGACCAAGAAAAACAACAGATTACATATCACACATGAATTTGTCCACACAGGCTCTTCCATCTTCATCTCAAATGAGTCATCAGGTACATACATCACCAAGTGCAGAATCAGATGGGGAAGACATGAGACAACTCTTGCAAGAACCTACCACTAAGTTACAAAATGATGCAGTTATTGACACAACAGTACAAGCTAATGTGGCAACAGATGCAGGATTACCCCCACCACCTGAATCCCACCCATGGTTATTGTCACTACTTCTACCACAAGAAGCAACTCAAGCTCAACCTAATGAAACAAATGAAGAAAGATTGTAAAGGCTTATACCAGGCTTAAGAAGGGTCACTAATGTGCAAAGAAGACCAGTTAATCTACAATAGAATCAGGGATAGGAACAAGAAGAAATAAGTGATGATAACTCATTTGATGAAACATATATTGAAAGTGAGATAGACTCTCATGATTACGAATTCTTATCACTCCATGATTCTATCCCACCAGAAAGTTTAATATTAAGGAATCAAATAAGGCTTATATAGGATGAAGATACTCAAAGTCAATCAAACAATCAAGTCCTCATGTTATCAGAGTTTACTAAAGAAAGGAGTACTAATTTACCCCTACTACATTCACACTTGATTGATTGGGGGCAAGAAGGAAAACCAATGCTGGATTGGTTTGAAAACGATGAAGCAATTTCAAAATCTCTAGGAGTCAGAGAGGGATTTCCGTAAGGTGATCATAAAGCAGGGTTTTCTATAGACCTGAATATATCGACATACTTTGGAGAAGAAATTACTTGTCCAACAGAAGATAAGGATCAAACCACCCATAATTACAAAAGTGACTTGGGTAATCTTCCTATGGAAAGAGAAAGTTTAGCATTACTTACAGAGGAAACAAAAGAAGTAAACATAGCAGAAGGGGAGGTTGTACATAACATCCATCTAGCAAAATCACCGAGCAAAGAAGAAAAAGATAGATTCATTCATTTTTTCAAGCAACGACCTATCAAATTTACTTGGTTCTATTCAGACATGTTGGGTTTAGACTCTGAATTAGTGTTACATCAATTACCATTGATACCAGGAGTTAAACCTTACAAGCAAAAATTGAGAAAAATGCATCCAAGTATTGCATTACTAGTTAAAATAGAACTACAAAAGTTGTTGGATGTAGGTTTTATTAGACCTATTGACTACGCGGAATGGATATCCAGCCTAGTATTTGTGACTAAGCCCATGGGAGGCATAAGAATCTGTACTGATTTTTGAGATCTAAATAAAGCTTGTCCTAAGGATGACTTCCCGCTACCCAATATCGACATGATAGTTGACCTAATAGCTAGAAATGAGATGCTATCCTTAATGGATGGTTTTTCAGGATACAACCAGATTAAAATTGCACCAAAAGATCAACATAAAATGGCCTTTACATGCCCATGGTGAACGTACTACTAGAATGTGATACCATTTGGTCTTAAAAACGCCGGAGCAACATACCAAAGAGCCATGACAATGTTGTTTCATGACATGATCCATAACATAATGGAAGATTATGTGGATGACATATTGGCTAAATCACAAACCAAAGAAATTCACCTTGCAGTTCTTACATAGATATTTGATCGGTTGGAACAATATAATGTCAGATTAAACCCGAAGAAATATGTGTTTGGCATAACAGCGGGTAAACTGTTAAGGGTTTATAGTATCAAACAGAGGAATTGAAATAGATCCTACCAAGGTCAAGGAAATCATTGATATGCAACCTCTGTCAACACTTAAACAACTCAAAGGGTTACAAGGAAGATTACAATTCCTAAGGAGATTCATAGCACAGTTGGCAGATAAGTGTCACCCATTCTAGCATTTACTCAAGAAAGGAGTTACTTTTAAATAGATAGAACAATGCGAGGAAGCTTTCCAAGCTCTGAAAGATTATCTTTTGAACACACTAGTGTTAATATCTCCTACTCCAAGACAACCTCTATTATTATACATATCAGCAACAAACTCATCTCTAGGAGCTCTATTGGCACAACATGACAAAAATGGAAAAGAAAGAGCCATTTCCTATATAAGTAGGACTCTGATCGGCTATGAGCTTAATTATACCCCCATAGAGCGAGCATGCTTAGCAGTAATCTTTGCATCACAAAAGCTCAGACATTACATGTTGAGTCATAAGGTACAACTCATTGCACTCTTTCACCCACTCAAGTATCTATTGAGCAGAGAAACATTGACCGAGCAATTGCCTAAGTGGGTTATGATCTTGAGCAAGTTTGATATAGAATACATGGACAGAAAATCCATCAAAGGAAAAATCATAGAAGATCAATTAGTAGAGGCTCCTATACAGGATAGTCATCCCTTGCTGATAGACTTTCTAGATGAATCTGTGTTTACATTAACTACCTCAGCAATGTGGAAGTTATACTTTGATGGGTCATATACAGGTCAGGGATCTGGAGAAGGAATTCTCTTCATTACTCCTCAAAGGGATGTTATACCCAAGTCCTTTAGGATCAATTTCCCAAGCACCAACAATATGGCTGAATATGAAGCTCTCCTCGTAGGTCTTCGTACAGTCGTACAATAGAAAATACAAGAGTTATAGGTCTATGGTGATTCACAGTTGATTGTAAACTAGGTCAATGATGATTACAACACGAAGGATGACAAACTCATGCCTTATAATAAGTTGGTCGAAGATTACAATGAGCACTTCAGCAAAATTACCTTTGAACAAATCCCAAGAATACAAAACAAGGCAGCAGATGCAATGGCAACCATAGGATCTCTTCTAAATACGCCTGCTAACGAAAATCATTTTGAGTTTATCATAGAACAGTTAATGTTACCTGCATATAAGACCCCCCTATCAGACTATGTATGTAAAATTGTGGGTCCCGAATCACCTTCGTACAATGAAATATATACATATTTATACACCCAATACATGTCACCAGATCTGTCTAGAAATCAAAAGAGGACCTTTATTCGTCAAGCATCTAGATACACCATTATAGCTGATACTTTGTATAGAAAGGGTTTCGATGGAACTCTTCTCCAATGTCTAGATGAGAATGAAGCACATCTTGCTTTAAAAGAAGTCCATGATGGAATTTGTGGGGCTCACCAAAGTGGTCCACCATTGTCAAAGAAATTTCTGAGAACAGGGTATTACTGGCCAACAATGGAAAAAGATGCTTACAAGTATGTACAGAAAGTGTAAACAATGCCAAATGCATGGAGACCTTATTCATGCACTAGCACAAGATCTTCAACCCATCACATCACTGTGACCATTTTCATAATAGGATTAGATCTAGTGGATAAAATCAACCTTACTTCTTCTAATGGGCACAAGTTTATCTTGACAGCCATTGAATACTTTACTAAGTGGGTTGAGGCAATTCCTTTAACATACACCACTAGAAAACATATAGCAAAATTCATGCTCAACTACATTATATGTAGATACGGAATTCCAATATGCTTTGTTACAGATAACGAGCATCCATTTAAAAACCAAGAAGTGAAAGAGTTGTGTGACAAATTCCACATACAACAGAGATTTGCCATGCCATACTATCCACAAAGTAATGGGCAAGCAGAGGCTACAAATAAAACAATATTGAAAATTCTTAAGAAAGTAGTCACTGACACAGGATGAGATTAGCATCTCCAGTTAAATCCCGCTCTTTAGGCCTATAGAATAGGAGTACGCACACCTATAGGAGCAACACCATATTCGTTGGTCTATGGGACAGAAGCAATACTCCCCATTGAAATAGAAATACTATCTCTAAGAGTCTCCTTACAGAACATCATATCAGAGGAATACTACAGGGTAGCAAGGTTACAAGAACTTGAAACCCTTGATGAAAAAAGACAAACAACATTTAACCATCTACAAGGATATCAAAATAGACTGAGATGAATTTATAATAAACGGGTCTGCCCACGAACTTTTCAAGTGGGAGATCTAGTACTTAAAGAGAATCAGAGGAACCTAGCGAAATGAGAAAGGCCAGGGAAATTCGAACCTAACTGGCTAGGTCCTTTCATTATAACAAGGGTCATGTCCACCCCAACTATAATGATAATAATAATACCTCTAATTGAAATCTCAATCCAAAGTTTGGACATTCATATGGTAGAGTTTACTATTTTCATGGCTGGTGTTCATTTAGTTATCAATCCAAGAACGCAAAACTTGAAATGGGTCTGCAATATATATGCACTAAGCTCCTTAAATTATTATTCTGCATTACTACAGTAACTACCATTATGCAGAAAGGAAAGGCAGGAATGGAAATCATAAAAGGCTACATGAAAGCTTCACAAAACACTGCTGAAATGATCTAATAAAAATAACAGAAATCACACTATTCTGTCTTGGCTGCAAGAACAGTCAGTGGATCTATTTCCAGTGGCTGCAGGAACAATCCAATCATGAACTTCTACTGCAACTAAGTAAAAACTAACTTCAATGATCATAAACATAGGATCACTCACCAAGTGGGCCCCCTTGGATGAGTGATATCAAACTTCCAGCAAAATACTTTTAACAGATCAGAACAACATATTCTTTATTCAATTCTTCCTGAAAATGATTACATATTCTAAAAGAGAAAATTCAGAATGCTTGTCAAAACTTTGCTCAATTCCTTTCCATCTTGTCTAACTCTAAGAAAGAAGGAAGAGCTTATTATAAAGAAAAGATCAACTACAATGGACAACTCAAATTATGCCCAGAAGAAGAGGCGGATTATTGTCAGTGAAGGAGATAACTGAGAGCTTGGCTGTAGGAACCATGGATCTTGAAACCGGACCACAGTCTTTGCACGCCAAAGCGATATTTTGAAAATTCAATATGCACTAGAGTTAAACTCCCATGGTGAAGTACAACTACTCTGATTATGCCATACATTGCGCTTGCTCAAATCCCCTTCAGTTTGATCTCCAGTCCTTAGGTGCGAAAGAAAATCATACACCGCAGCATCAATTATTATCTGTACTAAAACAAAAACAACATACAAGGACATGCATATGTATCTTAATCAATTAATACATTCATTAACTCACATATGAAATTATCCTAAATAATTTGTGTATCATAGGGACAAATCATTTGGCTATAGAAATAAATTGGCATGGCTGCAGCAATTAACCGACAAAGTTCAAACATGATTTCATAAGTTCAGATTTAAAACATGGATTACATATAGTCAATTCACAATACTTTACTATCACAATGCAACCCAAAAGATGCTAAAAACCTAAGAGTCATGATAAAAAAAATGTCAAAGCATCAACTTATCATTCCCCCCAACTTTAAGGGTTTGTTGCTCCTACAGCAAAAGGAAAATTTCTGATTTTTGCTGAAACTCTGAAATCACCAACAGTGTCCTGTCCGGTTCCTGTGGAAGGCAAATTCCAACAAAATCCTTTCATTTTCTCCAAATTGGACCATCTAGCTATTTCTTCTACAACTGCATCATAATTTTGTTTTGTTGGTTGGCATGCCAAAAGTGGCCACATAAGAATCGGAGGCTGAAAGATCAATGACAACCAGTTGTTGGCTTTCTCCCTACCTAGTTGTATGTATCTGGAGGCTCTTTCTATGGCTGCATGAAAATTCTATAATGAGTAAGGTTCTCCCAGTTTTAAATGATCTAGTAGATTATTCCAGCGTTGAGTTAACCCTTCTAGTGCAGTTGTCCTATGGGTCTGAACCAAATTCTCATACGCTTGATAGACTTCCTCTCTCATTGGAAGTACTATCTTACTAACATCATCTCTTATTACCAACTTTTTCCAATCATAATACAGAACCATGGGTGCTTCTGATTCCCTTCTCAAGGGTAATGGATAGTCAAGCTCTAATTTTTCAAATTCCTTGGCTTGTGGTCCTATGATCATCTCATTTTGGATCCATGACATTAAATCTCTGAGATGGATATCCCCAATATACAATAAAGGATTCCATTCTCTGTCTTGGGGTACAACATAGTTATGTAAATATATTTCACATAACAAATTCCTTATAGCATGTAGAGAGGTTTGATAAGCATGATAGAATTCATCAGGTGTTTCCAAGGATGGATTAAGGTTCCTAACAATATAGTTTAGTCTGAAATTCAGATACCGCTCTTTCAAATGTACTGCATAAACTCTTGGGGGTGCACTACACTACATCATCTCAGGAACCATACCATAAATCACTTCTACCTTAGCTTCTAATTCCTCAATTCTATTATCTTTCTTTTCAATCTCTTTTTTATGCTTATTAATTATCCCCTACAACCTATCATGTTGGCAATATTACATTATAACAAACAATGAGAGATTGTTGACATTTCAATAAGGATATTGAGAAGGTTGTTGATGATTATGGACATAACTGATTAAAGATGTTTTACTATCTTGATATTATTATTTTGTCATTGATGTCAAGAAATTGATTTTCTAACTCAGTATGATGTTGCCATATCTTGAGAAGTATGATATGAAGATTATAAAGAAGTCGGTAAAGACACAGGAAAGAATATGATGAATAAGGGGATAAGATATTCAATGAGCAACTACTACAGAGTTAGACAATGATGATTTCTTGATGTTTTAGATTGTTTTAACATCATACATATGTTGTAAAATGTAAAGGTTAATACTATACTATGTTATCAAGCAAAGAACCTAGTCAGTAAACCCTAAGGAACCTAGTCGATAAACCCTAAGGTTATCGCAGTCGGTCAATGAAGACAGAATGTCTACCGAGTGAAGTTTAGTATTCACTGAGTTGTAACTGAGCTATAACAGAATGCATTAAATGTTTACATGTGATATTTAAATGAAAGAAGCTGATGAGCTAAAGCGGATCAATGATTGGCAAGCCTTGGAAGAAGTTTGTTAAGCGAATCTAAGGCAATGGAAAGTCGGCAAGAAGATCTACAACTCAGATTGAACCGCATTACCCTAACACAAGTTCCAAGGTGAATGTGCAAGTTCCAAGGTGGGGTAAAATGTTTTTAGATCAAAAGATAAAATGAACCTAGACAAGATTAAAAGATCTGATGGCTATGATTGATCATGGAAAATGTGATCAATGAGATTAAGCGGTTAGAAGATTGTTTATAAATAGGAAACAGTTGATAAACAATGTATGCGAACAAGTGTATGCATAGGGATGCTACATAGTGATAACCGAGCACAGAAGCTTGAAGACCTGTTAGAATAACAAAGTATTGATGCCCAAGATATAGACAAGATTAGTTCTATGTCTAGATTGTATTGAACAAATAGGAATCTGCTTTAGCATTTTTAGATGTGAAGTTGCAGACAGATTGTATTACTGTTATTTTGTGAAAGTGACAGGAAATCTCTTAACCGAGTGGACTTAACAGTCTTATATGTAAATCCTCTAACAAAGTGACATTCTGATTGAGTGTTTGAAATTCTTTGACAAGGTCACTTCTAACAAAGTGAAGATCCTAACAGATCTGAGGGAAATCCCTTAACCGGGTCACATCTAGCAATGTGTTTGTAATCTTTAACAGGATTTGCTTTTAACCGAGCATACTCTAGAAGAGTATATTTCTTAGTGGGTCCGAAATCCCACAGTGGTTTTTCCCTATTTGGGTTTCCACGTTAAATCTGGTGTTATGAGGTTTATATTGTTCATATGCTTTTGAGTTTGCATGTTTGACAATTTTTGGTTATATGACTGATATATATGTTACCGAGGTTGAATCTGATGTTTTTATGGATGATTAAGTTTGTATGATTCACCCCCCCCCCCCCCTCATCTTGTTGGCTATTGGATCTGTACTTATATTAAGTATCAGAACTATCAATTGGTATCAGAGCTTTGGACTCCGAAAGGAAAGTTTAAAGGCACTTGAGTTAAAGATCCAAAGATGTATAAGAGGGATGCACCTAGGCTAATTAAGTCAAGTTTCTCTACATGGGAGTAAAGGATGAAGCTACATCTATCAGGAGTTGGAGAATATGCTATATACTATCTAGAGAATGATTTTGTTGCACCAAGCACCTATCGATTAACTATGGAAGAGATAAAGGCGAAGCAAGAACATATTCAAGCAATGATTGAAATAACATCTGCATTGATCGATTCTAAGTTTAATGATCTAGAAGGTTGCAATGATGCAAAGGCAATGTGGACTAAGCTCATATCTATATATGGAGGAGATGAACATGTTCAAAGAGCAAAAGTAGATAGTTTAAGAGGACAACTTGAATCTATGAGGATGAATGAAGGTGAGAACATAACCCAGTATAGTACATGACTAAAGGAGATTGTAAATCAAATCAAAGGAGCAGGAGGAACTATTGAAGAAAAGGATGTGACAAGTAAGTTATTAAGAACCCTTCTACCTGCCTATGCAATCCGAGTCTCTACAATCAATGAATTGAGATTTGTACCTAATATGTCAGTTTCCTTGGATGCTACTATTGGTAAGCTACATGCATTTGAGTTAAGTAATTTTGATAACAGTGGGTCATCGGTAAATAAAGTTGAATCTGCATTTAGTTCTTTTCATCTGAAGGAATCTAATGATTACAATGAAAGAAAGTATAAGTACTCTGAAGGAGATCATAGTGGAGCAAGTGAAAGATTTCAGAAGAACATGGAGGAGGTACACAAACTGCATGAAGAAATCAGAAAGCAAGAAGAGTTTGAAGCACTATTGGCCAAAAGGTTATCGAGAGGCAAAGGTAAGTATAAAGGAAAACTACCTTTGAAATGTTTCAATTGTGATAAGATTGGACATATGGCTTCTAACTATCCTGACAAAGATTTCACTGAAAAGAGAGATTACCGAGATGATAGACAAAAATATAATCATTACAGAGGACACCGAGACTTCAGAAGAAGAGATAGAAAGACATGCTTAATTGCTGATGAGGAATTTGACGATGATAAATCAGATGAGACTAATACAAAGGAAGTTGTTTATGTGGCTATCATGGATGGATCAGATGAAGAAAAGTATGAAGAAAAAGCCCTAATATCTCACATAAACACTAATGATTCTTGGATTATAGATAATGGATGCTCATATCATATGACAGGAGATAAACACAAGTTTGTTATGTTAAAAGATTATGATGGAGGCTATGTTAGATTTGGTAATGATGCACCATGTCCGGTAAGAGGTAAAGGATCCATAACACTTCTTGATAATGCAAGATGCAATGATGTTTATTGGGTTGAAGGTTTGAAATATAATTTCTTGAGTGTATCACAGCTAAACAACACAGGTTACCAAATAGAATTTCAAAAAAGAATTGTCAAAGTTCATGACAAGAATGAAAAGTTAGCTGCTACAGGGACACAAACAAAAGGTAATACATTTCACATTGACTCAACTCACAATAAGTGTTTGCATACAAAGATTGATAATACCTGGTTATGACATAAAAGGTTTTGTCATGTTAATTTTGATAATATGATCAAAATAAGTAAGAAGCACCGAGTGAGAGGTCTACTGAGTCTTGAAAAACCTGAGAATGCTATGTGTCGAGGATGTTAGATGGGTAAGATGACAAGATCTAGCTTGACAAGTAAGTCCTACACTTCTAAGGGAATTTTAGATCTTGTGCACACTAATCTTTGTGGTCCTATGAAAGTTCGAAGTTATTATGGTGATAAGTATTTCATATTATTTGTGGATGATTATTCAAGGATGATGTCAGTAATGTTTTTAAAAGAAAAATCAAAAGCTTTTCAAATGTTTAAATGGTACAAGGCAAGAGATGAAAATGAAATAGGAAGACAACTGAAATGTCTTAGATCAGATAGAGGAGGAAAGTTTACATCTGATGAGTTCAACCTATTTTGCAATGATCATGGTATAAAAAGACAAGTCTCTGCACCGAGAACTCCATAGTAGAATGGAATAGCTAAAAGAAGAAATAGATCTATTGTGGATTGTCCTAGAACACTAATGATTGAGAAGAAGGTTCCACAAACATTTTGGAGAGAAGCAATAAGCACAGCTGTTTACACCTTGAACTGAGTTCAATTGAAAAAAGGTACTTTGAAGACACCTTATGAAATCTGGTATGGCAAGAAACCTAATGTAAGTTATTTTAAGATCTTTGGAAATAAATGCTATGTTCATAAAGATGATAGAAATGACAAGTTTGATCAGAAAAGTGAAGAAGGAACATTTCTAGGATATTCTTCTAGAAGCAAAGCATTTAAATGTCCGATCAAATCATCTAACAAAATAGTAGAAAGTGCAAATGTGAAAATTGATGAATTTGCAAAAAGAAACGATGAAGGAAATTCCAAAGAACCGGAAGACTACGATGAATTTTTCTATGTGCAACCGAGAAGTCCTACCGAGATAACTGTTGAAGAAAATGAAGAAAATATCCAGTTACCAAGTGATGAAGAAGATCATACAGAGCCTACCGAGCCTGTATTAGCGAAGTATGTCAGAAGGCACCATGCACCAAGTTAAATTATAGGAGATAAGGATGATCCAATGATGACAAGGAACAAATTGAGACAGAACACATGTTTGATATCTGAATTTGAACCGAGAATAGTGAAAGAGGCATTTAACAGTGAAGATTGGATAAATGCTATGATAGAAGAGATTGATCAAATCAAGAAGAATGATACATGGACACTGGTCCCAAGACCGAAGGACAAAAATGTAATCGGTACAAAGTGGATCTTCAAAAACAAGCTAAATGAAAAAAGTGAGGTCATTCGGAACAAAGCAAGATTAGTTTGCAAAGGTTATGCCCAAGAAGAAGGAATTGATTATGGTGAGACTTTTGCACTTGTTGCTAGACTTAAAGGAATAAGAACATTATTGGCATATGCTACTTTCAAGAACTTCAAGGTATATCAAATGGATGTCAAATCTGCATTTCTGAATGGAATATTAGAAGAAGAAGTTTTCATTGAACAACCTAAAGGATTTGTTGAAGACAATAATAAAGATCAGGTATGTAAATTGAACAAAGCTTTATATGGTCTGAAACAAGCACCTAGAGCATGGTATGAGAGATTGCACTCTTATTTGATTAAGATTGGTTTTATAAGGACAAGTGAGAACAATAACATGTACATGAAGAATGATGAAAATGGAATACTAATCTCAGCCATATTTGTTGATGATATTATATTTTGTGGAAATGACTCTTTATGCAAGAACTTTGGAAATGAAATGAGTAAAGAATTTGAGATGTTATTAATCGGTGAGACAAAGTATTTTATAGGCTTACAGATAATGCAAATGAAAAATTAGATTTTCATTACTCAATCCAAGTACATAAAGGAAATCTTGAAGAAATTTGGAATGGAGGATTCAAAACCAGTAAGTACTCCTATGACTACCAACTGTAAACTAGCAAAGAATGATGAATCTGCATCTGTTGATGAGACACTCTACTGATCTATGATTGGAAAACTACAATATGTTGTTCACAGTAGGCCAAATATAGCACATGCAGTAGGTATTGTTGCAAGATTCTCTGCAGATCCTAAGGAAATACACATGACAACAATCAAAAGAATTTTTCAGATACTTAAAAGGCACTGAAGATTATGGCTTGGTATATTAGAAAGGAAATTATTTTGATTTAAAAGTTTATACTGATGCTGATTGGGCAGGCAACATTGATGACAGAAAAAGCACAAGTGGAGGAGCTTTCTTCTTAGGAGAAAGACTAGTGAGTTGGCTTAGCAAGAAACAAGGATGTGTTTCTCAATCAACAGCCGAAGCTGAATATGTTGCAGCAGCACTAAATTGTACCAACATTGCATGGATCAAACAACTATTGGAAGATATAAATGAGAAAGGTACCGAGGTAGTAACTATATTCTGTGACAATACTAGTGCCATTAATATTTCAAAGAACCCTGTTATGCACTCTAAGACAAAGCACATATCTATCAAATATCATTATCTTAGAGAAGAAGCTCAAGAAAAGAAAGTGTTGTTGAAATATGTTAACACAAAGGAGCAAATAGCTAATATCTTCACCAAGCCACTACCAAAGGACACTTTTGAATATCTCAGAAGTAAGTTAGGGGTCCTACCCCTATCTTTTACTTACTGATCGAGTTCGGTGAAAGCATCACTTCGATGACTCTATTGAATATCTTTTGGGGAGTTGATGCTAGAGTGATACACTTTAGAATGTTGTTCTGAAAGTGTACTGGAATTAATACTAGAATAATACAGAGAATGATACAGGGAACAAGAATTGTAAACAAATGCTCTGACCGAGACTCAGTTGATCCACAACAGTAGGCAATAACTTCTTACAGAAACAAATTTTGTTTTTTTTCTTCTTTTTGGCATTGTTGACAAAGGGGGAGAAGACCTATCCAGGGGGAGAAGACCTACCTAAGGGAGAGAAGACCTAAGGAGGAGAAGACTGAGAATATATGGGAGAAGACTGAGAGAAGACTAGAAGACTACAGATTGAAATAAAGATTGAAACAGAAAAGAAGTCTAATGATGGGGGAGAGCATTTCAAGAATTTCAGAATCACAACAATCCAAATCTTTTAAAGGTCAAATCAATTGGTTTTGCCATCAATGCCAAAGGGGGAGATTGTTGGCAATATTACATTATAACAGACAATGAGAGATTGTTGACATTTCAATAAGGATATTGAGAAGGTTGTTGATGATTATGGACATAACTGATTAAAGATGTTTTACTATCTTGATATTATTATTTTATCATTGATGTCAAGAAATTGATTTTCTAACTCAGTATGATGTTGCCATATCTTGAGAAGTATGATATGAAGATTATAAAGAAGTCGGTAAAGACACAGGAATGAATATGATGAATAAGGGATAAGATATTCAATGGGCAACTACTACCGAGTTAGACAATGATGAGATCTTGATGTTTTAGATTGTTTTAACATCATACATATGTTGTAAAATGTAAAGGTTAATACTATACTATGTTATCAAGCAAAGAACCTAGTCGGTAAACCCTAAGGTTATCGCAGTCGGTTAATGAAGACAGAATGTCTACCGAGTGAAGTTTAGTATTCACCAAGTTGTAACCGAGCTATAATAGAATGCATTAAATGTTTACATGTGATATTTAAATGAAAGAAGCTGATGAGCTGGAGCAGATCAATGATTGGCAAGTCATGGAAGAAGTTTGTTAAGCAAATCTAAGACAATGGAAAGTCGGCAAGAAGATCTACAACTCAAATTGAACTACATTACCCTAACACAAGTTCTAAGGTGAATGTGCAAGTTCCAAGGCGGGGTAAAACGTTTTCAAATTGAAAGATACAATGAACCTGGACAAGATTAAAAGATCTGATGGCTATGATTGATCATGGAAAATGTGATCAATGAGATTAAGCGGTTAGAAGATTGTTTATAAATAGGAAACTATTGATAAACAATGTATGCGAGCAAGTGTATGCATAGGGATGCTACATAGTGATAACCAAGCACAGAAGCTTGAAGACCTGTTAGAATAGCAGAGTATTAATGCCCAACAGATAGACAAGATTAGTTCTATGTCTAGATTGTATTGAACAAATAGGAATCTACTTTAGCATTTTTAGATGTGAAGTTGCAGACAGATTGTATTACTGTTATTTTGTGAAAGTGACAGGAAATCTCTTAACCGAGTGGACTTAACAGTCTTATATGTAAATCCTCTAACAAGGTGACATTCTGATTGAGTGTTTGAAATCCTTTGACAAGGTCACTTCTAACAAAGTGAAGATCCTAACAGATCTGAGGGAAATCCCTTAACCGGGTCACATCTAGCAATGTGTTTGTAATCTTTAACAGGATTTGCTTTTAACCGAGCATACTCTAGAAGAGTATATTTCTTAGTGGGTCCGAAATCCCACAGTGGTTTTTTCCTATTTGGGTTTCCATGTTAAATCTGGTGTTATGAGGTTTATATTGTTCATATGCTTTTGAGTTTGCATGTTTGACAATTTTTGGTTATATGACTAATATATATGTTATCGAGGTTGAATCTGATGTTTTTATGGATGATTAAGTTTGTATGATTCACCCCCCCCCTCTCATCTTGTTGGCTATTGGATCTGTACTTGTATTAAGTATCAGAACTATCAATCTATTTTCAATCTCTTTTTTATGTTTATTAATTATCCCCTGCAACCTATCCTTCTCTATTTCCCATTGCCTAAAAAATGTTAAAGCAAATGATAAACTACTTAGGGATGAAGGAGGTCTAATAGGTCCTACCTTAGACTGTGGAATTTCTTCAATAAACTCCTCATTCTAAGTTGAAATATCTCCTTCAGGTTGTTGTAGAACATCATCAACAATATCTTCACATTGCAATGCCACAGAAGCAAGATTTGCTAGCTTATCCATTACAACTTCTTTCTGAATTTCTTCTTCTGCAAGGTTTTCTTGAATTTCCTCTTCCATAGGGTTTTCTTGCATTTCTTTCTCTGCAGCATCTTCTTCTTCTGAAGTTTCTACTGCAATAACCTGTACTGGATTACTCACAAGTTGAGTCTTTTGTGTCCTTCTTGTTCTCCTTACATACACTTTTGAAATGGCTGTAGGAGTTTTTGTTTTTGTTTGACGCCTCTTAGCTGGAGGAGGAATCTGCATTTCCTACGGCCGGATAATAAATTCTTCATATGATTCATCCTTTTCCAATTATTTTCCTTTCCTTTGCAAAACAAGTGAATCTCTTTGAAGAGAAGTAGAGGGTTTTTCTTTAATTGACTCTGCTTCAATATTTTCTACCATAATAATTGTGGCTCCTTCAGCAACCAGGAAACCCTCATCTTCACCAGAAGGATCTTTTGCAACAATCTCTTCTTGAGCCGGTGGATTATTCACAATAGGGGCATCATCAACCCTAAATTGCAGAATATTCTCAAATACACCTCATTCCATTTGTGAAACATCTCTCAGGGACCACTATACAAGAAACTTAACTAGTCCATGATGGCTAACAGAGTGATTTCCATACTTTCGAGTCCCCTTAGCACTTATAGAAATGAGATGGTATAAGAAATTAAGGACATTAACTCACTGGCCATGACACAGATGACTAAGTAACTTAAAATAAGGTGAATGCAGATTTGAATACCACCCTTCACATGTAATATATTTCATAACATACAAAGCTACCTGAGGCCAATGTGCTGGTAAAGAAACCCTTCTAGTCCCTTGTCTATTCACCATTAAGGGTCTGTCAGTGGAAATTATGAACTCTGCCCTGGCACTCCTTGCATCTTTTGATTCTGGAAAGAGTTCTCCTTCCTCCAGCAACCCTGTGACCTCTGTAATTTGATGCTCCGTAGCAATTACCCTTAAACTATAGCTTCTCCTTCATCAAAGGAATGCATAAATTCTGCAGCTATTTTGTCGTTGTAATCCCTGATTTTCAAGAAATAATCTAACGAGCCGTGGTTTCGAAAATAATGCTCACAGACAACATCCTACAACAACCCTTCATGGACCGTTGGCTCATGGTGAATTAGATCACCACCCATCTTTTACTCTGATAATTCCGCAACTTCACCAAAATGTTTGACAGTTTCACAAAAAACTAAAATCTAAATATCTTAATTTTGGTGACAGACTTTATTATTCACTTGCATGAAATAATAATCATCATAAGTAATGTCAGTTAGGAAAACAATTTGGGGTATCAAAAAACTGATAATAAATCTTATTGGAAAAAGGACCATAAAGTACCCCCCCGCCAACTTAACCTAGCACGTGTCCACACAGGCTGACGAGATTTTGGGTTTGGAGCGGATTTAAATAGGATAAAATCATAACGAACTAATAAATGCATAATTAAAATAAAGTACAATATACATGTACCTACAATTGGGCGAAATGATGGCGAAATGAAATGAAGTGATAGGTAAGAAAGTGGAATGAAATGTAGTGGATGGAACTTTATGTACAGAGAACAATATTCCCATGGAAATATTTTATTATGATACGGTAAATAAGTTCACTACAGAGGCTGCAGGAACATCACCTTTATCAATCTACTCAAGTGCAACATGAAGCTCATGAATTGATACCGAATCATTAGCAGTTGCTGCAGGAACCTTGCCATTTGTTGTAGGAACTTTTATTTCACTTTGTGGAGCAAACTGCTACAGGAACTCTTCTCTAGTAGCTGGCTTGTGATAAAGTCATAATCGGTGTCCATTCACTAAGAGTTTAAATCGAACAGGATCTATTGTGGAGAAATGGACTGCTCCATCCTAAGAAACTTCTTCTACCTCATAAGGACCTAACCACCTTGTTTGGAGTTTTCCCATAGCATCTTTATATTTGGAATCATACAGGAGTGCCCAGTCACCAACTTTGAATTTCTTTTCTCTGATATATTTATCATGCCATCTTGCTCTTTGGTTTTGAATCAATTCTGTCTGTTGAACAGCTATCTTCCTCCATTCATCAAGAGCATTTAACTGCTAAATGCATTCCTTCTGTGCTTCAGACAATGTCATATTTAGTTGTAGTGCTGTTCTCAAGGTTTTATGCTCAAATTCAATAGGCATCATTGCCATTTTGCCATAAACCATCTCAAAAGGTGTGAATCCAATTGGTGTTTTCCATGTTGTTCTATATGCCCAAATTGCCTTTGAAAGTCGATGAGACCAATCTTTCTTGTGGATAGACACTATTTTTGTAAGAATAGCCTCAATCTCTCTATTGGTAACTTCTACTTGTCCATTAGACTATGGATGATATGGAGTAGATTTCCTATGTCTTATATTGTATTCATTGACCAAAGCTTTTATCAATGTTGATGTAAATTGAGGTCCCTCATCTGAGACAATTTCCCTTGGTACTCCATACCTTGTAAATATTTCTTCATAGAGAAACTCAGCCACCTTATTATCTCTTGCATGTTGCATAGCTCTAGCTTCTACCCATTTTGTTACATAGTCTGTACATACCAAGATATAAGATTTGCCATTAGAAGGTGGATCAATGGGGCCAACAAAATCTAATCCCCACTTGTCAAATGGTGTAACAGATATTTGAGGATATAGTGGCATCTCATCAGATTTTGTAGGTCTACCCATTCGCTGACATCTGTCACATTTCCTTGTGTATTGAGCTGCATCCTTGTGTAATGTAGGCCAATAGTATCCGGTATTAAGTATTTTCAGTGTTGTCCTTTTGGTAGCAAAATGACCTCCACATGGCTCATCATGACATGCATGCAGGATGTCATATGTATCATCTTCTCTAACACATCTTCGCATGACTTGGTCAGGTCTAGTATAAAATAGACAATCAATAATCCATGAAAAGTTAAAACTTTTTTTGACTAGCAACCTTCTTTCCTTAGGAGAAAAAGAAATTGGCATCTTAGCTGCAACTAAATAGTTGGCAATATCAGCATACCAAGGAGTATGAGCTTGTATGAGAAACAAATGCTCATCTGGAAAAGTGTCATCTATCATTGTAGAATCTTCCTGCAATTGAAGATGTGAAAGATAATCTACAACAACATTAGACTTCCCTGGCTTATCAACAACTGTGATATCAAATTCCTGCATCAACAATAACCAGCAAGCCAATCTACTGGTGATTGATGGCTTATTCATGAGATATCTAATTGCAGTATGATCTGTATGCACAAATATGGGATACCCTATAATATAGCGTCTAAACTTGTTAAGGGCATATATGATAGCTAGCATTTCCTTTTCAGTAACTGTATAATTCAATTCAGGTCCTTGCAAATTCTTGCTGATATAATATATTGCATTTTCCAACTTGTCAACTTTTTGTCCCAGCACTGCTCCTACGGCATAATCAAATGCATCAGTATGGATTTGGAATGATAGAGACCAATTTGGTTTTTTTAGAACTGGTGCTTGAGTCAAAGCATGCTTAAGCTTTAAAAAAGCTTCATTGCATGTTGAGGTCCATTTAAATTCTGCATCTTTAGTAAGCAGTGAATATAAGGGACTTGCAATTTTGCTGAAATCTTTGATAAACCTTCTGTAGTATCCAGCATGGCCAAGAAAACTTCTCACATATTTATGCTTCACAAGGTCATTAATATGTTGAATAACCTCAATCTTTGTTGGTTCCACTTGTATGCCTTGTACAGATATATGATGACCAAGGACTATTCCTTCTTCCATCATAATGAAACACTTCTCACTGTTTAGAGACAAGTTGTAGTCTTCACACAGCTGCAAAACTTTCTTCAAATTACCTAATGCTTGATCAAATTCAGAGCCATAAGTTGTAAAGTCATCCATGTAAATTTTCATAATATCTTGAGAAATATCAGAAAAAATACTGATCACTGCCCTTTGAAAAGTGGCTGGAGCATTACACAACCCAAAAGGAAGAACAAAATATGCATATGTGCCTCATGGGCAAGTAAATGTTGTTTTCTCCTAATCCTCAGGAGCTATTTGTATCTGATTATAGCCACTAAATTCATCCAGGAATGAAAAATATCTCTTACCAGCAAGAGAATACAATACCTGATCCACAAATGGTAGTGTAAAATGATCCTTCATTGTGACTAAGTTCAAGGCTCTATAATCAACACATACTCTCCATTTGCCTCCCTTTTTAGGAACTATCACCAAAGTTGATACCTATTGACTGTTAGAGATAGGATAGATAAACCCAACTTTCAACAATTTCTGCAATTCTTCTTTAACTATCTCCTTCAAGGTAGGGTTGACTCTTCTTTGAGGTTGTCTGAGGGGGCAACACTCATCCTTTATGTAAATACGATGAGTACAAACTACTAGATCAATTCCATTCATATCCTTATAATCCCATGCAAAAACATTTCTATGGAGTTCCAGCAAGTCCACTAGGCTATCCTTTTGAGTATCTACTATATTCTTATTGATGTTCAAATATTTATTCAATTCCACCTCTATCTTGATAGTAAGATCAATCTGATTTATATCAAAAAAATGAGAATAAGACAATTCCTGCGGCAACAAGGTATGCAAGATATCAGTGGTTGCAGGAAAGTCCAAACCTGCAATATTCGGAACCAATTCCTGCAATTATTGGTCTTCTATTAATTCATTTATCAGGACCTTATAAAGAATTGATTCTTCATCATATAACTACATGAGTGGCACTTGATTAATCATCATAAGGTGATTAATAGAGTCAATTTCTTCAGATTCCTCTCCCAGAATAGGCCAAACAACCTATTGCTGCTCAAGCTGAGGTTGTGTTGGGGAATACAAAGCTAATGTTTTTGTGGAACTACCATCTAAAATAGTCATGTCTCCTAATCTACACCCAATATATGCATCAGTTGTGGCAAGCCATGGTCTTCCCAAAATGACTGGATATCCCCCTAATGTTGCTTTTGGAGATAAAATCATAAAGTCTGCAAGATATTCCCAAGAATCTACAGTAACTACTATATCTTCTATGATACCATCAGGTCTTACTGCAAAGCCATCAGCAAGTTGGAGAACTGTGGGTGTAGCCCTTAAACTATCGATCTCTAGATGTTTCATTACTTCCCTTGTCATTACATTAATGGCTGCCCCTAGATCAACTAAAACATTTTTTATTTGACTGCCATTAATGACTATACTCACAACAGGACTACCTGGATCAGAATACTTTGGAATAGCAATTTTTCCTAGCATAATATCAGCCAATTGACCCATAACATGAACTGTTTGTGGATCCTTTTTCTTTCTGCCAGGTTTCTTTAGGCATGCTTCTCTCAATGCCTTACCATATATAGGGACATCCTTTATTGCTTGCAATAATGGAATTTTAACACAAATGTGCTTCAATTGATCAAGAATATCAAAGCTTTGTTGTTGTTTAGTGGAAACTTCTTTGTCTTTCAGTCTATGGGGAAATGGTGGTAATATTTGATTCTGAGGTATTATATCTTTAGGATCAGAGATTGGTTGCTCTTCTTGTACCTTAGTAATAACCGGATGAGAGGGATTAGGTAGAGTTGTCCTAGATCAGAGGTGAATATCATCTAGTGATAAAGAATAGGTTGGGTATTGATTAGCATCAGCTGAATAATCTTGTTGTTGTTGTTGAGATTTGATATTTGGATTAGGCAATGGTTGAGTAGGCAACTATGTTGGCTTAGGAGGTGCAGTTGTAGATGTAGGAGAAGACATTAAAGCAGGAGGTTGTGACTACTGAGCAGGGGGCTGATATCTAGAAGATTGGGATGGCCATGATGGGTTTCCCCTCCATTGAGAGGTAGGTTGCCAATTCCTTTGAAACTGGTTCCTTGGACACTGAGGTGGATACCAGTTTCCCTATGGTTGTTGCCACTAGGTGATTTGATTAGCAAATTGTTGTCCTTGGCCTTATGATTCATACCAATGTGGATAGTTACCAAAATTTTGAGAATATTGTGGTTGCCATTGGTTATTTGGTGCATAAGAATTACCACTATAACCAGAAAAGGAAAGTAGATCGGGTGGCATACCTTTTCTTTGAAAATTTGGTCTTCTTTGAGCAACATAGAAGACTTGTTCATCCTCACCTTGAATTGGTTTGAAATCAGGTACTTCAATAGTTGCAACCATCTTACATCTACAATCTTTCTTCCGCTGCTTATAATGAGGACAGAATTCTGCAAGAAATGCATTAGCTTCCTCATGCTTCTTCTTAGTTGCCAATGTATCCAACTGAGTAGCCATATTGTTTATAATTTCCTCCTTGAAATCTTTTAACATATGGCTAAGTTCCAATCTAGAAACTCTAGTTCCAAATGCTGATGATGGTGCCCCTAGCTTAAATCTCCTATTCTTCTTAGAAGTAGATCTGGAATACTTCTTGCAAATTTGTCCTATTTCAGCCCCAGTAGATTGTGTAATGTCACCTCCTCCCATGAGATCTAAGGAATCAGTGCATTCATCACTGATACCCCTCAAGAATATCAATTTGAGGGATTCTTCATTCAGAGTACTATGCTTGGACTTCTTGACACTAAACAAAAACTTTTCTAGATAATCCTCGAGGCTCTCATCTTCAGTTTGTGTCATTCCAAAGATATCATCCCCATGACGATCAATGCCTCTGCAATAATCTTTGTATTTTACAAGAAACAACCGTTTCATCTCATCCCATGTGTTGATTGTGCTACTACCCAAGCTCATAAACCATCTCAAAGATGACTCCTTCAAAGTGGCTGAAATTTTTTGAGTCTATGGGCATCTATAGTATAGACAAAATTCCTACAGAGAACATCAAACCCAAACAGAAATGTATCCAGATCCTTTGTCACCAACCCATAGAATTTAGGAAGTGAAGATGCTAGAATGTTCTTGAGGTTAGCATTATCATGCTGGTCAGAGATGGGAAACTTAAACGTTGGATGAGGTGGTGGTGTTGGATTATTCCCAACAAGAGGTGGGTTCCCTTGCATTGGACTTGTGGGGGTTGTTACTATAGGAAATTCTTCTTATTGTGGACAAAAAAGGAACTGAAGACTACCTTTTGGAAATTAAGACTTAGGGTGATTCAAATTCTATGGGACTTGATACAGTTCAGCAAAAGGGTTTATATCTGAGAAATTATCTTCTGTATGAGTAGGATGAGTGGGCAAAAATCTACCTCTGGCATCTCTTCTTCTATTATGCATACAAATTCATGAAATTTCAAACAATTAACAAGAAAGTAAAATAATCATAAAAGGTTCTTAGCTTGACACCATCCCTGGCAACGGCGCCAAAAATGTCCACCCCAACTATAATGATAATAATAATACCTCTAATTGAAATCTCAATCCAAAGTTTGGACATTCATATGGTAGAGTTTACTATTTTCATGGCTGGTGTTCATTTAGTTATCAATCCAGGAACGTAAAACTTGAAATGGGTCTGCAATATATATGCACTAAGCTTCTTAAATGATAATTTTGCATTACTGCAGTAACTAACATTATGCAGAAAGGAAAGGCAAGAATGGTAATCATAAAAGGCTACATGAAAGCTTCACAAAACACTGCTGAAATGATCTAATGAAAATAATAGAAATCACACCATTCTGTCTTGGTTGCAGGAACAGTCAGCGGATCTATTTCCAGTGGCTATGGGAACAATCCAGTCATGAACTTCTCCTACAACTAAGTAAAAACTAACTTCAATGATCATAAACATAGGATCACTCACCAAGTGGGCCCCCTTGGATGAGTGATATCAAACTTCCAGCAAAATACTTTTAACAGATCAAAACAACATATTCTTTATTCATTTCTTCCTGAAAATGATTACATATTCTAAAAGAGAAAATTCAGAATGCTTGTCAAAACTTTGCTCAATTCCTTTCCATCTTGTCTAACTCTAAGAAAGAAGGAAGAGCTTATTATAAAGAAAAGATCAACTACAATGGACAACTCAAATTACGCCCAGAAGAAGAGGCAGATAATTGTCAGATGAAGGAGATAACTGAGAGCTTGGCTGCAGGAACCGTGGATCCTAAAACCGAACCACAGTCTTTGCACGCCAAAGCGATATTTTGTGAATTCAATATGCACTAGAGTTAAACTCCCATGGTGAAGTACAACTGCTTTGATTATGCCATACATTATGCTTGCTCGAATCCCCTTCAGTTTGATCTCCAGTTATCTAAACATGATTCTCCAGTCCTTAGGCACGAAAGAAAATCATCCACCGCAGCATCAATTATTATCTGCACTAAAACAAAAACAACATACAAGGACATGCATATGTATCTTACTCAATTAATACATTCATTAACTCACATATGACATTATCCTAAATAATCCGCATATCACAGGGATAAATCATTTGGTTGTAGGAATAAATTGGCGTGGCTACAGGAATTAACCGACAAAGTTCAAACATGATTTCATAAGTTCAGATTTAAAACATGGATGACATATAGTCAATTCACAATACTTTACTATCACAATGCAACCCAAAAGATGTCAAAAACCTAAGAGTCGTGATAAAAAACATGTCAAAGCATTAACTTATCAGGTCATAGGCAATGGAGCCTATAATTTGGCTACCATGGAGGGAGATCCAATCTTTGACCCTATGAATAGCATGCACCTTAAGAGATATTATACCTAAGGGCTATTTAGTTTAGGTTTTATTTTCCGCATTGTATGTCATACCATTTAAAACACAACATCACCTATAGTTTCTTTTTTAAATGCATCGCATTCTTAAACTTTCCACATTTTCATATAGAAGCATCAATAAAACAAGGCAGCTATTCGAGTTCATCATTCATTTGCATCTAAGGAAAACAAGGGTCGTTTCCTTTCTTAGATATTTGGTCATGAAGTCTTTGAGGTTCTAAGGTCATTCATTCTCAACATTACCCTATGACGACGCTTTACTTATGGTTGGGTAGTGATTTTACTATTTGAGACGTGTTAACCTAAAGTCTATCAATTGCTATATCTCACATATTAATAAGATCTCTAATTCATTCTAGACACCTAGTTGATCATATGACTAGTGAAAAATCTAAAATTCTACTTCAGCACCAATGTAATTATCACACCCAAGTAGGTTTCATTACTTACAAATCAAGGCAAGAAAAGAAAAAAGAGAGAAAAAGAGTTATGCCAAATATCCATCTAAAGGCAAAAGAGAAATGATATATAACTAAAATATCATGCATACATGTGTGACAATAAAAAGCTTGACTATGGGAACATGCAAGTAACTCCATTAGGGCTATGAACACCTACTAGCAATGGAGTAATATTTGAGAAATTACAGTCTATAACCTCATCGGAACTCTCAAGGCTTGCTAGCAGCGAGGCTCTATTCGAGATGCTTTTGAAGTTAGAAAAATCATGTAGCTAGTCATATAGGATGCTAGGGATCTTTAGTGAACACAAGAGCAAGAATTAACGCATTTGCACACACATGGGTAAAAGAAGATCAAAGTTTCAAGAACCAATGGGGAAGTTTTTTGCGTCTCCATTTGTAAATCCTAGTCACTAAGTGTGTTGAGATGAATGTTTCGAAGGGCCTTAGAGATCAATTGACCGCTTATCTATGAAATGTTTTGCACCTCCATTTCTATTGGTGTATTACCAATGCAAAAACAAAGACAGTCAACCTTGTTCGAATAGGAAATGCATCTTCATCCTGCATATTGCATTCACATAGGTCATGTCAAAAATTCATTTGTCTCCACATACATTCTGCAGATCATCATGTCATACAAGTCTGCACACTGGGGGCATAACTGAAAAAATCCAAAAAATCATATAAAGTCCTGAAAAAATCCTAAAAATCAGATAAAGTCATGAAAAAATCCTAAAAATCAAATAAAGTCCTGAAAAAATCCTAAAAATCGGATAAAGTCCTAAAAAATCCTAAAAATTAGATAAAGTCCTGAAAAAATCCAAAAACTAATATAAAGTCCTAAAAAAATCCTAAAAAATCATATAACATCCTTAAAAAATATCCAGAAATAGTGAAAAACTCAAAATCCAAAAACATTGAAAAATGTAAAAAATCAACTGGAAACATCTGCAAAATGTCCTAAAAAAATCAACCAAAAACATTCAAATATCAATCTACAAAATCCAAAAACATCGAAAAAGCTCTTGGAAAAGAACTAAAAATCGAAAATCAATCAATCAAAAAAACTTGCAATAAAATGTCTTGTGAGAAACAAATACCCTAGCAAATATCCAGCAAACACTTTGCACGAAGTTAACAAAGGATACAACTCTCCAGTCAAACATCTACAATCAACTGATCAAACTGTCTTATCAATCGTATCATATTCATATCAACTTGATCATTATCTTGTCTGAAACAGAAGAGGATACACTCGAAATCAGACAGGTTAGCCTTACATGGGGTCTGCAACTTTTTGAGATTATACATTATCAACCATCACATCAAACAACTGAGAACGAAGGTACAAGGTCAATATAGCTACTGAATTTTGTCTGGGTCAGTCTTTATCTTTTTATCATTTGGCAACAGATATTGTTCCTATGCTACTCAAGGATGTCCACAAGTGACTAGAGGAGCAATGATGGGCATTATCTTTTTCTTTGTTTGTTGTTTGTGATGTGAACCAATGAAATTCTAGGGAAATTGCTCTAGTGGGTGTCTGTGATAAGAGCCTTCACATCAAGGTGAAATCGCCACACATACCTCAACCCCTAGCGTAATTCCCAGAATGGAGGGTTCACTCCTTGTCTGCTACGTGTTTGTTTCTACAATGAGATATCTTTGCATCTTGGTTACTTATACCCTGATGCGCTAAAGCTTCATTGTTCAATAATAAGGCTCAGTGATAAATATATATTGACACAATAAAATATGTGACATAGGTTCATGATTCATTCAATTTTATTCTTATTCTCATCTCAATTGCTTATTGATAGTTTGTTGATTTCTCATCTTCTGTCTAAATCGCATTCTTTCTAACATTCTTTCTACCATCAATTTTTCTCTCTATCAATCTGACTAACATTTCTTCAATTTATATTTGAGTTAAAATTGGTTCAACCATTATCATACAAAAAGCATTTGCATTCATTATAGAGTTCATTTGCATTTCATCATTATAGAGTTCATTATAAGAGTTCATTAGCATAACATTCATTATAGAGTTCATTTGCATTCATTATAGATTTCATTTACATAATTACTACATACATGTACTACCATTGCATTCATAATCATATAGAATCGAATAGATATACATCATAACACTCATAGCATCATATAAGCATACAGGAGAAGCAAAACATACATAGGTCATTACCAAAACTCTCATGCCATATATATATAACTCAAAAATGATAATGTGTGTGAATACAATAAATAAGCCCGAAGGCTCAGATAACATGATCAACCAACACTGCCTCTGTCAGAAGGTAGATCCTGTCCACTAGATCCTACCCAAGGATGTCGAGGTGGTCCCATAACACTACCACTACTAGTCCATCATGAAGTAGATCTGCTCGATCTCCTCCCCATATATGCACTAAAGCTAGACTCTCTCTGACCCTTAGGGATGACTCTCTCATATACCTGTCGATAATAAATAGACTCTTGCGTGGTAGTGAAATACCTATCTGCCTGGTCGCATGCATCTCTACCTGCTCTAAAAACATGATCAAAGGCATCCATAGTAATATGACATCTCCGCACTGCCTCGTCTCTCTCCCTCTGGAGATGATCTCTCTCAGCCTCAAGGGCACCATAATCTGCACGGTACATCTCTCGCTTGATATCTCCTCTGGCGACCTCATCCTCCAAACTCTAAACCCAAGCTCTAAGAGTCTCCAGCTCATCATCAACCTATCCTCTCCCATCCTCAGCACCAGGCACATCCTCCAACTCTGGCATATCCTCGTCATCATCTACATCCTCACTGCTCGATGAATCAGAAGAATCATCGCCGTCCTCACTGCTAATAGACTCGGTGTCCCCACCAATGTCTACATCCTCATCTCCATCATCTTCCCCATCTCCTCCCTCATCTCCCCCACCTCTTCCCTCATCTCCACCATCTCCTCCCTCAGCTCCACCCTCTCCTCCTCCTCTAGCTCTCTCCCCTATGTCTATCCTCAACCGCTATCTAGGATGGCGAATCTACTATGCTGTAAACAGAACAACAGGATCAGTCAAAGGCACTGGCCCATGCCTAGCAAACCACGCATCATACTCCGCTCTCATCCCTGGATCCGCTCCACCTCTACCCCAACCTTAGAGTAATGGTTGTAGAGAATCGAACTTAGCAAAAGAAACATGTGGCTGTATGCACACACCCCAATCAGATACCTCTCACGATACACAAGAAAAATAGGCAGTAACCACAAGTGTCACATGTACCTCACCGAACTGTCTGAGAACCCACCCTAGAAGATACATCTCGATAATCAGCTGGGTCTCAAAGGTCCTCCCAATAAGATATCTCTGTTGTCAGCAGAAAGACAAATGCACTACATCATCAGGCCAACCGAGGAAATCTAAGTAAGGTCTCTAAACAAAATGCTGCAATATGTCAAACTGATGTCTCCAGTACAAGGTGTTCCCCAACCCTTGTGTCTGATACCTGCTGTATACCTAAAGGCATAAGGCTCACCAGGCTGCAAGTCTACATGAATGACAGGCCTAGAAGTAGAAATGTGCTCCCATGCCCATGTCTGAAGCAAAGTAACACCACAACTGATAGAACAATATCATAGATAGACTATACCATGCATCTGATAGTATAACATGGCTAGAAGACAAGGACCCTAGGCATATAGTCGACGATGCACAATCATATCATGGAGCACTATGCCCCATCCAACTGGAAACCCATGACCTCATCTGTCAGGTATCAGCAAACCACCAACAACACTGCATAATACAATAGTCAGGTCATCATAGTCTAATCGGGCCCAAGGGATGTCATAACAGCCACTGATCTGCAAATCCTGAATCTCACACTCGAAAAGTGCACATAGTCCAGCAATGCCATCATCATGGTCATATACAACTCTCTCACCATGAATGGGAATATGCAGTATACGCCATACATCCTCTAACGTAATGGATGCCTCACCAGTCGGAAGATGAAAAGAACAGGTCTTGGAATGCCACCGCTCTATCAAAGCTGTAATCATGGCCCTATTGGCTGTAACCTCTGGCAAATGTAAAACATGGTATAGACCAAGCTGGTCGGATATGCTCAATCTCCTCATTCGGTAAGTCAGCTCGAAGATCAAGTCCACTAGGTCTGCTCTGTTGGTAGTATAACACTCCAATGTTCTTCTGCAACGACAAAATGATCAAAATATCAGATATCAAATCCCGAAAAACTAAAAAAATTTCAAACGCATGACAAAAAATTGCATATACAATGAATGTGTGACAGTTATTACTTATGCAGTACAAATATGACTCTTGCGTAATGATTAAAGCTAATGCGTAATGCAATGGGTGCATGCGTAACAATAAACACTTATGCGTAATGGTATACACGAATGCGGCATGATAACACTAATGCATAACACTTAGGATGTGTGTGTAGCATTTAAAGCATTTGCGGTACACTTAACACTAATGCGTGAAATTCGACAAGCGATTGCGTAACACAAGGCAAAAATTGATCATGGAATTTTTTTGAAAAACAGACATAAAATAGGCATAAATCGGGAAAAAATTGGAAAAAGACCATGCCGCTAGTCCCAGGAGGTCTCTGATATGAACGTACTCGATCAGACAGGTGCAATCGAGTTCTATAACCAGCCATGATGATCAAATACTCAGAAAAAAAGCACACAAATTGCAAAGAAAACCAAGGAATTACCAAAGTGCAAATGAGCAAATGAAAACCTAAAAATCTCTATTTATAGCTCAAAATTAGGGTTTCCTGACACCTTGATGCCCGTGGTCCCCACCAGATTCAAACACCTTGTAGCCTACTCAAACGATCTCGAAATCACACGAAATTTTACGCACTTGCTCATTTGACTGATATCGAAAACATGGTCTCAATTTCAGAATTTTCCGACCACCTTTTCTGAGGGGGCATATTTACACTATACAACAGTACCAAGGCATACTGGGGCAAATTTTTTTATTTTCTTTGAAACAACGTTGTTTCGACATTGTCTCAAAGAGGGGCAAATGTAGACACCTAAAAATGTCTCATTGATCATGTACTAATTATTCCTCTAATTGATTAAATAATCTTTATTATTTAATTAATTTAATTAATCTTATTCTTCTAATTTCATATTTCCTCATAATCTTATTAATTATTCTATTTTCCTATTCTATCATCATTTAATCATTTTAATCATTTCCTAAATATTAATTAAATATTTATTATTTAATTAATTATGATTAATTCCCCAATTTAAATAATCTTTATTATTTAAATAAATTGCTAATTGTTCAATTTCTATCTCTAATCAACTAATCATTCAACCCTCTTCTAAATATTAATTAAATATTTATTATTTAATTAATTGTGATTTAATCCTTTAATTTAAATAATCTTTATTATTTAATAAAATTCCCTTTCTTAATAATTAAATAGTTTCTTTAAATTATTTAATTAACTAATTAATTCTTCCATTTCCAAATCCCCAAATTCTAATTTCATTTAATTTCATATTCTTCTAATTTCTTCCAAATTCAATTACATGTGCATGATTTCAAAAACCAAATTGAAAATCAAAGTCAAGTTCTAAATATATTCAAATACTAAATTGAATTAATAAATTCAATTATTTGAATAATATCTCATGCAAAGATTAAATTAAAAATCTAAATCTAAATGCAAGCACATGCTAAATTAATTAATTAAATCATTTATCTCTTCAACTTCTATTTCCATCTTTCAGTTACCTTTCTTAAATTAAGCTTTCTATGTCATCTTCTTTATTTCCTCCAATCATTCTTTTTTTTCCTTCAGTCAGCTTTTTCTCAATCAGTTGACTCAATTAATCTATTCAATCTATTGAGTTTCACTCCTACAATCAGCAGTTCAACTATCAATTTTCATTTGAGCTCACCTGAGTTCACACCTCTTGATCAATTTGTTCCACCTTTCAATCAATCTCATCCATTTTTCTATAAATTGAGCATCCAATCTCCATTTTCAACAATCACAAACTTTGAATCTTTGTGTCACTTGCAGGTTACCAGTGCAATATCTGAGAGCCATCATACCACGAAGAGGAGAAGAGCAATGGAAGTTCTACGCAGTCATGGAATAGGGAGTTTTTTATTTGATTTGATGATTTATAATTCCTATTTCTTAATTGTGTTATTCCATTGTATTGTTTGTTAAATTCTGATTAGGATAGGGATTCATGATTTCCCTTGTTTCTAATTGATTACTTTGTTAATAGAAGATGAATTTTACATGCGCACAGGTATTACAAAACCATGGGCTAAAAGCATCCAATAAAGTAGAGCCAACCTTATCTCCCTGCTAGATGCCCTATGAAAAATTAAACACACATCAACATGTGTCCCTCCCTTTTACAGCTTATTTATATGTCCAATACATTTTATATTTCCTATTTCAAGAGTACAAACTTTCGGAGGCCGTAACTTGAGCACTGTGTGTCCTACTGATGAACCGTTTGAAGCCTCAGAAAGATCGCGAAGTGATCTATTGCCTTACAAATAGATACACCATTTATTCCCACTTTTTAGGGCATTTCGGGTACCCTATAGTCCTCAAAATTAAATTTAAACCTTTCATTGCACCCCTCCAAAATAGAAACTTTAATATCTTCAAAACTAGTTGTGATTTTGCGACATAACTTTACCAAAATGCTTATCTAGCTAGCTAGAAGCTTAGGGGATAATTTCGCACCATTTCGTGCTCAAATGGAAACTTACTATAAATAGTAACCTTATGTAGATGCAAGGTTGAGACACCGTTTTTCCCAACATTAACTGCCTCTCATGGATTCATTAATTCTTGTTGTTGTATCAGGCATTAATAGGTCGATCTTTTGGTGAAACAACAACTATGTTTCCAACATCATGTTGCATTAATGATTTACAAGTCTTCATCATAAGATTCAATCAAGGTTTTTATGCATGAGATAATCATTGTTATTTCGTTTCATTGCCTCTAGATTCTCAACGGAACACATGACATATTATCATTCACTATTGTTGTTTGACTTAGGAAATCCCCTATAATACAACCCAACCATTTTCCCACTCTTTTTGTGTGTGCAAGTCTAGATTCACATATTGATGATGATTAGAAGTAGGTAAAAAAGTAGACAAACAAACAATTCTAGAGTTCAAATAGTAAAAAAATATCATACACTAGTGCTAGGTGTTATTGTCCTCCTAGTTTTTCCCCAAATTTTGAGGACCTCCTAATTCTATTCTTGTTACTACCTTCTACATTAGAGCACTCCACGAACTTAGCTCCTAGTGTCCCTTTCATGCTTAGTTTGAATATGCTTTTTGTTATAGGTACCTCTCTTGTCTCATTTCCAAGTATGTACTTTTGTTTTGCATTTTTTTTTCTCCATTTTTATTCTTTATTTCAATCTAGTTCATAATTTCCTTCTTTAGCCTAGCTTGTTACACACCTTCAATTGACCCCTAATCACAACCCTCATAAAAATGGATAAGATGTGGATCCATGCCTTGTTTGACTCTCCCTTCAGGATTGAATTCAAATCCATTCACACCTATTCTAAACAAAATATATGTGAAAAGGAGATTAATTCTAGGTTGATGCACATATTAGCCTAGGATCACATTTTCTATTTTTCACTCTTATGTTAAATCCTTAGCTAGACTCATAATTTGGCCAATATTCTCATTCAACTACTATAAAAAGATGAAAACAAGAAAACTATTTATAAATATAAAAGTCAAGGAAGAGTCTATATAATCTTCTTAAGTTTCCTAATTATTTAATTCTCTAAAGTGCAATTCAATTCTTATGATCAAGTAGACATTTCAAATCATTTATTGCATGGTTGCAAACCTATCAAAGTAGAAAATATAAAGGTCAACATCAAGTACACTGAAGCTTCATACATTGTTGTTGACATCATATTGTATTAATGATTTACAAGTCTTCATCATAAGATCCAAGCAAGAGTTTTGTGCATGAAGTAATCATTATTATTTTTTATTTCGTTCATTTGCCTCTAGATCCCCGAGGGAACACATGATGGGTTATCATTCACCATTAATGTTGTGGAGGTGGGAACACTGACATGGGGTTTGACTTAGGAAAGCCCCAATAATACAACACAATTATTTTACTACTTTTTTGGTGTGTGTAGGTCTAGATTTGAGGATTGATGACAATTAGAAGTAGGTATACAAATTAGATAGAAACGAACAATTCTATATATTCAAATAGTGAAAACCTCTTGGACACTAGTGCTAGGTGCTAACATCCTCCTTGTTTTTCCCTAGATTTTGACGAGAACATTACGAGGACCTCTTGATCTTATTCTTGTCACTACCTTGTACATCTAAGCACTCCAGGACCCCAACTCCCTTTGCCCCTGTCCTACTTGGTTTGACTATGCCCTTTGTAATAGGTGCCTCTCCATGTCTCATTTCCAAATATGTACTTTTTTTTCTTTTTTGTTTCCAATTTTATGATTTATGTCAATCTAGTTCATAATTGCCTTTTTTAGCCTAGTTGGTTACACACCTTGAATTGATCCCTAATAAAAACCCTCATAAAAATGGATTAGATTTGAATCTAGGTTTGTTTGGCTCTCCCTTGAGGATTGAAGTCAAACTCATTCACAACTATTCTAAATGAAATATATGTGAAAAGAAGATTTATTCTAGGTTGACACACATTATTCTAAGATCACATTTTTTATGTTTAATTCTTATGATAAATTCTTAGATAGATTCATTATTTTGCCACTATTTTCATTCTACTACTATGAAAAGATGGAAACAAGAAAACTATCTACAAATATAAAAGTTAAGGAAGAGTCTATTATTCAAGTCTATGAAACTACAATAATATTTCTCTAAGATGCCAAATAGTCACATAAAGGGTAAGGACGACAATTTGTCTTCATGCACTCAAAATGAGGTTTTGGATTTTTCAAAGAATGTGAATTTAGATAAAAATGCAGTGGTTGATATGGAAACTATTAAACAGGTACCTGCCATAGGTTTTCCTAATGATGCTTCTTTACTTCAGAAAATTAAGAATTTGGTGTCTAATAATTCCCCTCTGAATGTTTAAATTAATATGGCTAATGAATCTTCCTTAGGGAATAGTAATACATCAGAGGTTGTCCCTATTATTATGCCAGATGAGAATCTGGTTCAGCAAGTAAATGATATTTTTAACAATCATGCACATCAAATGGATGAGGGTATTACTGATAGAGTTGTTTGTTCAATTGAGAATGATTTGGGGGGTATAAACTCGACCCTTCCAATTTCTGCATCTGCTAATCCTTTTGCAGTTTTGGCTACAATAGAGTTGGGTTTTGAAGATAATCCATTTATCCTGGCTTCTCCAAAGTCATGCAAGATTTTACCAATTGTCCAAACAACTCCGATTTTTTCACCATCGGTGGTTTCTCCTAGGAGAGGTAGGCCTCCAAATAATCTTAAGACTCAAATGGAAATTGATGCTGGTATTCAAAATACTTTGTCCCTATCCCTTGCTGGTGGGCAAGGGAGGCATTCGGTCTCTCTTGGTAGGCCTAAGAAAACATGCCTAACTCTTGTAAGTGTAAAAAGAAAGAGGAGTAAAAGATTTGTGACTAGTCCTCCTGTGACAAGATTAGGGGCTGTGAAACTAATTTGCAAGGTTGCTTTGGGGAAAGCAAAAATTCTCCGATTAATGGGAAGAGGGGAGCTTCGGCCTCCCCTCGAGGACAATGAGAATTATTTCTTGGAATGTTAGGGGCCTAAATGCCCCTAACAAGAGATGCTTAATTAAGTCCCAGATGGACTTAATTAAGTGTGATATTTTTTTGTTGCAAGAAACAAAGCTGTCAAAGGAGTCTATTGATTTGATTTTTTCATCTTGGAGAAGGTGAAATTTTCTTTCTTCTCTGGCTTGTGGTGTTTCAAGGGGTTTGGCACTACTTTGGAATAATTATAATATTGAGGTGCAGTTAGTGGCATCTGCTACAAATTGGATGTTGGCTTTAGTTATAAGCAAGATTTCAAAGGTTAAATTCTGGCTTTTTAACATTTATGCTCCGTCAAGAATTCAAGGGAAGAGTAAGTTATGGGGTGAATTAAAGAGGATTTCTTCTCCCTTAAAACATGGTTCCTTTATTATCTTCAGGGGTGATTTTAATGCTATCACTGGTTTAGATGAGAAAAGAGGAGGTGTTTTCCCTAATAAAAGGATTATGGATGACTTTGGGGATTTCATTTCTGATATGAGCCTTTTTGATTGTAAGTCTCAAAATGGGTTTTTCACATGGACAAACATGAGAAGGGATTTTTCTCAGATTGCTGAGAGATTAGATTGTTTTTTATTATTTGAGAATTGGATTGATTCAGATTTTGAATTCTTTTCCTCTATTCTACCAATCTCGGGTTCTGATCGTTTTCCAATTTCGCTTTCAGTTATTGAGGATAGGAGTTCTTTTAAGTCTCCATTTAAATTTGAGCCCATGTGGTTTAGGGATTCTTCCTTTTTGCCTCTGCTTATGAAATGGTGGAATTCTGCTCCTTTTTGTTCTGGGTCTCGTATGTTTAAGATTGCTAAGAAGTTAAGTTATTTGAAATTGAATATTAGGGAATGAAATATCTCGCATTTTAAGAACATTTTTCAGGAGAAACAAAGGATTCAAGATATGATTGAGTGTCTCAATAGTCATGTGCTTCAACATGGTATGGTGCCACAAGTTTTTGATGAATTGAAGTCACTAAAATTACAGCTTGAGGAGGTGTTAGCTAGAGAGGAAATCTATTGGAGACAAAAATCTAGAGAGTTATGGCTTTCAGATGGTGACAGGAACACTAAATTTTTTCATTCTTCAACTAAGATTAAAAGATGTAAGAATAGGATATCTTGTATTTAGTGTCATAATGGGAATTTATTGACAGAGCCAGAGGACATTGCTTCAAAGGTAATTTGGTTTTTTAAGTCATTGTCATCTTCAAAAAATGGAAATCTCAGCAATGATATTATATCTAATATTCCTCCTTTAGTATCTTTGGAAGACAATAAGATGTTGATGTCTCCATTTTCCTTAGAAGAAGTTAAGAGTGTTGTCTTTGCCATGAATCCGGATAAAGCTCCAGGACTAGATGGTTTTACTCCTTTATTTTTTTAGAAATGTTGGGATTTTGTGGGAAATGATGTTTTATTGGCTCTCGAGGAAACTAGGAGAAATAGGTCAATTTTAAAAGAACTTCATACTACAATGATTGCAATTATTCCTAAAAAAGAGGATACTAAGACTTTTGCTGACTTCCACCCCATTGCTCTATGTAACACTTTGTATAAGATATTTACAAAGGCAATTTCCCTTAGGTTGGCAAAAATTCTACCTAGGATCATTTCATTGGAGCAAGGTGGCTTTATTCCCGGAAGGGAGACAATATAGGGTGCAATTGTAGCACATGAGGTGCTGCATTCTATTTCCACCCAAAGAACCCCAACCATGATACTTAAACTAGACATGATGAAGGCTTATGATAGAGTAGAGTGGGGGGCTTTATGTGTTATTCTTGAGAAGTTAGGTTTTTCCAAGGCTTGGGTCAAATGGATTCGTGCATGTATTTCTTCTGCAAGATTCTCGGTTTTAATTAATGATTCTCCTTGTGGTTTTTTCACTTCCTCTAGGGGTTTGAGATAGGGAGATTCCCTTTCTCCCTTTTTGTTTATTCTCCTAGCTGAAACCTTTAGTTGGGCTATTAGGGCTGCTAAAGTGGGGGGGTTTGGAAAGGTATAAGGATTCAGAATATTCCCCATTGTCTCTTTGCAGATGATACTCTGTTATTTGGACATGCTTCGTTAGGTGAGGCAAAAGTGATTAAATGAATAATACAAAATTATGCATCATTTTCTGGTCAGAAAGTGAATGGTGATAAATCAAAGATTTTTTTCCTTAATACATCACAATTGGTTCAGCATAGGTTGCAATCCTTTTGGGGATTTGAGACTGGAAATCTTCCATGTACTTACCTTGGGATTCCTTTCTTTGTTAAACATGATAAGATTGGTTTTTGGGATAAGATTATTTCAATCATTTCTAAAAGAATTCTCTCATGGAATCATAGATGGTTAACTTTGGCAGGTAAAATTGTTCTCATCAAGTTTGTTTTGAATGTTGTTCCCATATATCTCATGTCTGTTTTGAAGTCTCCAAAAGAAGCTATTGTTAGTTTACAGGATACTCTTAGAGATTTTCTTTGGAACAATAATAAAGATGGCAAGAAGAAACTCCCTTTAGTTGCATGAGATAAGGTATGTTTGCCTAAGGAACTTGGGGGAACAGGAATTCGAAGTCTCGAGAATCAGAATTTAGCCTTAGGTGCTAAGTTGGTTTGGAAATTATATGACAAGCCTAGCTCCTTATGGGCACAAATTATGTTTGCCAAATATTTAAATAATGGACCAAGAGATTACATTTTTAAAGTCTCAAATTTGCCTTTGGGTTCTGCTATTTGGAATTTTCTTTGTAAATGTAGATCAATTATTTTGCCTCATCTCTCATGGATTGTTCATAATGGTAGAAAGGTCAGATTCTGGGATGAACTATGGAATGGACACACACCTTTGGTGAATATTAGGGATTGGTCTCCTCTGATCACTATTCTTTCCTCCCTTTGGGGTGTTTTTGTAGCAGATTATTTTGAAATTGTGACTAGTGGGCCCCTTAAGCTAGCTAGATGGAAGTCGATTGATTTCTTATATGTTGATCAAAGCATGAAATTAGATTTTGAGAAGATTTTGGAGGATAGAATTGTATTTCTTTCTGATTCTGAGGATGAACTTATTTGGACAAAGAATATTTCTGGTAAGTACACTGTTAAATATGTTTACAACTCTCTTATGGTTGCTAAAGATTTATCATCTTAGCCTTATAAGTTGTTTTGGCATTCGGCTTGTCTTCCTAAAGCTGGAGCCTTTGCTTGGTTGGCAGTTCAAGACAGAGTCCCTACATGTATGAGACTAGACAGGCTTGGTATTACTATTGTTTTCCCTTATGTCCTTTGTAACAAAAATTTGGAATCTTCTTCACACCTGTTCCTACATTGTGATTATGCTTATGAATGTTGGTAGTGGTTGTTTGAGAAGTTAAATATATCCTTTGTTATTGGTAAGGATCTCATTTCCTATTTTAGATCTTGGCCCTTTATGTTTGCCTCATCTTTTTATGCGTGCCTTTGGATCATATCTCCATCCATTGTGATTTGGAATGTCTGGCTAGAGAGAAACAACAGGATATTTTAAAAAACAAGGTCTCCTGTGTCTGAGGTTCTATTAAAAATTGAGTATTCAATCTCTGAGGTTGCTTTGTCGTTTATTTATAAGAATTTGGAAAATCTTACTTCTTTTTCACACTGGGATAGTAGAGTTACTAGAGTTTGGAAGATGCTGTCAGTTTTACCCTCTCATGGTTCAATTTAAAAAAAGAATGATGCAATAGGTAAGAGATGCTCTGCTAGATGGAAACCTCCTCCACAGGGGCACTTTAAACTGAATTTTGATGGGGCCTCTCGTGGTAACCCTAGGTCGGCTGGGATAGTCATGGTAATTTATGATCACGATGCAAATTTTATTCAAGTTAAGTGTCATGCTATTGGTTTTAAAACTAACAATTATGCGTAATTTCATGCTTTGTCTTTTAGTTTGGATATGGCAATCTCTTTGAGAATTAAGGACTTAATAATTGAAGGTGATTCTATGGTGATTATTCAATGTGTTATGAAAAAGAAATCGAATTGTTGGAATTTGCAATATATACTTGATCCCATTTTACAAAAATTAGAATTGTTTGAATCTTTCTTGGTGTCCCATTGTTACAGAGAAGTTAATAAGATTGCGGATTATTTGGCAAATTTAGCCATTGATAGCAATGCCAATCAGCGAGAGGTGGGTTTTGAGGAAATTCCTTCTAGGGTATGGGAAGGTTTGTAGCAATAGTTATGTGATTTTCTTGAGTAATGTTGATGTAAAATTTTATGATGATAATTATTCCCGCTTTCCCCTTTCATTTCAAGTATTCATGTTCCTTGTCTGGAGGAGAGTTCGAGCTCATGGTATTTGATACAATAGTGTTTTTCCAAAGTTTTTTTGATACTTTCTTTTTTGGCAAGAAGGTTTTTGGCTCATGGGATTTGGCACAGGGCTTTGGAAAATTTTGTCTTCTTCCATTGATAGCAGATGTGGAGTCTACATTTGAAAATTATCCGATGGGTTTTTTTGACAAATTGTCATATGGGCTCTATGCAAAACTGATATTATATGTGTTGTGACCGCATTTTGTATGTGGTTTTGGGCGAGGTGTATAAACTGATCCATTAGATACTATAAGTTTATTTTATGAGTTGTGACCGGAGGTTTTCTTCCTAGGGTTCTTTCCTTTGGTATGCTCTTTGAATCCTGTGTAAAAATTAAAAAATATTAATAAAAAAATTTAGTGGAATAATCCACTTTTATTGAAAAAATAATAAAATAAGTGTGTATTAATTTTATATATAGATATCCCATCCCTATTAATTTAAACCTTCATACTAAGTGGATTTTGTTTGAAGTACAACTCTAGGTGCAAAGGGAGGCTGTTTGTGTTTTTTATGGAGTTGGGAGATTTCTCATATAATTGGGCATGATCTCTAAGACATTATTATAGCCAAATCAGCCGAGCATGTTTCTGTTTTCCATGAGATCTCTTGAGAATTTTTTTCTTATAATTAGGTGTGAGCGCGGAATTATTAAAATGGTGGTCCCAAAAGGGGTGTCTTCTGAAAATTAGACATGGTTTACTGTTTAAGCACTAGATGTTGAGCAGGTGAAAATATAAAAGTAATATTCAAGGAGGCTAGGCAGACAGATTGAGAACATCTTTGCGGCAATAAAAAACTATATAGTTGCGTAGATGGGCATATCTCTGTTTGATATTATGGAATCGCAGGCGCATACCTAGCATGAGGAGAAGGAAGAGGGACGTTTCAGGTGAAGAGAGGAGAATAGAGAAGAGAAGAGAAGAGAATAGTATTAGTGGTCGTCATCATCAGCACAAGTGGTGGTGGCCCTCCTGACATGACATGGTGAGCAAGAGTCACCATCAATGGATAAATGCTGGGGAACCCAAAGACGTTTCACATATAATTAAGATTCACGCCGATTTATAGCCAAAATACCCATTGTGAGATCTCACCAAATCTTTCTTAACCTGCTCTTCTTCTTCCTCCTCCTTTGTTTGTTTCCTACACGTTTTTTGGGCAAGGGAATGGGGGACCCAGTTCAATAGTGGAGCCATTGGCATTGTCATTGCTTGGCTTCTTCTTTTCAGGAATGGACTTTTTGGGCCCATCTTACTGTAATCCAGTACATTAATTGCCCCCCACCCTTCCATTCCCAGTCAAATCACAGGCTACCATTCATCCCCATCACCCCCCCCCCACCTACATATATCACACCATTCCAAAACCTATCGCTTATCTTGCTTGATCCCACATCAAAACTGCCCCCCCCATCCTCACCCAAATGAATAATTACATGCCTCTCAGATCTGTCAAACACAGAACACTGCAGGGCAGCTTCAGTCTCAAGATAATTGCATAAACCAAGTTTACAGAGCAAGCAACCGCTTGAAAACTTTTTTTTCTTTTTTTATCAGCTCTGTACTAGATAGATAGATAGAGCTTGTGAAATTCAGAGCAGTATTTTTTCTGGATCTTGTGAATACAGGAATTGTCATGGGACCAACTTCTACCCAAGTCTGCATAGATTACACTGGGTGTGAGCAGGTATGATATGAGATGAATATTCCTGCAAAATTTAGGCCAGATTGGGTTTGGGTTTTACTACCCATGAAAGCTTATCTTCTTGTTTGAATATATCTTGCTACAAGAGTCCAGCTTTAGATAAATTCTTCATTATCTTGATACGGAAGTTGTGTAGAACTAGGGATCAAATTCTTCATTATCTTGATATCAATATTATTTCTTTCTATATTAGAGTCCAGTTTTATATAAATTCTTCATTGTATCCCGAGATCCAAAATAATTTCTGTTTTGACATGGAGTGAGAATGATCTTAATAGGGTTCTGTTTCTTTGAATGCTCAGGACAAAGACATGAAAGCTGGCATGGAGGAGGATGTGATGGGGTGCTCTGGAGTTTTGCTTGCAGAGAGAAGAGGGAAGCCACATCCTGAGCAAGCCTTGAAGTGTCCAAGGTGTGATTCAGCAAATACCAAGTTTTGCTATTACAATAACTACAGTTTATCACAGCCTCGTTACTTCTGCAAGACATGCAGAAGGTACTGGACTAAAGGAGGAACTCTGAGGAATGTTCCAGTTGGAGGAGGGTGCAGGAAGAACAAGAGAGCCAAGAGAACATCTGACGAAGGAAGCTCCATGTCTACTGTTACTGATCATACAAGTAATGAATTCAGCCGACTTTTGGAGAAGGACATTAATAATCCCTCCATCTCAGGCTCTATGTTTTTTGGGAATGACATGAATGCAGCATTTGCTAGAATTCAGGAGGCTGCAAGGCTGGGTGTTGAGGATTCTGCCTTCACAAGTTCTAATACTGCTGATTTCTTGGGAGTATCATATGATGGTATGCATCCAATGAAATCCACTGGGTTTTCTGGTATGGAGTTTCTGAAATCTCTGAGGAGGATTGATGGTGATGTTGGGGATGTAAATTGCTTGCTGGATCCTCAATTAGGAGGTCTTTCCAATTTGGCTCCTTTCACTGGAATGAATAGCTTTTATCCTTGGAGGTCGCATGAACAGGAGCACAAATTTGAGGCCCCTGCCAAGGATCTTGATGCAGGATCCATGCTGATGAATTTGGAGGCTCAAACAGCTGAAAATTCAGTTAAGCAGCCAAAGTTAGAGCTTCTCACAGGCTTGGGCTTTGGTCAGGGTAAAGAATGGCAAGACCAATTGCAGGCCAGCTATCCTACAGCAAGGAATTCTGCCTACTGGAATAATGGAGGAGCAGGAGCATGGCCATATTACACCTCATCATCTGTAAGCTCTCTGAACTAGGAACATGAAAAAATATTTAGTTGGGTGTCTTGAACCGTTAGTGGATGTTCAGTCCAGTCCTTGTTTGTTGAAACATCCGGACAAACCATGAAATTTCATGTGGACAGGATGATTAGGACGATGCTTTTGTCTACTTTAACAGACATTGGAGTACTTTAAAAACTTTAGCTTTTTTTCTTTTCCTCCGGAGCAGCAGTAAAGGTTGAACACTAACTCTCTCTCCTTTGGCGTATATTGTTCAAACTCAAAATTGACCATTTGCTTGCTTATATTGATGGCTGATCTGCAGTCAAAAGCTTGAAGCTTGTTTTTGTCCGGCTTCGGCCTTTGTGTTGAGAAGCCTTGGACTGCTGGCTAATATATAGAGTACGCATTATGTTGAAGGACTTTGAAGCTTGTTAAGGGCATCAAAGCACAACATTGAGCAGTATTGACAGAAAATTTACAGTGTGTATACTTCCCTAGTGGGGAATTGAAGGCAAAGATTGCTTCCCATTCTGTTGGGGTGCAAGTAAGTAGAATCTACATACTAGCTAGTGCTTGTATGGCACAGGCTACTTCCATTGTCTGTGCTCAGGAAGGAACATAAGTGTGAGAATTCGAGTACTAATTTCTCTCTAGTGTTTTGAGTGATTAGACTTTGCCGACCAATGGCCAATGTTTCAAATTTTTATTTGTATACCATAGTGAAAGATTAGTTCTTTCTCCCAACATCTTTACATTTCTCTTTAATGCTTGTAATATTTCAATAAATAAATTTATCTTCTTACTATTGTGGCACTCAATCTCTGTCGTCAGTGCTGTCAAAGCCAACTCCTTCCATTTCAAAACTTCAATTGTGGATCTTCTTATTTTTTATAGGAATTCAGTCATCCCCTCTTTAAAGAAATTATTATTTATGTTCTACAATTGTTTAAAAAAGATAATGGAACTGTCCCATAAAGTAGGTTGAGAGATCCATTATAAAAAAAAAGTGAAGAGTTTCTCTTTTAAAATTTAGTGGAGCAATATCAAGTTGGATGGTGTTTCAGATAATTTTGATGGAATGGATAACTTTCAGTCCTCGATCTTCAGTCAAAGAGATTTAAATCTAAGATTTGTACACCTTTATTAGTAGCAAAATGATCTTGTGAATGATATATTATCTTCCATGAAAAAATTCAATTCTTGAAGAAGAAATTTAAATCTAAAACTTGTACTTCTGTATTAGATAACAAAACAATCTTGTGAATGACATAAAATTCTCAGATAGTTTGATGGAATGAGTAACCCCCAATGCTCAACCTTCAGTCGAAGAGATTTAAATCTAAGATTCATACTTCAGTATTAAGCAGCATCATGATCTTGTGAACGATATAAAATCTTTCATGAAAAAAATTCAGTCCTTCATTCCCAGTTGAAAAATTTTAAATCTAAGACTTGCACACTCATTTATTAGATAACAAAAAGATCTTATGAACGACATAAAATCCTCCATGGAAAAAGTTCAATATAGCTTACCTTGGTCTGTTACCATATACACAACTATCTGTGTTATGAGAGGCTTCTCAGTTTATTTGCCTCATTATAAAATAGCTGATAATTGATTTTGGTATTATCATGGCTGAGGGTGACAGTTATGTACATGGTTTCTCATTGTGATTTAAAGTGATTCACTGTTTTTGTCCAGAAGCTTCGTCCTTACATAATTTAAACATCTAAAATAGTGTGTCCTGAGACGTAAATGACCAATGTTCAATCTGTGCAGGCAAGGCGAGCCAACCATTCTTGTTTTTATGCAGAGAACCATCAGCAACATTTCTTATTATAGATGGGCACAAAGTCAATATATTGTACAGAATATTTGATGGTTATTGCTGTCAAATTTATACGCTGTTTACGCTTAAATTATATCAGAATGTTGAAAAAACATAATAAAAATTGCATGATGGTGGAGAGCGTGATACGCAAAAATGAGTGTGAATTGCATAAAAGTACGACAGATTGCATTGATCGATCTACAGTCAAGAATAGTGGGAAGAATCAGTCAACTAGATCGTGAAACAAGAAAACCCATTTATATTCTAAGAGTACAAAAAATAAGTGCAGCGAGCGAATACCCATGAACAAGAATAAATCAGAATGCCTCAAACTGTAGATCCCCGAGTTATTCAAGCATTTTGCATGGAGTTTTAGTAATCACCATGAAGGAAATTAGTGTCAAACTAATACCAGGTAGATTCATCACCATTCTGAATATAGATGAAGAGAATAGAAAGATCTAAGGAGTAATATAGATACAAATTCATAAGATTTTAGTCTAATGGTGAATCTAGAAAAGAAAGATCTAAGAAGTAATGTCGCTCTCAATAGTAGATTTCCAGCCCTGTGTGAATGGAATTAGAGATTCAATATTTGTACGTGGGTCTTTTCTGAAAACAATAAATTGGCCTGTTGGGCAAAGCACTTTATGTTCCTTGATCACAGTTTAGAAGACAGAGAGATGGAGTATAATAAGTGAAGTGAAGTGTTTTACATTAAGACAGTATATTATGGTATGTGCCAATTTGTAGAATAGTCCATTTGTACCTCACATAACAGATTATATTTCATTATCAATTGATTTTTGTGAAGGTATTGCAATTATAGCATTCTATTATTAGAAAAGTGTTATTTTTGGATGCTCAAAATAATTTTTATTGAATATTATAAATAATTTTGTGGGGTGAGTTTGAATTTGTATTTGATATTATGAGTGATTTTTTAAGATTATTATTTAAGAGGATTATTATCTTAGTAAAAGAAAATCATATTGAAATCTAGTTTATGTTATTAGAAAGTATGTTTTAAAGTTAGACATATGATTTCCATAGTTATACATAGTTGCTAGTAATAATAGTGTGAGTTTATTTTCTTGATATTTTGGATCAAATTTCATGATCCATCATTAGCAAGAAGAGAGAAAGACAAGAGAACGATAATAGGGTAGTGACCTCACTTAATTGTTCTCCTTCAATAAGATAACTATTAGATTTCCCAATTTGTAAGGTTGCAAACCCCAATTATCTCACAATTTCAATAATTACACATTTTCCATATAAATAAGAGAAATAAAAGAGTTAACTTCAATATTTACAAATTTTCAAAATTATAGTTTCATTGAAGTTTAAGTGCTTATTCCATGTAATAGCACATATATTCGATATACATTATTATCATAATGGCTCTCAAGCCATGTAAACATCAATAATGAAACTATGAAGTACAAGTACAAATAATGATAAATAAAATATCATGATAATGTCCTTGGTCACCACCAATCCACATGATCATTTGAAAAGCTGAAGAATGGGAATATGACTTAGGTTCTTTTTCATCCAACCACAAAGCTATGCTTCCCTTGAGTTATTTCTACTTTGAAGAACCCTCAAGACCTTGCATGAAATGCCTAGCTACCTATAAATAATGACAAGATAGAAACCTGGTGCAACCTAATATAATGCAGTGGAAATAGGGTTCACAAGTTTATGCATGCTAACTAGGAACTAACCTATTTCACATTGATTACATTAGAAGGAGAATGAACTCAATAGGTCCAACCTCCAATTTGATAAGAAAGGGGTTGAGCACAAGATGGATTTATTACTCCTTGATTGGGTTGAATATGATCTATGGAAACTATGTGAATTGAATGCAAGATCTAGGCTTAATGATGTGAAATTGACAAGAATCAACATGTATAGGCAATTTCAAATCACATATGTAGGCATCAAGTAGAGATCTGGAAAGGTGATGCAAAGAGGAACTTGTGTGTGAAGTGTGGACAGTGACACCTGAGACATAGGTTCTCTAAGTGACATCATCTATGAAAAGTGCCCTTGTCCTAGAGTGTCAAATGCAAACAAAAACTATGTTTTCTAGACCAGGATGTTGTTATGAGTGCTTTCTTGAAGTTTCATAAAAAAGTGGTGAACATAGGTGTGGGGGGTGACCTTTCCCTCCACTTTTTGCCTCTTGAAAGTTGAACCAATATGTCTTTGTTTGATTGATGTAGGAGCATCCCCGGTTCACAACAATCTTGCATCAACCAAAAACATTTTCTTTTTTGTTTGCAGTTTCAGTTTTCCTTTTCGTGTGTCTCGATTTTGGCTCACCAGATCCTATGGAGTTGGAGTCTACTTGAAGATTTGATCATCTTTCTTTCTTTCAAACCACATCTCATTTGGATCACTTTTCAGCAAGATATCGCTACCGGTTTTCATGGCAGTTTCTTGTTATCGGTTGTTCCTTTGTTACCGGTTGCCTGAGACCTATTCTGGTGATCTATCGGAACCCATTCCAAAGCTTGTGGAGCCTTGGACATTGATATCGATGTTCCTTGGTGTGTGGCCGACCTTCTACGTTTCATCCTTTGTATTTTTTGAAGGAATATCTTGGCGGAGGCCGACCCTGTTCATTTTGCGCATTAGGTCTTGTTCTTCGGGTTTTGATCCTTTTGGGCTGACTGGATCCTTTGGATCGATATATATATTTATAATCATGCTTTAGAATACAATCAATTGAAGATCAATTAGAATCAATCAGAGATAGACTATGCCTAGAAGATAGATATTTTGATTCAAGGTCCCGGTGTGACCTATTCTACCATGCCTATGTGTCGGTGTGTTGTAACCCGATTGTTACTAGTTGGATGTAATCAAATTTCATGTAATAAAACTATCTGTTCTACATTGCCTCCATCATATCTGTGTGTTTCCATTGTGTTTATTCTTGCTGACCGGTTTGGATTGATCTCCTTGAGGTCCCTCTTCACCAGTGACTGCTTCAATTGGTATTAGAGTGAAGTTTCATTCTAGAGGTTGCATGTCCTAAATTTTGTTGTGGGGTGGCATATTGCGGATCCGACCTACAATTGCAGAGGACTAGCGTGAATCAATGGTGTGAAGAGGAACTAGGAATGGTGGAGCGCATGGAAATGCAGACCCTACTATGATGGAGATGTTGCGAGGAATAACAGCCTGGTTAGAAGCCGTGGAGACGACCGAGAGAAGAGGCCGACATATTGAAGATGCAAGTGAAGATGAAGGAGAAGAAGCCCCGACAGAACAAGTGAACCTATCGGCACTTGATCGGGATGAAGAAAGGTTTTTAAGGGTTTTGAGTAGGGCGAACACTAAACCTCATTTTACCCCACTAAAATATCATGGGAAGTTAGATTCAGATGAATTGATGGATTGGATCTCGGAGATGGAAAAGTATTTTAATTTTGAAAACACTGTAGAAGAGAGGAAGGTGAAATATGCCTGTACCCAATTGAAAGGTCATGCATCTCTTTGGTGAGAGAACTTGCAAGTTGATAGGAAAAAAAGAGGTAAATAAAATATTAAGACATGGGATAGGATGATTGCTAAATTGAAATCAAAGTTTGTCCCAGCAAATTATCAAGTGGATTTGTTTTGGAAATTGCAAAATCCGAGACAGAAGGAATCTAGTGTGAAGGAGTACATCGAAGCATTTTACAAATTGAACATCAGATCCGGACATGTTGATGATGAAGTTGAAGAAATTGCAAGATATTTGAATGGATTGCAAATGTCTATACAAGATGAACTTAGTATGATCAAATTGGAGAGTGTTGAAGAGGCTTACCAGCATGCCCTGAACGCTAATCAGAAATTGAATAAAAGACATGAGCAGAGATAGAGAGGTAGAGGTGGAAGGTTTACCAGAGGAAAATTTCAAGGAGGAAGGGGATATTCCAAAGGAAGATGAACCATTACATATCAGAACAAGGACAAGGAAGGTAATTCATACCAGAAGGATGATAGAAATTTCTATTGGAGGAGAGAACTAGATGGTTACTGGAATGATAACTTTGGAAGACAAGACAAGAGGACATTTAGAGGAACTTGCTTTAAATTTGGAGGCAAAGTACACCGTGCATTTGAATGTAAGAAGACAGAGGCTATCGGAAGAGCACCAGTAGTGGAAGAAAACCCCACCGAATCAGACAATAAACCGGAAGATGGAGAAATATTGATGATGAGGAGAGTTTTGTGTCATACCAGAGGAGATGAAGAACCCTTGCAGAGGAAGAATCTTTTCAAGAGCAGATGTAAGGTATCTGGTAAGTTTTGTAAAGTTGTTATTGATAGTGGTAGTTTATATAATCTTGTTTCAGAAGAGATGGTGAATAAGTTGAAATTTGAGAGATTGAAACACCCTAAGCCTTATCGGATAGCATGGATTCAGGATGAACATAAGTTGTTAGTAAGTGAGCAGTATTTGGTAAAATTAAAAATTAAAAATTGAGAATTATCATGATGAAGTTTTGTGTGTTATTATGCCTATGGATATTTGTCATCTTTTATTGGGAAGACCTTGGTAGTTTGATAGACAGGCAATACATGATGGGAGGGAGAATACATATACTATTGTGGCCAATGGGATGAAGAAAACCTTGTTACCTTTGGAGGAACCTTTGAAGAGTAAAGTTTGTGCAAATACCAGAATCTGTTTAGTAGATGGAAGGAAATTCATGGATGGACTGAGATATGAGAATGTGTGTTTTGCCTTAATTCCTAAGAAGACTGAGAGACCGGAACCAGAAGGAGAACACCCAACAAAGATAAGAGATTTGCTGACAGAATATGAGGACATCATTTCAAATAATGTACCTAATGGATTGCCACCTGTTAGAAGTATTAGTCATTGCATGGACTTGGTTACTGGAGCTAGCTTGCCTAAAAATGTTGCACATCGGTTGATACCAATAGGGAATGAAGAACTGAATAGACAAGTTCAAGAGATATTGAAGAAAGGTTTGATCAGGGAGAGTCTGAGCCCTTGTGCAGTGCCAACAATATTAGCACCTAAGAAGAATGGGGAATGAAGGATGTGTAATGATTCAAGAGCAATAAAGAAGATCAGAGTGAAATACCAGTTTCCTTTGCCTAGGATGGATGACATAATGGATTGTTTGAGTGGAGCAAAATACTTTACAAAGATAGATTTGAAGAATGGATATCATCAAATTAGGATCAGAGAAGGTGATGAGTGGAAGACATCATTTAAGACAAATGAAGGACTATATGAATGGTTGGTGATGCCTTTTGGATTGACTAATGCACCGAGTACTTTTATGAGGATGATGAATGAGGTATTGAAGAAATTCTTGGGGAAGTTTGTTATTGTGTATTTGGATGACATTCTGATTTTCAGTACAACAAAAGAAGAGCATTTATTGCAGTTAAGACAAGTTTTATAGAGGTTTAGAGAAGAAAATTTGTTGATCAATATCAAGAAGTGCACTTTCATGAAGTATGAGTTAGTCTATTTGGGCTTTGTGATATCTGAGGATGGTTTGAAGATGGACCTTGAGAAAGTAAAAACCATTTTTGAGTAGCCTACATCAAAAAGCATTGGAGAGGTAAGATCATTTCATGGATTGGCTATCTTTTATTGGAAGTTCATCAGAAATTTTAGTTCAGTTTGTAACCCTATGACTGAGACCATGAGAGGAGCTCGAATGGAATTCAAGTGGAACACTGGAGAAAAAAAAAGTTTTGAATTGTTGAAGCAGAAAGTGACTTAGCAACCTCTGTTGGCTTTACCAGATTTCAATAAGGTATTTAAAGTGGATTGTGATGCAAGTGGAACAACAATAAGAGCAATTTTGAGCAAGAAGGGAGAGAAGTAGCCTATTTCAATGAGAAATTGAATGATGCCCGAAAGAGATATTCAGTGCATGATTAGGAATTTTATGTCATAGTTCAAGCCTTGAAGAAATGGAGACACTACTTGTTGCCTAAGGAGTTTGTGTTGTACATAGGTCATCAAGATTTGCAGTATTTGAATAGTCAGAGTAAGTTGAATAAGAGATTGAGATGGGTAGAATTCTTGTAGCATTACACCTTTGTGTTGAAACATAGAAGTGGGAAATCTAACAAAGTTGCTGATACATTGAGTAGGAGAAGGAATTTGCTATCAGAGATGAGAGTGACAATATTAGGTTTTGAAGATTTGAAGACCTTGTATGAGGAAGACCCGGATTTTGCAGAACCTTGGAAAGCATGTAGAGAATCGATTATGGCTGATAGAAGCAAATGGTTGGATTATTTTATTCGGGATGGGATGTTATTCAAGGGAGTTCAGTTATGCATACCTAAGAGTTCCATGAGAGAGAACTCGATAAAAGAGAAGCATAGTGGATGTTTAGCTAGACATTTTAGCATTGATAAAATAGTTGCATTGGTGAGTGAGCAGTACTTTTGGCCCCAGATTCATAAGGATGTTAAGAGATATGTACAGAGTTGTAGAGTTTGTCAAGTTGCAAAAGGTATTAGTCGGAATGTGGGATTGTATAAACCTTTTACAGTACCAGTAAGACCTTGGGAGGATATAAGCATGAATTTTATACTTAAATTGCCTAAGACACCAAGAGGAATGATTCTATATTTGTGGTAGTGGATAGATTTTCAAATATGGCTCATTTCATACCTTGTAAGAAAACATCAGATGTATTTCATGTAGAAAAGCTATTTTTCAAGGAAGTGGTGAGATTGCATGGATTACCTAAGAGCATAGTTTCAGACAAAGATACTAAGTTTATTGCCTATTTTTGGAGAACACTTTGGGAGAATATGAAGATAGATTTGAAGTTTAGTTCTACTTTTCATCCATAGACTGATGGACATACCGAAGTAGTTAATCGGAGTTTGGAAAACTTGTTGAGATGTTTAGTGGGAGATAAAACCAAACGTTAGGATTTGATCCTTGCACAAGAAGAGTTTGCCTATAACAATTCAATGAATAGAAGTATCAGAAAAACACCTTTTGAGATTGTTATCGGAGTGCATCCTAGAGGAATATAAGAATTGAGAGACATTAGTAGTGAAGACCAGAAGAGTTCAAAAGCAGAAGAATTTGTAGATCACATGGCAACATTGCATATTCAGGTTAAACAACATTTGGAAGACATGAATAGAAAATATAAGGAGAAGGCAAATGAGAAGAGGAGACATAAGGAATTTGAAGTTGGTGATGAGGTGATGGTATACTTGAGAAAATAGAGATTCTCAGTTGGAACTTATAATAAGTTGCAAATGAAGAAGTTTGGACCCTCTAAGATTTTGAGGAAGTCCAGTTCTGGAAATGCATATGAAGTAGGGCTACCAGATAGTCTAATTATTTCACCTTTATTCAACATTGCAGATCTTCATGAGTACCATGAACCATAATTCAGTGAGGACAGTGTTGCAGACCTTGAGAAACCATTGCCTTGGAAAGGAACTAGATCATATTGAATAATTTTTGGACAGTAGGATTGAGCATAGTACCCGGAATGTAGTCAGTACAAAGAATATCTTGTGAAGTGGAAGAGAAGACAAGTTGAAGATTCATCTTGGATTTATCAGGTAGAGGTAAACCGCCTTGGTTTCCCTCTAACCCCATCAAAGTGAGAGGCTCACTTTTTCATTAACCCCGGATTTTTGATGCAGGAGCATCCCCAGTTCACAACAATCATGCATCAATCAAAAACATTTTCTTTTTTGTTTTTTTTTATGTTTGCAGTTTCAGTTTTCCTTTTTGCGTGTCCCGATTTTGGCTCACCGGATCTTGTGGAGTCAGATTCTACTTGAAGACTTGATCATATTTCTTTCTTTCAAACCGCATCTCATTTGGATCACTTTCTGACAAGATATCGATACCAGTTTCCATGATAGTTTCTTGTTATCGGTTGTTCCTTTGTTACCGATTGCCTGAGACCTATTCTGGTGATCTATCGAAACCCATTCTGAAGCTTGCAGATCCTTGGATGTTTATCTCGATATTTCTTGGCGCGTGGCCAACCTTCTACGTTTTATCCTTTGTTTTTTCCAGAGGAATCTCTTGGCGGAGGTCAACCTTGTTCATTTTACACGTTAGGTCTTGTTCTTTGGGTTTTGATCCTTTTGGGTTGACTGGATCCTTTGGATCTATATATATATTTCTAATAATGCTTTAGAATGCAAGCAATTGAAGATCAATTAGATTCAATCAGAGAGAGGTTGTGCCTAGAAGATAGATCTTTCGATTCAATGTCCTAGTGTGACCTATTCTATCATACATGTGTGTTGGTATGTTGTAACCCAATTGTTACCAGTTGGATGTAATCAAATTTCATGCAATAAAACTATCTATTTTGCATTGCCTCCATCATGTCTGTGTGTTTCCATTGTGTTTACTCTTGCTGATCAGTTTGGACTGATCTCCTTGAGGTCCCTCCTCACAGGTGACTACTTGATTGATCTTCCCAAATCTGCAATTATATCTTCAAATCCTATCACTTGAACATACAAAACGAGGACAATGTTTTTGTTGATAGGGTATTCCTTAGGTCAAAGCCTAAGTTCGAAATTCACCCTATAATTGAATTGGAATTGAAATAGAAAATGTACCTTGATAGGGTAGAGGCTAGATTTGAAATTGAAATCCTTGATTGGAATGATTATACCTTCAATTAATGATGTAATGCTCTTAGGGTATGTCCTCCATGTGTCGATGTAATAACATGATAAATCATCATAAAATCCACCATGAAATCATAATTAAAACATAATAGAAGATGCATTATTGTATCTTGTTGTTCCTTGAATCATAGTTGCTATTGGAATTGGAATGATAGAATAATGATGAGATGATAATGAGAGATCATGAAATGAATTATGATTAATTCCTTATAATGGGATCTCAAAGTAAAATCACCTTTAGGCTAACTTAGAAATATCATATTTTTGCATCAAGGATAGTTGTAAAAATGGTGAGATTGACATATTGTCCTCCCAAAATTTTAGCCAAAAAGTGTTGGACATAGGCGCCCCACGCGCCTATGTTTGGATATAGGTGTGTTGAGCACCTATAACCTAGCAAAATAGGTCTGGATATTTAGGGATGTGAGATAATAGGACCCTGATACCATAAATATAATTTATATGAAAATGAATAATATTTAGATGTGGGAAAAGGTATATTGAACTTTGAGATGATATAGGACCCATATAAGCATGAAATAAAATAACATAAGGAGTGCACTTAAAATAAGGGCCCAATTATTAAAGGGTCATGTACTAAAGTGAAATAGGACTAATAATATTGATTAGATATTAATTTAATACAATAAAGGTCCTATAATGCATAGAGGTATGAAAAATACAAAAATAAGTGCTAGGAGAGTGTGAAATTTGACATCCTAATTAAAGGTTTACAATTTCTAATGTGACATTTAGCACCCACTTTAGCAGAGTATGAACTTGTGGTCATACACATGGTGAAGTGTAAGTGAAGAGATAGAGTGCATCCAAGAGCAAGACAAGCTAGGGATAGGAGAATACTAAATTTGAGGGATGCACAATCCCCCAAGTATAGGATCATATCAATGCATGCAAGTAACCTTCAAATATACACAAAGTAAACAACCTTAATACTAAAAAAAGTTGCAATTCAACTAGTTTAAGATACCTCAACATAAAAATGTCTTAAATACTAATATCATTCTTGGCATATTATTGCAACAGAACAAGTGGACTTATAGAAAAAATAAGGACGTACAACAATTGAGGGTACAAGAAACCATGATCCAACACTAGCAAAGTGTGTTATGCTATGGGTTCATGAGGAAAAGAGAAAGGAAATATGGATTACACAAGCTAGCAAGCTATGTTATGCTAGATGATCCATGGAAGAGCACAAATTCTGTGGGACAAAAAGTTGTGTTATTCTTTGTGATCCATATAAAAAGAGAAAGGAAGAGTGGAAACAGTCTAGCAAGATCTGTTATGCTAGTCAACTCATCCTGCAAAAGGGGTGCAAAGAAAATTTTTCTTATTTCAAGGCCATTGAACAATGCAAATTAAAAAAAGGAGAGTCAAAAGGTCTAGCAAGTTGTGTTATGCTAGTCCACTCATCTTGTTACGATATTGTCTGGTTCCAAGAATGAAGCATGTGTTGAATAGTTAGAGAAGGGGAGGTTGTTCATCGGTATTCCCTTTTGAAACTTAAAAAACAAACTAATTATCAACTAATTATCACTTTACAAATTGACATTAATAAGTGTGTAATAGAAAGAAATGAATGATTAAATAAGTTAAAAAAGTAGAGATACCATCCACAACAACATATACAAGAGAACACCAAATTTTTTGCATGGAAACCCATTAGGGAAAAAATACGGAGAGGGTTAACTCTCAATATAATATAACTAGTATAAAATATTACAAAATTCTCACTGTAAGGCTCATGGCCCGAGGTTCACTGTCAGAGGGCTCATTTCCCAAAAGATGAAGGCTCACTACTAAAGGGCTTAATATCCACAAGAGAACAAGTAGACAAAATGAACTGTTATAGTTTCATCTTACATATGCATGGAGTAAAGTTCCAATAAGGCTCAGTAGAAAAACTTTGCACACTTCATTAGCTGTTTTGTTATTTATATCTGCTTCAATCACATATCACTGCATCATATCACATTCAATCATTATGCCACACATCTATCTATCTCTTTACATTATCATCGAAGGAGCATATCACATATATACTAATCTATATCTCAAGTCGGCCACACATGCCTTACCAAAAATACATTACATATTGGAAATTAGAGGAATTGATTATGTGTTGCATTGATGTTTTGTCATTAATGGCAACATTGACTATTTTGGTTGTTTACCAGTTTCTGGTAGGTTCCGATAGATCGGTTGGATTATGATATTGATCCGGTATGCTTCGGTTTGTGGAATTGGTTTGGATCCATAATTCATTCTATTTAGATGTGTATCACGATCAGTTGGTTCAAGATTTGATGACTTGGGAGCTATCATTTGTTCTAGTAAGCCTTTTGGTCACCGGTAAGGGCTTTACCGACAGAGCTTTGTTGAAGATCTTTTGATGCACTTGATAAGTGGTGTTGGTGCGGCTTCTACATGGCTTTCGGGATGCTATTGGTGATCTTGTTCATGTTCCTGTTGATCAGTGGTGTTGCATTTAGGACCAAACCTAATGCTATCTTATTCTGCTAGGTTATGGACCGATTTATGTAACGTGTTGGTGGATGATCCTGATGCGTTACCGGTTGGATCTATTTATTGGATTATGTTGTTTCAGTCTTAGGCCGACTTGGTTGATCATTGAATTGCAAGTTTATGTTATGAATTTTTTGTAGGGTAAGTGCACAAAGATGGTGGTAAAAAAGGGGGGTATAAGTGGACACTTGTTTTCTCAAATCAAGTGAACCTGAACTTGGAGGCAAAATTTGAAAGTCATCCACTCAATATATGAAGACAATCAAAGAACAAATATTGTAGTACTCTGAATCTAGTTTCCAAACTACTAAAATTTTGCAAAATTGGATAAGATTAAGGGGGTCAAATCCTTCACGCACAAAAAATAGACCCTGATTTTTTCTAAAAAACATAACATAGTGTCTGACGTGCGCATCCAAAAAGTCATAGTTAGATTTAGTATTTTGACAAATCCTTTGGTAGAAAGATAGTTAAGAGTGAGCACTAGAAGATGTGTATTTTTTGTAATTTTTCGTGGAGTATTTTTTTTTTATGATTTTTCCAATCGAGCACATCCTGAAAATTAGGTACTTGTTCATGCGCGAATCATAAGTTGCACTAAACAAATCGAAAATACAATTTTTTTTTTGAAATTGTAAAGAATAAAGTGCACTACAATAATATATAATTTTTTAAAAATTTGAATAAGTATATCAAAAGTTATTAAAAAAATGGTGCACCTATGTCTGTGAGAACTATGGAGACATTGGTAAAAGAAATTCAATAATAATATGTTATTGTTGTTCAAATTTTTTAAAAATTATATGATTAGAAAGCTCAGAAGATGGGTAAAAATATGGTGGCAATTTTAGAAATACCCACTTAATCAAGTGTAAACCTGATGATGACAAAGCTGATAAACCAAGTTGATAAAATAAAACATGTCAAAAATGAGGGAAATGGAGGGAAATCAAACGTCCAAACCGTAGCTTTGTCATCCAGGCCTATTTCCAAGCCTAAACAGTCAAAAGCGTGTACGGGGTACTTATGGTGTAAGAAGCACGTACACGCTATGTTTACTATAAATAGCGCGTACGTGCTACGTTTGTTTAAAATTTGGGTGTGTGTATAATATGATATTGTATATATAATGTGTATATACATATAATATATAATTTTTATATATAATATATAATATTTATATATATATATATGTATATAATAATATATAATATATTAAGTATATATACACACATATAAGTTTATTGTCTTCCCCTCTCAAGTGCGTACAAGGTCTCTCTCTCTCTCTCTCTCTCTCTCTCTCTCTCTCTCTCTCTCTCTCTCTCTCTCTCTCTTCCTCTCTCTCTCTCCCTCTCTCCCCTTCTCCCTTCCTTCATACCCCATCCCTCTCTCTCTCTTCTTCTCTCCCTCCCTCCCTCCATACCCCACTACAACTGTGTCTACACTTCTATAGAAGTAAGTAAATTTATTTCTTGTCTGCAACTTCCTCTTTGATTTTTATCATGTATGCTCTCCTAAGAAAATTGACTGATGAATTTGTGTGTGTATATTGAATAGGAGGAAGAAGGGTCTGAAATTGAACCACGGGTGCATTACCGTGACAAACAAGCAAACCTGAAACAATATTATTCTTGAATGTGTTTTTAATGAGCATAGTAGATGTGGAAAATAGTGTCAACAAAGCAAAATGATGAGTCAGAGTACCTGCAATATGTTTTTCAGAAGGAAACAACCGATAGGAAGAGAAAGAGGGAGAGTAACATAGATGATGTCCTGGAGAATGATAGTGGTGGGTATGCGAGAGTTCCCATGTTGTTACACAATGCTTATGACCTTAAGAAATTAAAGTTTTTTGTAAGCATGGCAATGGTAGTATATGATGATCATCACTTGTCAAAAGGCTTGGAAGGGTACATACCCATGAAATAAATCAAGTGTGCAATTCCTATAGTCACAATCAAGATCAGTCCTATAACCTTGCAAATTTAATAACATCATATGTTTTAGAAAGGCAGTACTCTTAGGGTTAGGTCAAGCTCTTACACTTTCTTTTTAGCGAAGCCTCGTTGTTTGTTCGCTTGGAGTCTCTCTTATGCTGACAATGGTCTAACTTAGCTATATCAAAACTAAACTACTAATGTTCTATTGTATGATGTTCTATTCATAACTTTAAATAATATATCATTTTATTAGCCCACCATATGACCCCTTAGGTGTCAGTAGAGGTCATATTGTTTCCTAAGAGGTCATATGGTGTCCCATGACCCCTTAGGACACCATATGACCCCTTAAGACACCATATGACCCATAACAAACACCATATGGTGTCATAAGGGGTCATAGATGCCATATGACCCCTCGGGACACCATATGACCCATAACAACACCATATGTTGTTCTAAAGGGTCATATGGTGTTCTATGACCCCTTAGGACACTATTGATGTTGTTAGGGGTCCATATGGTGTCCTAAGGGGTCATATGGTCTCCAATGACCCCTTAGGACACCATTTGACCCCTTAGGACTCCATATGGTGTCGTTATGGTCTCTCTCTCTTCCTCTCCCTCCCCCCTCCTTCTTCTCTGCCTCTCTCCCTCCTTCCCTCTCCCTCTCTCTATCTTCCTCTCCCTCTCTCTCTCTCTCCCTCCTCTACCTCTCTCTCCCTCTCTGTCTCCCCTCTCTGTCTCCCTCCTCCTCCCTCTCTGTCTCCCCCTCTCTCCCTCTCTCTATCTCTCCCTCCCCTTCCCTCTCTCTCTCTCTCTCTCATCTCTCTCTCTCTCTCTCTCTCTCTCTCTCTCTCTCTCTCCCTCCCTCCCTTTCACCCCCCTTCCTCTCTCCCTCCCCCCTCCTTCTCTCTCCCTCCCCCTGCTCTCCCCCCTCTCTCTCACTCTCCCTTCCTCCATACCCATTCTTCTCATCTCTCTCTCTCTCTCTCTCTCTCTCTCTCTCTCTCTCTCTCTCTCTCTCTTCTCCCTCCTCTTCTCTCCCTCTCTCCCTCCTTCCCTCTCTCTCTGCCTCCCTCTACCTCTCTCTACCTCTCCTCCCCTTCTCCCTTCCTCCATACCCCTTCTCTCCCTCCCTCCCCCCTCCCCTCCTCTCTCTCCCTCTCTCCCTCTCCCTCCTTCCCTCCTCCCCCTCTCTCTTCCTCTCTCCCTCTCTCTCCCTCTCTCCCTCTCCTCCTTCCCTCTCTCTCTCTTCCTCTCCCTCCCCCCTCCTTCTTCTCTCCCTCTCTCCCTCTCTCCCTCCCTCCCATCTGCCCCCCTCTCTCTCCCTCCCCCCTCCTTCTCTCTCCCTCCCCCTCTCCTTCCTCCATACCCCTTCTTCTCTCCCTCCCCCCTCTCTCTCTTTCCCTCCCCCCTCTCTCTCCCCCTCCTTATTCTCTCCCTCTCCCTCCCCCCCTCCCCCTCCCCCTCCTCTCTCTATCTCTCTGTCTCTCTCTCCCCTCCCTCCTCCTTCTTCTCTTTGTCTGTCTGTCTGTCTGTCTGTCTGTCTCTTCTCTCTCTCTCTCTCTCTCTCTCTCTCTCTCTCTCTCTCTCTCTCCTCTCCCCATACCCCTTCTTCTCTCCCTCCCTCTCTCCCCACCCCCTCTCTCTCTCTCTCTCTCTCTCTCTCTCTCTCTCTCTCTCCCTCTTTCTCTCTCTCCCTCTCCCTCTCCCTCCTTCCCTCCCTCCCCCCCCTCTCTCTCTCCCTCTCTCTCCCTCTCTCCCTCTCCCTCTCTCTCCCTCTCTCCCTCTCCCTCCTTCCCTCTTTCCCTCTTCCTCTCCCTCCCTCTCCTTCTTCTCTCCCTCTTTCCCTCCCTCCTCCTTCTCTCTTCCTCCCCCCTACTCTCCCCCCCCTCTCTCTTTCTCTCTCCCTCCCTCCCCTTTCCTTCACATTTTTTAACTACAAATAGCGCGTATGGGGTACTGAACCTATTAGTTCACTGCCCTGCCATAAAAAAAATTAAGGTGTAGGAGTGCATACATGGTAATTATTACTTGTAAGCGCATACGGCGTACTAAGCCTATTAGTTCGCTACCCTGCCATAACATTTTTTAGGCTTAGGAGTGTGTACACGCTACTTATTAGTACAAAATGGAAAAAAACAATATTGTTGGGCTTGCCAACATTTTATGGACTAACAATGTGCATGCGGTTATTAATATAGCATGTACGGGGTACTTAGACATAGTTTTAGTTTCCCAAGAGCCTCAATGATCTCACAAGAATTTTTTGAGGTTGTTGAAGGCCCCACTGCAACCGTGTCTGCACTTCTATCACTGTTTTATATATAGAAGTAAGTGAATTTTTTGTTTTTGCATGAATTCAAATAATTGATTTGTTGTTCTTATTAGTTTTGTCAATATTATTGTGATTGTTAATAGTTTGATTAAAAAAAATAATGATAAGATGAATATTTATGGTTATTTGTTTGTTTATGAACTTTTGTTTACATATATATGTAATATGATTATATTTAGGACAACCGATATCAACCATGGGAAAGAACAAACGAGGAACGATTGAACAATGAGAGGCTGAAAAGGAAAGACAAAGGCATCATATGAAGAAATTACGTGACATAAGAACAATGGGAGAAGAAGGTATGTCATCCTCAACATCTCAATTCGATTTACCAAATGAACATAATGCACCTAATGCAATTGAAGAAGAGACATTTGATTTACCGTATGAACCTAATGCAACTGAAGAAGATACCACATTGAATAATCAATCAAATGATGAACATACACCTTCTCTATTTGATGAATTGAATGTACATAATGCACCGATGTTAACACCTCCTAGAATCATTTGTAGGAAACCAAAGTATCTAATTGACATTGATGAGAATATATTGAAGCCAATTCCCGATAAAATTAATGAACGAACTTGTAGGAGAATGGTTAAAACAATATGGGGAAACTATTTTGAAAACTTAAATCAAACTGCGAGATGTCAATTAATTGTTCAAATGATTAAAAATTTGAATTTTAGAGAGACAATTAAAATTCTAGGCCTAAGATCATCTGAAAGTAATAGTGAAAGAACTATTGTGAGAAATATATTTGATGCATATCAAGCTATTGGTTCAAAATCACGTACTAAAGATTCTAACGCTACTCGACCTATCATTACATCAACCATAATGAGCAAGAAAATAAAAAAAGATCATTTGATAAGCAAAACAAGTAAGTCATTAAATGTTAGTAGAACAACATTAAGTAAAGCATTAAGGAGGAGGGAAAAAATAGAGGAACCTAACAATAATTCTCTTTGGGCATTCTCGGGTAGACTACCATGCAAAAACAAGGTTGTTGTTGATGCACTAAGAACATTAATTGAAATTTTTTGGCATGACAACAAAAGAGTTTCGCCCAACCAAAGAGAGGTTGTTAGAAGGAAAATCGGGTCTACAAATCATGAGCCACATGCCAAACACTATTTGGATATGACTCAAACTAAATTTTATGAAAGATTCCTTCAAAAGTTTCCTCAAATAAGAATTTCTCAAAGATTTTTTAAAATGGCAAAACCTTTTTATATTAAGATTAATCATGTATGCACCACATGTTGTTGTAGGATGCATATTGAATTTTCCATGCACTATGATATTTTTTGTCATATTTGTTCTACTTTGCACACTAACAATGTTTGACAAGATGCAATATACAAGCACCTCCTAAGTCGGTAAGAGAGTTTATTTCAAGTGTGCTATGTAATAGACATGATGGTTGTATTTATTATAAGATGCCTTGTTTGGAAGGTTCTTGTGCTATATGTAGTGGTTTGCAACGTTTACCAAGATGCATACATTTGGAGAGCACACATGAAACTGGTACGAAACAAGTTTCTTTTGAAAAATACAAGACAGTCACATATGGAGTTAAAGATGGAGAAGATTTGAAGAGATGTGAGCTAGTGAAAAATGATATATGTGTAGCTGAATTTATGAAAATGTTTCAAGAGAAACTAGTTTATGAGTACATAATGCATACACATAGAGCTCGATGGTTAGATGAGAAATTCAAGTTGTGTAAGGACACATTTCCTCTTGGCACCATTGTCTCTATCATTGATTTCACTGAAAATTATACACTACAACCTCAAAATGAAGTGAAATCCATATATTATCACGTTACACAAGTTTCTATTTTTGTACACATAGCATTCATGCATGCAGATGATAGCACAGAGGAGGATAGAAAGGTTGTAAGAGAGTATCACTTCTACATAAGTGATGATCGTACTCATTCATTGGAGTTTGTACAAGGATACTTTAAAGTTTTCTATGATAGTTTAAGGAAAAGGAACATACGATACAACCGACACTTAATATGGTCAGATAATTGCACCGCACAATTCAAGAATGCAAGGATGTTTTATTGGCTGACAAGGATGCATGTGACAAGCGGTGTACAACATTTTTGGAATTTCACTGAGGCTGGACATGGTAAGGGAGAGCATGATGGTGCAGGAGCATGTGCGAAAAGAGCCCTAGCCAGGGAAGAATTATGCACTCCTAGTGTGATCTCTCAAGTGCCCTAAGTCCAAAAAATTGTCAAAATTTGATGGACTGTTTCTTCCAATCTAGGACACATATGATCAATCCATTTAAGCTTGTGGGGTCGCATGAGGCTCCTCTACGATAGCCTATCTCAATTTTTGACGACTCAAAGCCATTTTCAATTGGTAGCATTTTTTTGCCTGCTGCAAAAACTGTCAGTTGCATGCAATGCAAAGTTGCAGGATTGGCTAGAATTAATTTGGTTCATCATGTGCTCAAACCGACATCACGAGCACATTTGGGTGGGAATTTTTATGCTAGACATGCTCCTGTTGTGCATCCCAAAGCGTCAGAACGTCAAGAGTCATACCCTATCGATGCGATCTCTCAAGTGCCTTGAGTCCAAAAAATTGTCAAACTTTGATGGACTGTTTCTTCCAATATAGAACACATATGATCGATCTATTTGAACTCATGGGGTCGTGTGAGGATCCTCCACAATGATTTATCTTGGTTTTTGATGACTCTCGGCCATTTTCAATTGGGAACATTTTTTTGCCGCTGCAAAAACCATCAGTTGCATGCAATGCAAAGTTGCAGGATGGGCTAGAATTGATTTGGTTCGTCATGTGCACAAACTAACATCATGAGCGCGTCTGGGTGGGAAGGTTTATGCTAGGCATGTTCCTCTCATGCATCCCAAAGCACCGGAATGTCGAGAGTCATACCCTACCGACGCGATCTACAAGTTGCTTGACAACTTTTTTGACAATTTTTTTGATAATAATGACAATTTTTGCTCAAATTGTATCTAGACTCAATCTATGACCCCTATGACCTGATTATGACTCAAATAATTCTCCATGATTATACAAGAATCAATAATGCTCATGATTGACCTTATCACATCACATAAACTCAAAACATAGTCACAAAACATAGACACAAAAAATAGTCACAAAACATTGTCACATATTATTCAAAAATTTGCCTCTAAATATTGTCAAAATAGCTCTTGGCTATTTTGAATATATAGAAAAATGTCTTACAAATCATCTCATGGGATTTTATACAAAATTTGGCATTACAATATGTGCGATTCAGCTCATCGCCATTTTAATATACAAAATTTGGCATCTATATATGCACAAATAAGCTCATTGCCATTTAAATATACAAAATTATGCCCCTAAACATGTAAAAATCAGCTCATGGGCATTCATATATACAAAAACTAAATATAGAACAATTCGTCGACGATATATACAAAATTCTCAAAATCATTCTACTATAAACCGTAGAATCAATCAAGTGAGCCTTGAAGATTGGCTCTAACCTGTATTGTGTCAAGTATTGCCTCGTGGTCAGATTCACAAACTTTCCATAAAATCTTGTTATGAGGTCTACCATGATACTTCATCAAATGAATATTTGTTGCAACAACAAGGTTAAAGAAATGAAGAATATGTATGTGTGTTTGAAAGTCCTCGAACAACCAAACATCATAATTCTTGATAGGGTATCTCCTAAGCCATGTTCCTGTCACAACAACAGACCCTATTGGGTACTCAATACCCTCTCCGTCAATGATTGTGGTTGTCAATTTTATTTTTGGCTCAACACAATGACACAAATAGTAATATGTTCCTTCTTCATTGTTCTCTTCTACAACAACTGCATACACATGACCTGCATTTTATAAAGTGTTAATTAATACCAAAAATAAAGTATGATGTACAACAAAATGAACCAAAAAGAATACTTGCAAAAAAAATAACTCAAAAAATCACCTGAATCCACTAGGTCAGATACATGGTCAAAATCCACTGATGTCTCCATTTGGCTTAATTGTAGTGCTTTGGGAATTTGATATGTATCAATGGGAACCAATGGTCTACAAGACCATTTGTCAACCCACTCTTGTGATTCACATTCTTCCCACAAACAATACATGCATGAAGAGCAAAAACATACAATATGTCTCGTATAAATTACCAGTGAACTTGAATTTGAACTCATAAATGAGTGCATGTCACTCGATCCTGCAACAATACAACAATCTAGATAGCTTTCAATGTTAGAATCGATGATCAACCAAAAATATCTATGAACCATTGACGTACCTGGATTACCTGGACCCATCGTAGACTTACACCATCACATAATTGTTTCCGCATCTATCAACTCAGCACCACCTTTGTACTTCAATTCTTCTCTAGTTAGGGATCTTTTTACACATGCTCCTGCACAATCGTGCTCTCCCTTACCATGCCCAACCTTGATGAAATTCCAAAAATGTTGTACACCGCTTGTCATATGCATCCTTGCATTCTTGAAATGTGCGATGCAATTATATGACCATATTAAGTGTCGGTCGTATTGTATGTTCCTTTCCCTTAAAACTTCCAATGAATGAGTACAATCATCACTTATGTAGAAGTACTCTCTTACAACCTTTCTATCCTCCTTCATGCTATCATCTACATGCATGAATGCTATGTGTACAAAAATAGAAACTTGTGTAGAATGATAATATATAGATTGCACTTCATTTTGAGGTTGTAGTGTATAATTTTCAGTGAAATCAACGATAGAGACAATGGTGCCAAGAGGAAATGTGTCCTTACATAACTTGAATTGCTCATCTAACCATCGAGCTCTGTGTATGCATTATGTACTCATAAACTAGTTTCTCTTGAAACATTTTCATAAATTCAGCTACACATATATCATTTTTCACTAGCTCACATCTCTTCAAATCTTTTCCATCTTTAACTCTATATGTGATTGTCTTGTATTTTTCGAAAGAAACTAGTTTCGTAGCAATTTCATGTGTGCTCTCATGACATTTTTTTATGCACACGATGAACCAAATCAATTCTAGCCAATCCTGCAACTTTGCATTGCATGCAACTAACGATTTTTGTAGCAGGCGAAAAAATGCTACCAATTGAAAATGGCTCCGAGTCATAAAAAATTGAGATATTCCATTATATAGGAGCCTCACACAACCCCACAAGTTCAAAAATATCGATCATATGTGTCTTGGATTGGAAGAAACAATCCATCAAATTTTGATGTTTTTTTGGACTCGGGGCACTTGAGAGATCGCATCGGTAGGGTATGACTCTCAACATTCCGACACTTTGGGATGCACAAAAGGAGCATGTCTAGTGTAAACATACCCACCCAGCCATGCTCGTGACATCGGTTTGCGCACACGATGAACCAAATCAATTCTAGCCAATCCTGCAACTTTGCATTGCATGCAACTGACAGTTTTTGCAGCAAGCGAAAGAATGCTGCCAATTGAAAATGGCTCTGAGCTGTCAAAAACCAAGATAGGCCATTTTAGAGGAGCCTCATGCAACCCAACAGGTTCAAACAGATTGATCATATGTGTCCTGGATTGGAAGAAACAATTCGTCAAATTTTGACAATTTTTTGGACTCAAGGCACTTGAGAGATCGCACCGGTAGGGTATGACTCTCGACGTTCCGATGCTTTGGGATGCATGATAGGAGCATGCCTAGCACAAAATTGTGCACCTGCTGTGCTAGTGACATCAGTTTGTGCACACGACAACCAAAATTTGATCATTGCGAGCGTGAGGGTGCTCTCGCACCAAACACATATTGTTGTTTATATTCATATTGTTTTGATTAATTAAAAATAGGTTTTTAAAAGGAACCCAAAACCTTGTTACATAGCAGGAGAAAGATAAAGCATTACAAAGGCAAGAAATAATAGTACCTGGACACCCAAACTAAGAACAAATCCTAGTTAAAACAAAAAGGGATCACAAGTCAAAGAGAATAACACTAGATAGCCTAAGGACAACACAAAGACAACATCGAGACATCACAAGGACAAGGATAGCTAGATGTTTCTTATGAGTTCTTCTGCATGAACCACCATCTGCTTCATATTGACCGCAAAGTTTTTCATATTATCTAGCTCTTGTTCCTTGATACCAACCTATTTCTGAGTGTTGGCCCTTGTTCTTTTTCCATGACCCTTCTTCTTAGTCTGATCCTTCTCATCCTCCTTGCCTTTAATCTATTCAAATTTATTTATCAGAATGTTAACATGGTCAACAATGGCCTTAAGGATCTGGAAGTTTTTTTTCAGCAATCCTCTTCACAGCAAGCTCCATCTTATCCACTCTATTGATCAAAATTGTTCGGGTTAGTTTCCAGACCCTTATCATCTTCGATCCCTTCTAGCTCCTTTACCTTCTTTTCTGTTTCTAGAATTTTCCTAACCATTGCCTCAATTGCTTCAACCTTGTTAATGGCAACCATTAATTCTTTAACATTTTTAGAGAGAGGCTTCTCACCCATAGTTTCATTTTTTATCATATTGAGACTAGTCTCCAAGTCACCAATTTCTTTTGCCATTTTTCTAATGACCTCACATAAGCCCTTGATGTTGTCGTTACCAATGGCACCATGACAGACATTTTGATTGCCCATGTTGTTCTCCTGACCTTCATTCTGCATTCTCTATGTGTTTAGGTTCTCCCCATGGTCACCATCCAACATTTCATCTTCCTCCTTACCCTTATTATTATCCATTTTTTCAACCTCAGAATCCTCATCAGAAGAAATGATAATCTTACTTTTTACCTTGTTTATCCCCTTACTAGTATTCTTGGTCCTTTGGGTTTTCTTACCCATTCCCTTTCTCTTCTTTCTTTTTATGATTTTATCATTAAAAGACTCATCCTCAGAGTCCGATAGGTCAAAATCCACATTAGTCCCCTTGCTCTTTCCCTTGGTCTTCCCTTTGTTGCTAAAATCCTCAGACTCACCCTCAGTTTCAGAATAGAGATTGAACCCACTATTCTCACTTTCAGTATCATCATCCCTAATTTGTTTGCCTTTACTAATGGGTTTCTCAATAATTTTCCACTTCAACATCTTATAAACTAAAACCATTAAACCCTGCTGGAGGGCATGATCTCTTTGAGAATCTTTCTACATTTCTCAAATAGTTGATTACATATGCATATATTCATTTAAATTTATAAAAGGGAAGCCACCAAATATAGCGAATACACAATAATGAACTAAATACAAGGAGTTTTGTAGGGTTAATTCAACATTTTAGAAATTTTATCAAATCATATTCCATGATTGCAATGTTTTATATCATGTATTTTTGTTGTTTATATTCATATTGTTGATTACATAGGCAAATGATCAATTAAATTTATAAAAGGACAACCATGAAATACAATGAATATAAAATAATGAACTCAGTACAAATTTATTGGATTGAATATCAATATTTATATATATCAAAAAAAGGCATGTCTGCCAAGTCAATACAAGTATTACAAAAATGTGGCATATGCCATGTCCAAATCTATATACAATAAAAATGTAGAATATATCTACATGTATTGGTCATTCTATGACCAAAAATAACTTTATATAATCTTAAACTTTTGGTGTATCATCAAAATCAAGCCTCTTCGATGCAGTACGTGACTCTGTAGATGGCTACAAAACCACAATTCAAAAGCCAAGTTAGAATTCTTTTGTAGAAAATAGTTCACAATTAACAACATAACTATGAGGAAAAGGCAACCCCTGGAAAAGTTGACCCCCCCTCTAACCCTCCCCCCAGGGTTTGCAAGGTTTCATGGAAACTATAGAGTGGGTCATCAATGGTTACAAGAAAGCTGTGGATGAAAATAAAAAACTCTGTAACAGAATCTTGATCCTGGAAACCATCAATACAGGGGAAGGGAAGACCATGGCCAACTTCATAGAGGACCTGAAAAGTACCATCACCAAAGCTGAAGACAAAAGAGATGCTTTCAATCCCAGGTTTGAAAAAATTGAGAAGGATTTGCTGGAAAGAAAGAATCTTGCTGACACTAACGACCACACCCTCACGGAAACTGTTAGCAAAATTGGTAAAATTGAGGAGTGCCTGAAGAACATTGCTGAACAGAGCCTTAGCATCATGAAGATTTTAACCAACAACACCAACACTCTCATCAGCAAACTAGATGATGAAAAGGAAATCCTGGACATTGACCTAGAAACGGAAGGAACAGGGGAAGCTCAAGGCCCCAAAACCCGCACCAGAGGCAAAAATAAGGACAAAAAACCTAATAAGGATCTAGAAGACCTTAAAGCTGTCGGGGCTTCTTACGATGAGCTGGTGACAAAGGCGGAGGACTTGTTGAAGAAAATTTTTGTGTAGCGCCTTCTCAATTTCTTAGCTGTTGTTAGTTTTGTTGTCCTTTCTATTCACTGGATTTTGCCAGCCTTTTTGTATGCGGCTCTTAAGCTCTGATCTTTTTGGTGTCCTATCTTAAAACTTATGTTAAAGGTTTCAGGTCCTGAAAACCTTCTTTTTTAATTAATCAGAACTATGCATTTAACTATAATTCCTTTGAAATTGAAATGTAGATTACCTCATCGGCTGATCTAGGAGCTAATGTCTTCGCTCTTCTCTCCTTGTCACTCTTAAGAGTTTTCTTGAAGACATACTTAAAAGGATCCACCTTATGGCCGTACCACGAAGGGGTCTATTGTAGATTAAATGTACAATTAATAAAATGTACTAACATAAATATATCAAAAACACTTAAAAGCTATAATATAGAGAACAATGACATACCCGTGTCAGAGATGCTTTTCCAATGGGCTGAGGATGGCTCACCATCGATGGAGAAACTGTCACTATTACCTATACAGAAAATGATCAAAGATTAAATACAATTAATATAATGATAACTATTGCAGATCAAAAATAATTAATGTAATATATCAAACAAAAGTGTACTAGATCCTGAGATGCTTCTCCAATGCACGAGGAGGGCTTGCCATTGATGAAATAGCTATGGATATTTCCTATATGAAAAAATTATAAGATTATAATATATCACAAGCTCACATGTAAGCGTTCATATAATCATGAAATCAAGAAATTAAAGTAGAGATACATACCTTGTCCTCTCTTGATCCACGGGTGAATTAGGTGCATTCAAAAAATCCACATAGCTCAATGGCCGCTATACATGTAAAATAGACAAAATAACACTAATCAATCTACAAACCCCAACCAATACTTGATTTCAATATTTTGAAATAATTGTACAACTAAAAATGTGTTCAGTTACCTTCTTCCCATGTTTTGGAGTCTTCGAGGAATTCTTTTTCTTAGGACGAGGCCTAGACGTGGAGGGGGTACCCTAAAAAAACAAAATTAACATGAGATATTAGTACAAATAATATATTAAACATAATTTTAAAAAGCTAAAATGAAATGAATTGCATATTCCATCAAAACAATACATAAAAAAGGTTGTACAAAATATGATACCGTATAGCCTTGTAGGCCAAAATCGATCGTTGAGAGCGTGATGTCATCAATCTAGGACATTTGGTCCCCTGTCAACACCTACAAACCAAAAATTGGACCAAGCATTAAAGATAGTTAGTATATCTTGTAATGTTTTTGAATTAAAAGTGTACTATTCTATTTTAACATGCTACAAAATTTATACCTCAGGCATTGAAGTTGCAGCTGTAGTAACTGGGGGAGGAGTATGGGATACCGCAGCTGCATCCTGAAATGCATATTATTTGTCTCAACTTAAATCGATGTATAAATGAAATTCATTTATGTAATTACAAATTTAAAGTGACTGGTAAATAAAATGCTATGAATTCAAATCAACACACCTATGTCTGTCACTGATGGGCAAACACCATGTCCATCAACTCATCTGTTAGTGTGAAACCCTTAGTCGTGTGGGCCTGACATCTACTCCTGAAAATCATGCATGTATGAGATGTGGATCCATCTACACCGACCGCATCATCTATCCCCGAGCATATCCCTGAGCAACTGACACACATATGTTGAATGGGCTCTCTATCACCACCTGGAGCAACTAGTGGCTCATCATCCAGTACAATAGGGTGTGCTAATGATGTCCCATGCTGGATGATGGCACTAGTCAATGTTGTGGCCGCCTAAAGAGTTTGTAGCTCCATCAACTCTTTTAGCTCTACTGGGACAACCTGATGCACCTTGGGTTTGGGTGTTAGGGGGCGATGACTCTCCAGGGCTAATCGCCTATGGGCTCCAAGTCTATCTTGGGCAGAGCCACCACCTCTACCATGAAACTCTCTCATGTCAAAATAGTTTGGCCGCACATTGAGCACAAACTCACAGTATACTTTTCTCAAAAAATACAATGACACCTTATAATTATTACAAGGTGGATCATCAAAGACCATCCACCACCTCTCCCAAAAAGATTTTTCATCTACACATTGGTACACCAATGTATGGGAAACTTCTTTGCATTAAGAGGTAACACCTAACCAGTTTTAGGATCAACAAAAAGGGCACATATTTCTTGTTTACTAATATTTTTGTTTTTGACTCCCTCGTATGATAACCCATCAACATAGAATTGATGACACCTATCCCTAAAGTTTCCCCATTTGGTAATTTATGTGGGAACAACTATGGCACCACTATCTAATGTTTCTAGGCTAGTAGCGAGGGATTTATGATGCTCAAGTTTAGATGTTTTCAAATTATCAATCATTTTATTAATTTTAGATGTATTTTGCCCTAACTGATTAATTAATTGCTCCTATATTTCAAGTGTGTGGTCAAAAGGAGGAATTGGGGGTGTATCTTGTGGGTTTTCAGGAGGTGCATTTTGTTGTTCTTGTTGTGGATTAGAAGAATTTGGTTTTTGAAACAAAAAATGAAAAAACCTAATCAAAATTAATGAAATTAAATTCAAAACATAAAACAAATTGAACAAACGGGAAAGAAAGACAAAAATTAACAAAAAATAACCTTGATCCATAGTGTCTAGAGGAGAAATGTGGCACCACGTTCATGGTTTGGAGGAGAAATATAGCACCCCGTTCATGGTTTAGCAAAGAAAATGAAGAAAAAACATAGTAAAAACACAGCTGCCACGGGAAAAATAAGACCTAGTTTTTTAAAAAAAACTTTTTTTGAAAGGTACCACGTATGGGGTCCTTTAGGGATTATTAGCGCGTATGCGCTCATTTTCCTATAATTAGTATGTACGCACTCATTTTCCTAAAGGTAACGCATATGTGCTACCTTTTCTAGGCTCGGGAACAATGGACCTGAGTGCGTACGCTGTGATTTCAAATTTTATAACCGCGTATGTACTGCTTCTTTTTCCATATTTTTTTTGGGTGGTGTCCACTTTTATGACCACCATCTTTCTGCACATACCCTATATTATCTTTTAGGTGGTCGGCCTAATTGTTTATGTCCCAGATTGGTATAAATATGATGTAAGATCTCTTTGTAGATCATGGGTTTTTGGGAAATAGGATTATCTGTTTGCGAATAAGGTTGTAATCATATGCAAAGGTTTTGGTCGATCATAGTTGATCGAATTGGGTTGGTGAAAGAGGTTCAAGACCTCTGGTACTGAGCTTAACTAGAACTATATTCAGGAATATGCAATGTTATTCTTGCAGTTCACTCTTCTTTCTGGATTGTAGTCTTGATTTATTTTGTAGTCAGTGAGGCTCCTTTTGTGATGAGCAGTGCGCTCTAGGTGTTGTCATGGGGATTTGCACCTGAGGCAAGCTCTAATTTCCTACAATCGCATGACACATTGGACTGCTCTCAGGCTATGGGTATCCTATCATGAGGGAAGACCTCCAGATTATAGGTCGACTTCCTATTTGATCACCTAAAAATTAATTGAATTTCTAAGAAAAGGGAAGAAGGATATGCATAAAACTGAGAATTAACTACTGCTAGGTGATCCACCAATGATTGATAATAGCTTGCAAATTCTTACAAACCTCATAAAATTATCAGATAATGAAGCTATTTTTGACACACAACTTGAATACACATGATTGCAAGAACAATTTTCATATAAGGTTAGTTTCCTAATGTTCACAAAAAAGGAGAGAAATGATACTCTCACAATTATGATACAAAAGAAACACTCACACAATTAGGAACCTACACTATAACATGCACCTTTTACACTAAGCATCTAAAGAAACTAAGATAAAATAAAGGATTCAATAGAAGAATCACGATACTTTAATCAAATATGCTTACAACATAACACTTAGACAAAAGGTATCAAGGAGTAACTCAACTTAAATATTGAAAATAAGGACTTTTCTACATTACAAATTTGGAAAAACTCATAGGAAATGAGTTACAGGAGTATAAGAATCTCCTCCTACACAAGTATAAAAACTCCAGAACCTTAGAACTAGAGAAAAAGAGTGACAAACAATCACTTATACAAAAGCTTGCCAAAATCCAAATTTTGAATTTTTGGCTCCAAGAAAGATGTGTTGTCAACGACCTCAAGCCTCTCCTTAAAATCAGGTACCTAACTGGAATAAATCTCCTCTCATAACTACCAAAAGAGTTGTCAAAGTGAACACAAACTCTTTGACTTGGATGCAACTGAAAATCCCTCAAAATTAGGGATGAAACTCCAAGAATCAAGTAGATAACTTCCTCACAATGATCCTTGACCAAAACTCCAACTACTTGGACTCTCAAACTCAAGCTGAAGTGCCAATTAGGTGAACAAATCACCTAATTTTGCTCTAAATGTTGACACATCTTCAATAAGATCTTGTAGACCGATGATAGAGCTCAAGGAGCACTAAAGATACCTCCCCATTTTCCATTACTTAAGCTTTTGTTTATTCCTTGATTTAGGGATATTCCCCATATTGTATTTCAAAAATATCATCCACCCATAGTGATTTATATTATCACTTAAATGATGATTTACAATAACAAATGCCAAAATAAAGGAATACTTTTAAAAATCCTAAAGGCTTACTAGAAAATCTTTATAAATGTTTATAAAACATTTAAAAGAATTGGAAAGTATAAAAAATGCCATCACATTCACAAGCCAATGAAACTTCAAATTGGTAAAGGCAAGAATAAAGACAAAAATGCCTTTTATTGGGTACCTTAGGGTTTTAACCCTAAAACAAAAAGCAAAAAGATGAAACTACATTCTCTTTTCATTTGCATTTTTGAGATTTTGTAGGTGCTGCTATGCTACTAGGGTTTGGAGTTTGAAAGGTCTGCATCTGCTATTATCTCTGACCATTTTGTAAGAAATCACTGCAGGGAAAGAAAAAGTAAGACCACCATGTTTCAGATCTGCTCTTTGTTGCCATGAGTATTATATTGCTGATTATTTCATGACTGAGAATTTTCAAAGAGTTTGGAGCTACAAATGTTGTCATGACTAGTTGCAAAAACAAAAATATTCTTTCTTTTTTTTTTTCTTGAGAAAAGATATTAAAACTTTTGGTTTACAAGATGACACTGTGCATTATTCTTTGCTTTTGATCCATAAATCTGTTCATATTACTTGATATTTTGTGACTTCTTTTTTAGTATCATAGGGTACTTGGGTCTCACGAGGAAGTCCATCACTCTCAGAATGCTAACAAGCCCAGATCTATGTTCTTATTGACTGCACTCTTTACATTGGAGACTATTTATTTCACTTGTGCTCTTGTGCTCAAATTTGATCTAAGCATTCCTTGACTGTTATCTAACCTCCCTCTGCTGGTAGTGTCTCCACTTTTCCACCATGAAACCCTTCAGAGTTTTTTGTTTTCCTGATGGGTATTTGTAGGTTAAAAATCACAGATTGGTCAAATCTGGCAGGTACCTAATAAACACATTGATCCTATGCATGCTTGTAACAATGAGCCCTTTTCCTGCAAATCTACTTCTCACTGTATTTTGATCATTTCATTATATTTCTTACCCTTAGTTTCTTTGAATCTCCCCTATAGCATGATGCCATCACAAAATATCCTCAGCAAAATTCACTATTCTTTTCATGAAATAAGATCACTGTGCTCTAAACTTTAGTCTTTGAAAGCTATTCTCATCATGGCTATAAATTAGCTAACTATTTCTTTTACCGTTCTTTGCAGCAAACTTTTCTACACACATAAGTTTCATTGTCTTTGAATGTTTCCCTTAAGCCAACTACAACTACCATTTGATATTTTATTCATTACCATGGATGTCTACATGTCTATTCACTATGCAAAATCAACCTTTATCTGCTAACACTCTCACAAAGCTAAGGATTGCAATATAGTTGTCTTAACCTTATTTGCAAACAAATCTTTGAAAGGTCATGGCCATTGATTGTGTGTAATGACTACCACATTAGTCATGATTCTATGATGACTGCACCTAGTCACTAACCCCTTTTTGGACTGTCCATGTTCTTTAGTTTCTACCTTTGTCATTAATAGATACTCAAGTTAATGGAAAAATCTCACTGCTATGAATAGAGATGCAAATGAGAGCCCAGATTACTTTTTATTATCTCATACTACCTTTTTGTAAATACTGTTCAAGCACCTGCATTCATCATTATTCACTATATTTATTTCACTTATCTTGAAGAGGTTCTTTTCTTATGCTTGGATAGCTCATTGCATATCATTGTATCATGTCTTGTATACAATCATTGGTTGTGACTGCATCCTTTCACTAAATTTTAGTTCTTTGAAGGGTTAGTGCAGGATCATGGGGGCCAAAAAGTGGCGATGTGAAAATAATAGCCTTCTCCACTCACCTAAAAATGCAAAAATCCATATTGACTTTTTGCTTGGCTTGGGTGTCAATACACCTTGGCATGGTAATTACCTAAGCAAATCGGATATCGGATAAAATCAGATATCTGATGATATCAGATATCCAATTTTTATTTGTAATTTTAAATTAAAAAATATATTATATAATATATAATGTAATATTATATATTACATATTATATAATATAGAATATATTATTATATTATATATATTATATAATATATAATATAATATAATATTATATATTATATAATACGTATTATATAATATATTATTATATTATATAATATAATGTTATTTTAAAATAATTTAAGTATAAAAATCGGATATCCGATTTTCCGAGACAATATATTTCGACTGTGACAACCCGTGAGTCATTTTTAACCCATGAGCTGCACGATTTTATAGCAATATGATATTTGATTGCATTCGATATCTGGTGTTTTGCCCAAAAATTGCGAAAAAATAGATTGAAAGGTAAGATTTTTATTGTTTTCAATCATTTTCATTCAATTTTTGTATTTTTTTAATGTTTATTTGTTTTTCATTGAAAATATGTTTTTTTCATGAAAACTAGGTTTTTTAAAATCAAATACAAAATTCTTTAAATTTGTTAACTAAATTCAATTGTTTACATTCAATTAGGTTTAAAATGGGGGATAACAATGAAAACATTGATCAACCACAACCGCAACAACCAAACCCTCCTTTGCCAAACCCCCCCCCAATTCAGGATTTGATTGCACAAAATTTGAATGAATTGAGGGGGATTGCAGATGTATATCGTAGGATCCATCATCTAAACCCAATGTTATATCCTCTCACGTCGATCATAAAGAGTATGGAAACCATGACTGAGGGGCACAATGCCGCCCTTTTGTGGTGAGATTCTATGAGGGAACAATATGCTAATGGCTTGTCGTATAAGGAGATCAAGGATCTTGAGATATCGAAAGTTGATATCACCTTATTGTTTGTGAATCTCCGCATCGGTCAACCCATAGACCCCCAAAAAACAAAACTTTCTATTAAATGGTGCACAAATGATGGTATTGTGAAAAACTTTTGGGATCATTTGTGGATGGTTTTCGACAAACCACCCAACAAAAATCCTGATGTCCCCTTCTACTTCATAAAAAAATTGTATGCTGAGTTTGTTTTAGGAAAATATGTGAACTACTTTGACATCCAACATTTCCAGGGTGTGAGTTTAGGTATGCCCCAAAATAGACCTAGGGTAGTCAGAGTAGTCTAGGGCCCATATGTCCCCCCTCCTCCTATTGATCCCCCACCTCCAATGTAGCATCCAGATATCATTTGTGAGGCGGCTTCACAGACCATATCGGCTATTCACTCTTTGAGTAGCCTTTTGGTTTCTCAGGCTGGGTCAGTAGCTCAGCCTACTTTTGATGGTAGCAGTGCATTTGGTGGCGCTGACACATCATCCTCGACTCCACACATATGCGTTCCCCATAGTTGTGTCATGTGTGGGCACGTATGCTTGGGTCCAGTTGGACAACTTGTTGATCCTCCTGCGGACACTGCAGATTATGAGGTGCATGAGATGCATGATGCACCATATGTTATGACACAGACTGGAGGATACCCTAGGGAGTCCTCGCATGCTAGAGGCAAGGAGGCACCGCCATCATACATTGATGATGTAGTGGTAAGATCTGTATTTTCATAGTTCATGCTATATTTTAAATGAATATTTATAATCTAGATAATATTAAGTACTAATTTTTATTTACATGGTCTATTAAACAGTTGATGACCGAGGAGGAGTTGAGATAGATTTAGGAGGGCACCTTGTCGGCCATTTCGTTTAGCCTTGTTAGCTTGACAGTACATATATTATTGCACCTAGTCGTTTGTATTTTATTGTACATACATGCTCATCATTTATATTGGTATTAATTAGATTATGTAGTAACTTGCATGTATATCTTATTTTACTCTTGTAGGGCACAAGCAGCACGAGTGCGGGGCAATGTGATTTAGGATTTGGTAGTGCAGTTGGAGATAAGGGAAAGGTAATTGAATGCAAATATGATTGAATGAATAGTTTAAATAACTTATAGTGATTATACACATCTAGACATAGATTGATAGTTTTATATACTTGTGTATATGTACAAAGAATTCTTGGCTTCACATCCTTGATGACTACACCCAGTATACCTGAAGATGAAGAAGAAGAAGAGATGCCTCGAGTAGATGTGTGTTTATTTTATTTTGTGTTTAGTACATATAATTTATTATTATCAGTGACAATTATATGCTAACTTGTATCAATGTCATGTTTTTAAACATATGTACGTTGTGTATGAAAATATTGAAAACATACCTCCTCTACCGAAGACATACATCAAGAGTCCTGCAAAGCCAAAGTGAAAATGTGGAGATGAGGTAAACATGAATAGTTCAATTATAGTTCATTTTTATGTTAAATTTTTGAATGTGAGTTATATAATATAACTAATATTAATCGTGGTTTGTTTTTCTTGTGCAGGATCCTTCAGAGCCGAGCAGTGCGGCGAAGAGGATCACTTTTGATGATCCATCAACAACTTATGATGTTATAGATAGTTTTGGGATGCTTACATGTCTAGTTGGTATGTATATTTTGTATATGGACATACATTCACGTATTTAGACATACATTTTGTTTGATTTGGCGTTTATGCCATATTTGTGTATGGACATACATTTATAATTATTTGACATTTATATATATATAGAAGCTGATATTCGATCATATAAATTGTTGCTCATCTATGCATGGTGTTATCATGGAAATATTTAGTCTTCATTCCTATAATTAACAATGGTTAATAATGGTTATTTAATGAATAATACAATTCATTTCATTTCATCGTAAGTGTTGTTTGTATAATGAACAATACAATTCATGTAATGAACAATACAATACAATTCATTTAATGAATAATACAATGCATGAACAATACAATTCATTTAATGAACAATACTTGATACACTTCATTATTACCCTATGCATGGTCCTATTTTGCCCCCCACTCAGTCGAACGCTCGGGGTCATACCCTACTGACGTCATCCCTTGAGCATCCTAAGTGCTAAAAATTATCAAACTTTGATGGGCCCTAACTCAAAATCTGTGGAAGGTGCGAATGATCGGTTTGAACCTACGGGGCCACGAGAGGGGTCCCTACAAAAGCCTATCTTGGTTTTTCAATTTTTACTACGGTTTTATTAGGGCATCAATTTTTCAGTTGGCAAAAAAATATTCAATCTCATTCATTCGAATGTTGTCGCATGGCCAATTTCTCATTCTAATCATCGCAATGACAAACCGTCAGCTCCAACATGTCCAGTTATGCATTATTACCCTATGCATGCTCCTATTTCTCCCCCCACTCGGTCGAACGCTTAGGGTCATACCCTACCGACATCGTCCCTTGATGGCCCTAAGTGCTAAAAATTGTCAAACTTTGACAGGCCCTAACTCAAAATTCGTGGCACCTGCAAATAATCAGTTTGAACCTATGGGGCCACAAGAGGGGTCCCTACAAAAATCTATCTCATTTTTTCAAGTTTCCCTACAGTTTTATTAGGGCAGCAATTTTTTGGTTGGCAAAAAAATCATCAATCTCATTCATTCGAATGTTGTCGCATGGCCATTTTCTCGTTCTACTCATTGCGATGATGAATCGTCAGCTCTGACATGTCTAGTTAGGTATTATTACCCTATGCATGCTCCTATTCCCCCCCCCACTTGATCGAACGCTTGGGGTCATACCCTACCGATGTCGTCCCTTGAGCGCCTTAAGTGCTAAAAATTGTCAAACTTTGACGGGCCCTAACTCAGAATCTGTGGTACCTACAAATGATCCATTTGACCCTACAGGGCCACGAGAGGGGTCTCTACAAAATCCTATCTCATTTTTTCAAGTTTCCCTACGGTTTTATTAGGGCAGCATTTTTTTGGTTGGCAAAAAAATCATCAATCTTATTCATTTGAATGTTGTCGCGTGATCAATTTATCGTTCTGCTCATCGCGATGATGAACCGTTGGCTCCGACATGTCCAGTTTTGCATTATTACCATATGCATGCTCCTATTCCCCCCCCCCCCTCCCACTCAGTCAAATCCATGAGGTCATACCCTACCGGCATCGTCCCTTGAGCGCCCTAAGAGCTAAAAATTGTCAAACTTTGATGGGCCCTAACTCGGAATTTGTGGCACCTACGAATGATCCATTTGAACCTACGGGGCCACGAGAGGGGTCCCTACAAAATCCTATCTTGGAATCTGTGGCCCTAACTTGCTCAATGAAAAATATAGATAAACAAGCATTACACTATAGACACATAATGATCATCAATATTTTTATGTATTGTATACACATAATTACCATTACACTTGCATGTGACATCCATGAAGGGATATGCAAACATGATTTTTTTTCATTATCAATACAACTACACCAATGTACTCATGTACAGATACATTGTATATCATCAATATAACTAAACCAATTTTCTCATGGACATTGTATATCATCATAACAAAGTTACATCAATTCACATCCATATACAAATACAAAATCCCACTTCATCTGCATCAGACATCCTCATGTCCTAAGAGAAAAGCTTACGTACAACAATGCCTACATATAAATGAAGACCAAAATAAGTAACCTTTTTATGCAGAATGAATGTGCTACAAGAAACAAATTATAACACTTAATACAAATTAGTTTGTCAAATTATAAATAGATCATTTGAAATATTTTTAAGACGTACAAGATTGTATAATTACAAAACTTACCAGTTTCTCTGCAAAGTATACAAGCATAACTTCGAAGAAAGACGCATGTTGATTAAAGCCCTTCTCACTGCATTTCTCTACATGGTTGAAGATGATGGTAGATATGGTCATTTCTAAATAGCAATACATTCACTTGACTTAATGTTTATGCACAAAATTTAATCCCATTAATGCACAAAGTAATATGTACCATCACCAAGAGAGGGTCTTGTCAACGACGAATGATCTGGCATGAACCTATATTTTTAAGAATTGTTAGTCTACACATAAAATGCATGGATGAACATAAAGGCTTTATGATAATAACTTCAACTGAAATGCATGATAATAAATGAAAAGGTGGGATTATATACCATAAAAATACGTCCCTTCGAATTATATCAACAAAACCCACTATGTTGATGCAAAAAACATAATGTGATACTATTGTATATCATCAAAAAAGACCTGCATGAGCATAAAGGTTTTGCCATAATTATATCATCAAAAATTGTCAAATAGTGTTCTCTAATAACAAAAATTGTAAAGCGGCTCAAATGCATGATAATAAGTCATGTTGCAAAAATACGTCCCTTCCAATTATATCGA